>NC_052499.1:65580976-65942874 GCF_016617805.1 Bactrocera tryoni
CCGTATACAGGGGTTGTATTATCCGCCCGTTTAGTAGTTAGTATCTCCACGTATAAAGGGTATCCTCATCCGAAAGTAACTATTGAAATCTAACCTTGGAAGATCTGATTTAGTTAAAGCTTGGCTGGTTTAGGACGACGCTATGCCGATAATCCTTACTTTTCCAACCTTCTGATTCCTTTATCCTTAGAGCAGCAATTGCCGCTATTTTCCAATAAAAAGCGTCTAGGGACATTAGATGCTTATATGAAAGTGAGCTAAATTTACGTAGAGCGCAAAAAGGGCTTTGAGTATCATTACTTTATCATAAAGATTTTTTATATGATTTTTTAATTTTTTTTGCTTTCTTTCATAACACAAGTCTCAAACCAAATATACAACAAACGCGATATAACGTTGAATATCCTTGCAATTGTAATCTAAAAGTCAAGCAAAGAGATAAACTCTAATGCTCATATGTATGTATGTATATAAATGATTATTTGTGTGTGCTACTATGTTTGTGTGCAACATTGGTGGGTGTGGATTAGGTTCACTTACATTCACCGAAGATATATCTCAAGATACAAAGTAAGCAATTGTATCTACGGCGAACGACATTAAAATAAATATACTTACACATATGTGTGTGTATGTAATATATACATATGTGAGTGAGAGCGTTCAGAGATAAAGAGATATGTGGCACAAACACCGCCACGCTTTCATACACGCATGTCGTGGCCCCCAGCCCACTGTCGGAGGTGAAATCAAATGTCAGATCAACGAAAAGGAGGGAAATAAAAATAATAATAATAATAAAATGTTGAGAAGAAACATAAAAATGTAACAAAAATAAAGGCAAATAAAAGCGAACATAAAATAAATGCAAGCAGAAGCAATAACAAAGACGCCGACTGTGGCAGCGAGAGAAGCGGTGGCAGAAGAAGAAGAGTGGCAGCAAGTGCAGCAGTAGGAGCCAGAGCAAAGCTAACTGCCATGAAAATAAAAGAAAGCATCAGAATAAAATAAAGAAAAAATGGCGTAAAGTCAAGTTGCACACATGCACACGCACACACATGGAACAACAAAAGCACATACAGCAACAACAACACAGTTGGAATTGCACACACATACACGCTGCCAACAATACACATGCGCGCTAACACGCATTCTTGGTCACAAACACATACACAACCACACCCATACACACATAGGTACATATTTCAACAGAGAGAGCTCGTATATTATCATAAAGCAGGGGATGCGCAAAGTCGGGTCGTAAATCTTTCCGATAACATTTTATGCGAAACATTTCTTTTCGTTCCCGGGGGAAGTTATGGTACGAACAAACGGCAGCGCGCCGAGCGGCAGCGGTGCGGGTGGTGATGGGGGCGGCTGGACGAGCAAACGCACTAGAAGGCTCGCCGCTTTGGCCAGGAGGGAGTGGGGGCCGAGGTCGCGCGCATCCTTAACCACCTTCAGCGGCCATTCACAAACACACACACACACATATGTATATACATGCATGTATGTGTGAGCTCAACAATGTTGTTTTGTTTCAAGCGCTCCACATTCACCCGCTCATCTGCCCCACGGACACAGCTTCACTACACAGAAATTTATTTATTTTTCCTTTTCGTGTGAAACCTTTTTCTTTCCTTTTATTTACAATATTTGGCGCTGCGCTTGGTACGCTCGGCGCGTATTGTAGGCGTTGGGGTGCGTTGGGGTTCTTAACATTGTTGTGCCGCCGTGCGCTTGTCTATGTGTATGGGTGTGTGTGTTGGGGGAAGCGAAGACGAATGGATTGTTTGCTGCTTCCTTTCGAGTTTTGAAGAATTTATGTGCCCGGCAGATGTATCTCGCATTTCTGTGTTACGTTGTCGTTGTTTTTGTTGTTGCTATTGTGGCAAGGAAGATGTGCTGATTTAAAGCGCCGATAGAGGCTTCAGAACGTTTAATTTACAGTTATATTTTATGTATGAGTAGTGTTAGGGGAAACAAAATTGTAGTAGATATACGTATATATATTTATACCCTGAACAGGGTATATTAAGTTTGCCACGAAGTTTGTAGTACCCAGAAGGTAGAGTCGGTGACCCTAAAAAGTATATATTTAAATGATCAGTATGTTGAGCAGAGTCGATTTAGCCATGTCCGTCCGTCTGTCTCATCGTCTGTCCGTCTGTCTGTATATATACGAACTAGTCTCTCAGTTTTTAAGATATCCTTTTGAAATTTTGCAAACATTATTTTCTTTTCAAGAAGCTGCTCATTTGTCGGAACTGCCGATATCGGACTACTATAACATATAGCTGCCATAAAAACTGAACGATCGAAATCAAGTTCTTGTATGGAACACTTTCACATTTGACAAGATATATTCACGAAATTTGGTATGGATTATTTTCTAAGGCAACAATGTAATCTCCGAAGAAATTGTTCACATCGGATTACTATAGCATATAGCTTACATACAAACTGAACGATTGGAGTCAAATGCTTGCATTGGAGACTTTTTCAGTTAACGAGATATATTCTGCAAATTAATTTTTTGTAAAAATGTCTGCCCAAAATCCAATTTTCAGTTTTTTCCTTCGTCCAATATCCAAGTTAAGATTTTAACTAAAACACGTATTTTTATCACTTTAGATGATCTTGTAAGGAGTTACCCTGCTAATGCAGGCACATATTTTCTCCGAGGGGTCGACGGAAATAGCGTCACAATTCATTATTTGTGTAAATATTTTTTTCCAAAAATTTCAGAATTTCTTTGTTAATACTGTATCTTTGTAACAATAAAGAATTCTAGTAAAATATTTAATTTTTTATATGGGAAAAAAATTGTTGAAAAAAGCTGTTTTTTACCCGATTGTTGTCACAATTTTTTGAAATAATCGAATCTATAAAGTTTTCTCGCAATAATTTGGTTGTTTTACGTGTCGGCTGTGCCCGTTTTGTTGGAACCAGATATTGTCAAGATCAACTTATTCCAATTGCGGCCATCAAAAGTTTGTTATCATCGATCTACACCGCTCTCCATTGACAGTAACGGCGTTATCAGCTTCATTTCGAATGAAGAACGGACCGATGATTCCACCAGACCAAAAACCACAACAGTCAACCAGAATCTACTGTTTTGATTATTTACCACACCACACAGATGAAAGTGAGCCTCAACGGAGAAGATGATATTCTAAAAAAACATCGTTATCGTTTTCCAGTTGTTCCAAGACAAAATCAACAAATTCACGTTCACGGTCTAATGTCTTCAGTTCTTGAGTGAATATAATTTTATACGGATGGAAGACCAAATCTTTCCTAAATATCCGCCAGATAGTGGCTTGCTGGGGCGGATCCAAGGGGGGGAGGTACTGCGGAGAATGAAAAGTTCTCCCTCGACGAACAAAAACCAATCTCTATAAGTCACTCATCATTCCCTTCCTGTTACTTATATGATGCAGAGGCATGTACGATGACAACAGCAGATGAGTCGGCCTTAGGAATATTCGAAAGAATAGTTCTGGTCCTTTGCATATACCTCAGTCGATAGAGCGATGAACTGTACGGGATATACGACGACATGGACATAGTTCAGCAAATTAAGTGACAGCGGCTACGCTGGCTAGGTCTGGAAAAGTAGAGCTAGAAGAAGACCTCCACTCCGTTGGAAAGACCAGGTGGAGAAGGACCTGGCTTCGCTAGCAATATCCAATTGGCGCCACGTAGCGAAAAGGAAGAACGACTAGCGCGTTGTTTTATACTCGGCTATAACCACCTAAGCGATGTCTACGCAGTTTTCAGCGAAGATGTCTATAGATGGCAGTTTCAGCACTATTTCGAGAGCCGCCTTTGGAGTTGTTCTCTCTCCTTACGTATGGTATAGTGTAGCGAACCGCTGAACACTTTCCATTGGCTTCCGGTCGGTATATTTTCGTATGACTGTCCATCATACTACTGCACCGTAGAACAAAATTGACCTTACAAACTACACAAGAGCTGTCATAAATTGGACTCTATGGATGGATTATCTAAGACGTAGTCCCGACCAACATTTGAAAGAGATAATCTTTAAAAAATAAAGGTGAAAGAATGTTTTTTCGAATGATAATGAACATTTTCAATTAAATTTGAAGTCTCTGTTGATATTTCATTAAGAAAATTATGGAACCTCGAAATGGATCACACTTTTCATATGCGATTTTATTGAATTGAATAGCCTTTATTTGCTTGCAACAAGAATTCTGACATATGCCAAATCCATAATTAACTTGCCACATTGTCTTTACCTAATTTCAACAATTGCATGCCACAATACAACAACACGCTGAACATTTGATCATTTCGACATTCGACATTTCGCATAAATTATGTAAGCAATTGCGCAATAAAACTGCAATTTTCAATGGACAACACAAAAACAAAACGGATTCACACAGATCGGCCAGAGGGATGCAACTATCGCCGCACTATCAACGCACGAGCCGGTCTTGCCGAAGAGTGATTTGAACATGTGGTTTTATGACTCAATTAGAGTGGTAATTTGAGGCTCGGCGACACTGCATTGAAACCGCAAATTTACTCACCGAAATCAATTTTCGAACAAGTTAATTTGTGGCGACTTCACCAAGCAAAAACAAAGCAATAACAATAACAATAAATCCATCGCATTGCGTTTTGTTTCGATGCAACCTGTTTTTGTTGTACCCAGGCTGGTGCAACAACGGTAATTATAGTGGTTGAGTGGCGCGTGAACACTTGACAGCATCCGAAAGCGCAATCTTCAATGGATTAAACCAAAATTACCCTTGCCACATACAACTAAACATATAATCATGTGCGATACAAATGAACCTATGTATGTTTGTGTGTGTGTGTGCACTCATTTAACTGTGCTTTCATATAAATATTGTACAATTGCTCAACAGGATTGCCGCCTTTTGGGAGGGTTCTGCTTGCCACCGTTTGTTGCACTTCGCTGGTGCTTGGTGGCAGGGCGCTGGCTCTGTCGCACTGTGTTGCTGGTGGCAGCTCGACAAGAGTAATTGCCGCAATAAAATAAATGTGACAAGTGCAAGTGAAAATATTCAATGCGATTGCTGTTCTGCGATTATGCAGTGCCATTTTCATTTGCTATGTTGTTACTGTCGTTTTTTTGTTGTTGCGGTGTTAGTGATTTGCTGTTGTTACTCTTGTCAGCTGCCTATTCCCTGCTGATTGTCATTTTGATTGCGATATTGTGATTGCGTTTCTGTGGCTCGTGTATGTGGGTCTTTAAACTCCACTTAGAGACAGCAGGGCCTTGAGCGAAGACCAGTGTTCGGATACAGTGTGTGGAAAATTCTATAAATAAAATATTCTTTTATTAACTTTGGCTTGAAGTTGCATGTGGGTCTTGTGAATTCTGTTTACTTTCCAAAAAGTTTCTTTGAAACCAATTTGAAGATTCAAAACCGCCTTCGAATACCTCATGGCTCTTATGAGAAGGGAGAGATATTGTCTTCGCGTGTATGAAAATGGAAACTCTCCTTCACCATTCTATATTTGAAAAGAAAATAACTAAGCACACGATGATATCAAGTCCCTATGAACCGACTATGACTTTTTAATATTTTCAATGATATTCTCTTTTCCTATGAATGTTTTTAAAGATCCCACAACCAAACAATATAAACTGAACTATAAAGAGCGTTACAAAGTAAAAGGGACTTTTACAAAAAAAATCATAACAAAATTTTTTTTTCGGCAAAATCAATTTATTTTATTCAAAATAGTCTCATTCTGCTTCAATACAGCTTTTTGCACGGTCTATTGTCGAAGGAGAGTTTTAGCTCGTTGGCCGGTATGGCCGCCAGTATGCCGGTGCAAGCCTTTTGAATGGCCTCTGTATAACGCTTTCCTTTCAAGGGCAAATGAATTTTTCCGAAAAGGAAGAAGTTGCACGGTGCCATATCAGGTGAATTTCGTAATTTCGTATCAGGTGGTCAAAATGCGATAAATCGATGTTTTGGAGATGTTCAATTCCATTTCAATGAATTTCAATGATGATTTCGGCTGATTTTTGATGAATTCACGCACAGTTTCAATGGATTTTCCGGTGATCACGGATTTTGATTGGCCAACACGTTAGTCGTCATTTATGTCCACTCGACCACTTTGAAAACGTTGAAACAATCATCGTCATAAACTGAGTATATGAGAAATTCCCAGTAGAAGCAATCTGAAGTCCTGCAACTTTGATTGATAACTTGGATCACTGCATGGGGGAAACTTAGCTGGAACTTCCATCTCCTGCGGACATACCTGAGAGAAATATGAAGAATGCGGAGAGTGGAGATATGAACTTGCTAGAAAGAATGTCCTCAGCTCAATTACGGTACTGTTTTGGTAAATAATAAAAGCAGTTGCAAACGCCAGATAATTCTGGCCTAAAGTGGCATTTAAGAGCTCCAATAAACTACTGGCTTTTAGCAAGGTCATCTCGTCGTCAGGTGCGTCTGACAAAGCACTGTCCAATAAGCTAACAAGCGACGATATTACATATCTTGTCGAACGCAAATTGCCAAAACGATATAAGAAGATTTAGGTGAGCAGTTCTTTTCTCAACTCTCTAGGTTTTAGTGTGAGCTGCGGTTGAAACATCTCACCAGATACACTTTCGGTGAAGTTTCTGGGATTGATATTAGCTTCCTTGGCGCAACCGTTGGTAGCCCCAAAGTACTTTCGCCGTTACTACTGCAGGGTCCTATTGATCCAGATCTGGGAGTTTAGAGAAAAGAACCGAGAGAACTCTGGTATTCACTATACAATTGCAAGTGAGATCCTGCGCGTTACCATTCTAGCATCTGCTTTACTTTTAAATATAACCGAAATACTATAGAACAAAAATGTTAACGTAGAACCACCTTTGAATTGGTTCTCTCTTCTAAATATATTTGAGAATAGACTTTTTGTAGATTTTTTTGAAGAAGGTGACTGTAGGAAGCTTAAAATCCATGAATGCTGTCTGCAATGACTTTACTTTGTACCACTTCAACACGATTGTCATTATTTAATACATAAGCAATATAGCAATACTTTTCCAAGAAAAGATGCCGATATTTCGAAAAATAAGAGCAATGAAAAATAATAACCAATCATTCACTTTAGGGCAGACTAGATCGTAGAACCTCTGGTTCCTTCACAAATAAAAAGGTTCTCTCGAAAACATGACATTAGTTACTCCGTTTGTATGACAATATAGTGGTCCGTATCGACGGTTCCATCAACGGAGCAGGTTCTTAAGGAGAAAATGACGTTTCAAAGAATTTCAGGAGGTCTTCTTCTGCTTCCCCAATTTTCGTCGGTATACTCTAAGAGCTGGAGTGTTTTCATCCATGCAGACGTATGACCTAGCCAGCGTAACCACTTTGTCTCTTATTCATGAGCTATGACAATAATAATGGCATATCTTGTACAGCTAATCGTTTCATCGACTGCGATGTTTGCGTTGTCAATGCGCAAAAGGACCATAAATCTTTCAGCTGAACTTTTTCGAAAATATTAACGATAGACTCAACAGATGCTTTTCGATCTGGCGGGAGCTTTTGGTATTGCTCAACGCGTCGGGTTACACAGCCAAGTTAGTTTTGCGGGGATGCAAATTCGGTCGCATATGCTTGAGCAAAAAAGGCAGCTCATACCAGCTATAAATTTGTCAGAGGTTGTGTATGTCGATCCTCTTTTCACGGGTGTTTTCCAAGGTTTTGCGCATGGTGAATATCTGGTTAGTTGGGGATTTTCCAGGCATAAATTTACACGGATACTGTTCAATCAGTTTGTTGACGGTGAGCTCTAATCTTTCACACAATACGCTCGATAGAGGAAAAGGATGGAGCCATGTGTAAACGCTTACGCAAATGAGGAAATTTCTCTGAACGCCATACACTTGGGAGTAGCTAGAAACGATTATTTTACGTATGGCTCAAGCGGCTCACGGCTTCCGGGCTTAGACCAAGTATCCTCTGTTTAAAGGTGAGCTAAAGTGAGAAGTCGAAAGATCCCCTCGCTGGCTTTGGGACCCGTCATGTGAAACCCACTAATGAAGAAGGAAGCAGCCTCCAGCGGATGGTATTGTTTGATGACGACCCTGCAAACGTGCTGAGTCAAGGATTAAAAAACTTCTTACTTCTCTGAGTAAAATTGCGAACCAAAGGCTCCTGAAGTCTTTGTAATCATTTTAACCTAGGCTTTTCAGGGAATTTTCTGCCTAAAAATAAGGTCAAATTGGACCAAGACCTCATGGAAGGTTAGGCAATGACTAGCACCAAGCAACGTAGAATCAAGCTCATTATTTTTTAATTGGAGACCACTAAAAATGACCAAGCTTCTGTTAACTGTCATTTGCTTAGCAATTGAGAGCTTGGCGCGTGCAACATATTTGTCACTCCGCAGATGCAGCGACCATCGCCGTCAGCCCAGGACATGTGTGACCATAGCGCGGCCAATTATCGCTCGGGTGGCACAGCGCGACGATTCCAATGAATTCCGTAGAGGGGATGCGTGTAGTCCACGCATCACTTATACAATGCGCTCGCCACAATTTGGCACATATCGGGGAAAATTGGTTATGCCACAGCATGCGTGGCGCGATACATTGTGCATGAGGTGAGTGAGTGTGAGAGACTGTGTTGGCAAAGGTGTGTGTGTTGTTGTTGCTGTACATACAATTCCACAAAGGCAATCAAAATGAAATGTGAAAAATTATTTCGATTTCGATTTCAATAATTAATTCACCGCAATCAATGCATACACACCTACTTCGGCTACTTACGATCGCTGCACAGAGACAAATCGTTGCCGCTCCGAGCATTGGACTGCCCAGGCGTGAGTGACTAACTGCCTAACTGAATTATAAGCGATTGACTTTGTGGCAACACATAACTGATAATCTAACTACAAACATAAAAACATTGCATGTGTGTATATGCGTGTGTGTGTGTGCCACGTACGCGTGGTTCGTGTGATAAATGATCGTTTTTATGGTCGCTCGCGCTTCGCTCCCGCCAGTGGCGCATTTCTATACACACACACAGACACACACACACATTACATATGTGTGTGCCTAGTTTTCTGCCTTTTCCGTTTTAATTGTTTTTGTATTTTCGCTCATTGTTGGTGTTGTTGTTATGTTGTGTCTCTTTGTGGCTACTGATTTTTATCCCGCGGAATGCGTTGCATCTCCGACGTGTTGTCGATCATTTTAACTGCTTCGTTGCCGCGTGATTGGCAGCTAACTGTCCGGCCTGCCCTGCGCCTCAACCTCCCCTCACGCCCCGGACGGGTTTGGAATATTTACTACTTTTATTATATCTCAGCATATTTGTTAATAAAGTGTTGTTGTTATTGTGATTCTCTTCGCTCCTTCATTTTGTTGATTGTCACTTTGTGGTGGCAAACAGCTTCTGTTCGGCAGTAAACTTATTGTTTGTCGCGAGATAAGCTCGAAAAAGGGCGGAAACTCTGCCGCAAATGCAAGTGTGTGTGTATGTGTTTACATGTGAGCTTGTGGTAGATATCTTGTTCGTGGCTGAATGTGATATAATTGTACATATGTAGTTCAGCAAGCAAGTTCATTCATTATTAAAAAAAATACCTGTAAATCACATATATGGTATACACACACACACACACATATGTATATATATATACATATCTTTATGTTTATAGTTCTATAAATCATTTTAGTTGCGCCTGTTTTTATCCATTTAATAATAAACTTACAACAAAAGTATTCATGCATCCATATTTTAGACTTTTATGGCTATAAAGTGATTTCTAGATGAGACTTGTCTCAGATCTTGATTGGCTGGCAGCATATACTTTAAACTCAACACAAGTGTGTGGGGCTGTTGTTGCTGTTGTAGCTGCAAAAAACCTTGCTGAAGTAATTTCGAGGCTGTTGTAGCTGCAAAAAACCTTGCTGAAGTAATTTCGAGGCATGGTGCCGAGCTGACAGTCCTTGGTCGGATAAATATCTGGAACCGTTCCGGTTACTTAGACCCGACTGTCGTCGGGACGGAAAGTGTGGTGCTATTTGTTGTTGGTTTTTGGCCCACTTAAAGTCATTTATTATACCTACTTATTTAAAAAAGAAAGACCGGTAATTTTTCATATAAGCACTTAATTTTGGTCGTTCAGTTTGTATGGCTGCTTTATAATACGTCCATTGAAAAGTCCCCGGCCTACCTTATTAAAATAGATTAATTATTTTTTTTTTTCATTCAACATAGTTTTCTTCAAGGGTGATACAGTGATTGTAGCGATCCTGCAACTTTTCTCATATACCACTTGTAGTGCGATGTGTCCTTTGCTTCAAAATATTCCTCAGTTTCGATGATCATCTCTTCATTCGACGAACATTTCTTCTCAGCGAGCATACTTTTGAGATCTGAGAACAGGAAATAGTTGTTAGGGGCGAGATCTGCAAAATGTGGTGAATACTTAAGCAATTCGGAGCCCAATTCAATGGTCCAATAATGCTATGTTATAGTTGTTGTTGATTTTTCTTATTTTCAAGGTAATCCAAATAAATTTATTTCATACGCTTCAAAATACAAAGGCAATAACCTTGTCTGCCGACTGTTGCGCTTTGGAGCGGGTTCATCGTGTGCAGTCCACTCAGAAGACTGTCGAGTAGATTTCGTATTAAAATGATGGAGTCATGTTTCATCCAGTGTCACTATTCAACGCAAGAAGTCGAGTTTATTACGCTTGAACATCTTCAAACACTGCTCCCAATCATCAACTAGCTCGCACGGCATCCACAGCGCTTTTTCATACCCAAATATTCGCGAATGATATGATGTATATAATAAGTTGATATCTTTAGAGTCTATCTCGAACAACTTCACTTTACGGGCATCCGAGATTATTTTGGGGACTTTTTGATATTTTCGTTGCTAAGGACGTCTTTTGGACTTTCACTGCCTTCGTCATCCTCGCTGCTTAATCCTCCTTGTTCAAACTTAGTAAACCACTTTTCATCGGTCGATTTCCCTGATGTAGAGTCCAAATAATGATGATAAATCCAAATCTTGGCTTTAGCAGTATTTTTCCCCCAAAAAGAAGTTCTTTATTACCACACGAAATTCCTCGGACTAACGTATGGACTTGGCTGTAAGAACGTTGAGATGAGGGGCCTCGATGGACAACCATCGTTGCTCAATACATGAAGTAGTGGGGCTCCCACGAAGCCGAACCGAATAGATAGGAGGACCGACTGTGGTGCTATTGGATGGCTTGCTACAGTTGCTATCTTCCTTTAATGCGATTGTGGGATTGATGGATTGACTTCAAAGGGTTGAAAGGATTGCTACAGTTTCTATATTCCTTCAATGCTGCCATAAAGCTCATTTTCTTCTTTCCTGCTAGGAAGTCGTTTAGACATACATATGTAGTTCAATCAAAATGAGCTCGTTTGGTTACAAAAATCTGGAACGGAATCCAACTAAAAGTTTCTTTTTAGAAGGCTTCATTCGTTATAATTCGGTGCCAGATAGCAATATAAGGAGGAGCACCTTCAAGCGGCTGCTTATTGCCAATTTGTTGCAGCTCTTGTTTTCACCACATACCTTCAGGAAATGACTGATTTTAACACAATTAATTGTTGCACGTTAAAATATGATGGCAGGAAATTAATAAAATAGACAACACATATTTACAAATAAAGAATTGCATATTTGTTCGCCAAAGTGTGTATATGTTTGCATATTTACACAGCAAGCAGACACCTTACAACTTATTGCAGCAGACGCAAAGTATCAATGCAACAAATGATGGACCTGCTCAGCAGCTGGCAGCCTGCAGCTGGCAATTGCAGCGTTGCCAACGAAGATGCCGAAGATATGCTTGTGGACAGAATTCCGCTACTGGACTTGAGTTCAGACTGCCGAGGCGTTCGACCAACAGCTTGACAAATGATTAACTATGAAATGCGAGTAGTTGCAACGGAAAAATAACAAGCGGTACTTATGCATTTCCAATCATTAAAGGTGTCACGAAAGACATTCTCCGGAATAGCCGTGAGAGCCAAGGTATATGCTGCTTGGATCCCCTCTGTTGACTCAAAATGCTTGCCTTTCGTTGGCCTTTTCAGGCAAGGAATCAAAAACATTGGAATACCGGCCTTGGTTAAGTAGCTTACCTGGGTACAAAACTGTAGAATTCATATGTACAACGGTAGATCAGAAATACCTAAAGTTCCTACTGGCACTCAATACATAAAAGTAGAAGAAAATGTAGGAACAAGGTTAGAAAATTCACTGGTCACAATCTGATGGCAGCACACGCCTACGAAAAGGGCTGATAGGTATAGAAGACTGCAGGAAATGTCGAAAGCAAGACACCAGAGAAGCAATGGAGTATTTCTTGTACACTTGTCTTGTATTGACAAAACAACGCTTCAAGAACTGGCGGCCCCATGGTATAAGAGACTGCAAGAGTATCGTTAGTGAGACCACAGAGTCTGCTGAGGTTTGCCTCAAGCGCAGGTGTGTATAGGATGACTACTCCACATGAAACATGTAATGGCCCTACCATCTGATATCGCAAAGAACCAAAATTGGTCTATGCGGGCTGAATAGCCTACCAGACCAACCTAACCTAATTTATATGTTATAATGGTCCGACCTGCACAATTAATTCGCAGTTTGTACCGTTTTGATATTGTCGGTTCTGAGAAATGATCGGCTGTTTGAAGACAAAAGAACGTGTGCTAAATTTCCAATTAAAAACTCAAAACTTAGGGACTAATTCGTACACGATAAATAGGAGAAGAACCTCTTTTGTGTATTGAGCGAAGTTGGCTGCGGTTAACATATACATATATAGGAAAAAACACAAGCAACCGAGCAATTTTGTTACTTTCAATATCAACCACTGATAAGATACTGATAAATGACAAAAAAAATTGATTAAAAAACAAAAATTATATAAATAAAAACTAAATCCAGCAAACTCCTCTCAGATCCTCCTGCTCTAGCAAACCTTCTGCGGCAGAACGCATGCTCTACATTCCACTGTAGGATTCGGTAGCACTCTCATATATATTTTAAAACAGCTACGGCGCTGTCCTTTGAAACGTTAAATTTGTTTTTGCTACTTTTATGACCAACACACAAGCACAACTAAAGTCACACACTTGCGCACTAATACGTTTGCGCCTATGCACATGCTTATGCCTCTGCATGTGTGCATGCGAATATCCTTTTGGGTTGTTGCAGCGCACATTTTTGGCAACATTTTATGGCCATACTCTGCGGTGTGTTCTTTTATTTAAATGTATCATTTCATTCTCCTCTTTGCAGGCCACCTCATCATCATCATCATCTGTATTCGTGCCACTTGCCACATGCCATGTGGTTGGAGTCGCTAATATTTCACGTTTAAAAAAGGATAATAATAAAAAAATATTTGTGCTTATCTGATGCCTTGTGTGCCGCTGCTCGCTCGCTGGCACACTGGAACAATAAAACGAGTTAAATCCAATTAATTGTTAGCCATAAATGGCACTAACGCTGGCAACGCTCGCTTGTTAGCCGGCAGTGGGTTGCCATCGAGCTATATACAACTGCTGGCTTTTTGGTATCCTCAGCAAGCCATTTTCTCCGATTTACTTTCATCCACATGGCGGCATAAAAAGGAAATGGCCGCTCTGCGGCGCTGAGTAGGATATCCTTTCGTTGGTTTTTTTTCTATCCTGTAGTCCAATATATTTTTTATTTCGCCTTTTGACCTGCCAGCCATTAATGTCGCTGCGAATTCTAATATGTACATTTATTTAAATTTATTGTCGGTCTATTGCGTGCGCTTATAAATCTCAACAAATTACGATGTTGCTTTTAATGACCTTCTTGTAATATAACTCTTCAAAATGTAACGAGCATTAAGATACATGGCGGGCAATAAAAATAAGTTGCCTCTCTATGTTTTAGAATATTTACACTGCGTTTAAAAAGTATTGAAATACTTATTTGTAGAAAAATTTAGTGCCAGTGTTTTATCGGCCGAAGATACCAGTATGCAGTGGGATCTTGTAACTGGAGGACACTCAACGTTAAACCCTGCTGAACAACGAGTAAGTGAAAAAAAGACATTCAAAAAGAAACATTCACGAGAGATAGTTGAGGTTGCCTCGCAAGAGCCGACCAGTAGTAGAAAACAGGCTTGGATATGAGATGAGTGGTGGGAGTCGATTATGGGGTTAGAAGAACTTTCTTGAGTAAAAAACAGCCTTTTTTCAATAATTTTTTCTCATATAAAAAATGGAAAATTTTTTTTGAATTTTCAGTGTTACAAGCAAAGAAATTCTGAAATTTTTGGAAAGAAGTATTTTAAATTCGACCATTGAGACACCATTTTCGGTGACCCCTTGGAAAAAAGATACGCCCGCTTGGCTTGATAACGTGTCTTAGTTAAAACCTTAACTTAGAACTTGAACGAAAAAAAATAAATTGAAAATTGGTTTTTTGACTGACATTTTTACAAAAAAATTAATATTTCAGCGAATATTTCCCAACATTATATTTTTAAATAGTTGTAATCGACAAAAATATTTCGAACAAGTCTTTAAGAATTGTATCTAAACCTGTGTAAAATTTCATGAAGATCGGTGGAGTAGTGCTGGAGAAATCTTGCCAATCGTCTTCAAAAACACAATTTCGAGAAAAGCGCGTTTAAAGACCGCGCACTTAGCCTGGCTAGCCTCGAGCGCACAAGTTCTCAAAGCTGTATCTCCAAAACTATTACTCGGATCAACTTGAAAATTTAGAAAAATATTCTAGAGATATTGTAGACTTTAATAAGATAATAAAAAAATGTAAAACTCGTAAACCCAGGTAATACCTTATATGAGAACAGGGCTTTTTATAAAAATCTGCCAGCACCAATCACTCGACCAATTGAAAATATGAAACTATGTAGATGCCTGAATTTAAGTTCTATTGCGCTTCGCTGCGACCTAAAGCTATTGTTGGAACGAGTTACTTGGCACCAAAATATCGAAATCTTCTCACTACCTTTCTATGAACTTTCCTAAGTATTCACCATATACCTAATTAAGCTTTTTATCTATTCCAAGTTAGCGATTCCATTCCATTATATAGCTTATCTACATTCAGAGACCAAAGCAATATAATTAGAGTTGTCTTTCATACATTATTTTCGCGTTAGAGAACAAAAACAAATATTAACTCCATTAAGATCTATAGACTGGAGGATGGAGTCATGTGTAGAAGTTCACGCAAGTGAGGAAAGTTCTCTGATCATGCTTTGGGACATTTGTCGAAGCACTTTTTCCACTCTGATTGCTGTACCTCCAAAGCCAGCATTTTGAATGAGTCTTCAGCTGTCGAATAACGTTGACCTCTAAGTTTATCTTTTACGTATGGAAACAAAAAAGTCACTCTGTGCCAAGTCAAGACTATACGGTGGATTACTCATCAAGTCAATATTTTAAGCGTTTATAAATTTAGTTGTTACAGTCGATATGTGCGAGCTCGCATTGTCCTGGTGAAGAGTGATCGGTGGTTGGTTTTCCTGATTTTTTGAAAGACAACTGGCGAACAAAAAGTTGTGTACCACTCAGAAATTAATGTTCTGTTTAAAGGGTGTCTAACTACAAGCGGCTAAACTTAAGCTTGCGTCCACTACGCTCCCTACTGAGGTTCACTAAACGCCGTTCACCAACAAGCAGAATTTGATAACTTTTAAAAGCTCTTTCCCACCAGTGTTTAAATTTGTTTTAGATTGGAACTGTAGAATCATAACTGTTTAAAAGCTGGCCTGATGGTTTACCGATTATATCCTACCCTTCTGAAGGTGACATTTCTGGGACCGTTTTGACTTACTCCCACATATTCATATAGTGAAAAATTAAGTAAATATTTTGCATTATTATAGAGTATTTTAGTAAACGAAGTTTTAGAATCACGTTTGTTTTTTACCTTTTTAATTATTATAACTGGTGATCCAAGTAGAGGTTTTTTTTTCGACAGCCTTATTTTTAAAGATCACGCGAGAGTCGTGGTAAGCTGTCGCTGTCATGCAATTTTTGTTCAGTATTGTTTAGCATTGCATCATGGAAAGACTTACGCCTGAACAACATTTACAAATCGTTCAATATTATCGTTCGAGATCTTAAATTGAAAGCGCACAAAATAGAGCTTGTGCAAGAACTGAAACCGCTCGACCTTCCCAAATGACATCGGTTCGCGCTATGGGCTCTTGAATAGTTCCAAGAAGATCCGAGGTTCCCGAGTCAAATTTTGTTCAACGATGAGGCCTATTTCTGGATCAATGGGTATGTAAACAAGCAAAATTACCGCATTTAGGACGAAGAAACACCTGAAGAGATTCAAGAGATACCTTTTTTTTCAGAAAAAATAACGGTTTGGTGTGTGGTTTGTGAGCCGGTGGAATCATCGGTCTATATCTTTTCAAAAATGATACCCGTGAGAACGTAACCGTCAAAGTCGACAGTTAACGAACAAAGACCAAACTCTACAAGTCACTCATCATCCTCGTCTTGCTATATGGTGCAGAGGCATGGATAACGACATCATCTGATAAGTCGGCCTTAAGAGGGAAGTTTCGCGAAAGATTACCGCAGTATGCAGTGAGCTATACGAGATATGTTTAACAATTGTGCTTAAAAACTTAGGTATTTCCTTTACAACTTCTACCCGGCATCCCAATAATAATTTTCACTTTGATGTTAACACATTTCTAGCTCAATAGTCGCTAACTCTTTCAGCACTTCTTCATATATACAACCCTTAGTCGCTGCCTCGCATCCCTACTACCTGAACATTACGCAAATTTCGCTCCTCGAATTTCCCTTTTCGAAGCCACGCTGCAGCGGTGCATCTTTCGCAGTCGCATTCCAATAAAAATACATAATCAAATGTCCTCCAAAATGTTGCACTCACCACGCTGCATGCAGCTCAGCTCGCACAAAGGAATTGCGTACACGGATGCGCAATAAAACGGCAAGCAGCAGGACATGTTAACGCCCTCCCGCAACTTAGGGCATTCAGACAGTGCCAACTCCCGCAATCTCAGCCATTGTCCCAGGCATTACCAAATACTCGGCTCTAAGCGGTGTCTTAGGCTCTGCTGGCTCGAAACTAGTGCAACTCTATGGCTTATACGAGTGCTATTTGTTTCCACTTCGGTTTTATATTTGTTGCAGTACCAATATGTTCGATAACAACACATACACATACGCACAAGCATTACAGACATAAACAAACATACTTGTCATCTTGTTTGTACCTCTGACCCGGGGTGTGTTCGCAGAAGTCGTTAGGTTGACAGGTTGAATTTGTAGCAGCAATTCTTTTATTTCTATTCTCTCCGTGTGTGTGCTCATGCATATGTGTGCTGCTTTTCGCCTAGTCCTATTGTCCAGTTTGTCCTCAGACTGTCATAATCGGCATCAGCCCTGTCTGGCGCCAGTATTTAGGCACACAAATTCTGTAAATATTTCAATATTACTGCAAATGCGAAGTTAAGGTAGGAAAAATTACAAGAACAACACGAAAAATGAGGTAAATATTATTTACCTTGACAATTACCCATGTATAGCGCTGCCTTGTTCCAAGTTGGTATATCGAAACTAGAAAATCATAAACATATTCGATATCTTAGTTATTTTTCGAAAACAAATTGGACGCAATTTGTTGTAAAAGTATTAAATTTGTAAAATATTAGTTCTAATTAAAGATCGTCTTAATTTTTTTTCGATAAAGCATATTCGTTCTGTAACGGTATTAAGCGACAAAAGACGAACACGGAACTTTCGTTTCTAAAGTTTACCAATGTTCGTATTAGCAGAAAGAAAAGGCAACTTCGGTTGCAACGAAGTTAGAACTTCTTTCGCAGGTACATTTGTTCCGCGTGCTTCGCTCGTTTTATAGTCAACATAATCGGCCTACTGGGCATACTATTCGCAACCCATCTTGAGGCCCAGCATTCATTATTTGATAATATACGACCGAATAGACCACGTCCAGCAAAAGATCACGTGTTTCATTCGCCAGTTAAAAGTCGATATGCTCGAACGAGTCATCGAAAATTCGACTCAACGGATGGACCATCTGAGACGTAGCCGCGGCCAACTTTTGAAAGAGATAATCTTCATGAATTAAATACCAAAGAATGTTCTTTCGAATTATAATAAATATTCCCCGTTAAATATGAAGTTTCTGTGTCTTTCTTTAAAAAATTAGGGAGCCTCGAAATGGATCACCTTTACTTTATAGGCTGTGTGTTATAAATTAAGTGGTAAACTTAATATTCATGTTCAGGCTGTAATAAGAGTTCTGAGACCATTTCAGTTTAATGGGTAAATGCAATATTAGAACCAATGATCAAGAAAACATATAAAAGTATATAAGTTTACCTGATAAACTTAACTTAACCACGTTGTCGTATTTGAGACGAAATTTCCTCAGCGATTGAGCTTACTATGAGAAGGTATTTAGATTATCTAGGAAAATGAGACATTATACAAGGTGCGTTCCAAAGTAAAGACGACTTAAAAAAAAAAAAACGGAACAAATGGATTTTTCGGCAAAATCAATTTATTTTATTCAAAATAGTCTCGTTCTGCTTCTATACAGCTTTTTGCACGGTCCAAAAGTATGTTAAACGAGTGTTTTAGCTCAATGGCCGGTATGGCCGCCAGTATGCCAATGCAAGCCTTTTGAATAGCCTCTAGGTCTGCATAGCGCTTTCCTTTCATGGGCAAATGCATTTTTCCGAAAAGGAAGAGTTCGCACGGTGCCATATAAGGTGAATACGGGGAGTGGTTAATAGTTAAAATGTTATTTTTGGTCAAATGATCGATCACAAGCGTCGGTCGATGAAACGATTCTGAGTAATTTTGGACGTCAGTCCATTTGTGTGGAACAAACCGTCCGATTTCGGCTGATTTTTGATGAATTCACGCACAGTTTCAATGGAATTTCCGGTGATCACGGATTTTGATTGGCCCACATGTTGACCGTCATTTATGTCCTCACGACCACTTTGAAAACGTTGAAACCACTCGTGCACTCTGCTACGGGATAGGCAATCATCGTCATAAACTGCTTTCATCAATTGAAACGTTTCGGTAAAAGTTTTACCAATTTTAAAACAACATTTAATGTTGGCACTTTGTTCGAAGCTCATTTTCGCACCGATAACACAAACATACTGACACTTAAAACGCAATAACTTCACTTCCGATCAATGAAATGTCATAAAATTCTCACTGGGCAATCCATAAAGAGAGCAGATTCTAACACATTAGTCGACATATAGATGGCGCCACCAGAGGGCGCTAGATTCAAAAAGTCCTGTTTACTATGGAACTCACCTTGTAGAATCTAATAGCTGAGCTGTTTTTTGTACATTAGCTCTTTAACCTCCGAAGTAATGTCGGACGATTCTGGTCTAGTAGGTCAGTCGCTTCCTATTATTCCAAAAATGGCCACTATTGGAAACACCAACTGCCGCTAAAACGTTTCAATAAGTTTTAAAACGAATAGCAAAGCGAACATTTAAAATGTAAAAAACGGTGTAGTTTTAGTCGGATTGCTGTCTTGACTTAATGACTTGGTTACTAACGAAACGGAGTTTTTTTTTTGCTGCTTATTGAAATAATTTATGTATTTTTTATATATTCTAAAAACTGATAGTGTGTGGAAGTATGTGAAGGGTTGACATTCAGGAATTTAAGGTCGAAATTATGAATTGTGTGTCAGTCACTGAGAAACGGAAAGCTATCAGCAAAGCCTCATCTTTAATAATTTATTAGGCGTTAGTGCACACAATATATAGCAAGAGTAATACTTAATCTGATTTTTCCGAGGAAGGATTTTGAGTTGAGAGTAGATTGGTTTACCGGATTAAAGTTCTGTACTTCGCCCAACTATAAAAAAAAGGCTTTTTATGAATGTTATATTTCATAATCGGTGATCAACAATCCCGAAATATGTGCTTTGATTGATTCAAATTCTGCAGAAGTTATTCTCATACCAAATCAGCTTCTCCTCTCCTTCGGCTCCCGTCTTTAAACTGTTGATACGGTGACGTACCAAGAGCTTATTTTTGATAGAAAGCTTTCGTGGAGGCCAAATATTGGCGAGAGAATAAGGAAGAAGTCGGTGGTCTTATATTACTTAAGAGAAGATATAGAGAAAAGGTGGAGACTCTCACCAAAGATGTGTTCTTCAAAACCGTAGTCAAGTCAATAATGTTCTGCGGTGTATTCGTGCGGTGAAGGGCGGTTGTCATCGACACTACGGACTACAGGAACAATAGCATTTAGTCTTTTTAAACATAGCATTTTTGGATAATGCTCTAAGGCTCAAGGAGGTTGGGTTTTTGAACCAGTCCAAAGAAGGGCACCCCACAATTCTCTATATTCCTTCAACTGCGTTCCTGAAAACTTAGTTCACTGCATCGCAGAGACCACTCGTGGCGTCTTTTTTCTGCTCACATAGCGACGAGAGAGACGTAAATGGTGAGAAGAGGCGCAGTGAGGTCTTGGGTCGAAGCTAGACGGATTGTTTTGAGGGTAATTTTCTGAAAGTTTTCTGAGAGAAGCTCAACGGACCACTATAGGGTTTTTTAGGCAAAATTGGCTGCTATCAATATGGCAGAAGGCGTACGGCTACAAAGTGCAGCCTCTTTCAGGGGGATGAGTATTCACTCTAACAAAAGACCGGCAATACCAGCGGTGAGCTCGATAACTTTGCGCTAAAAGATAGTACATCGAGCTACTTCATCATCAGACACGTTTCGGTGCTTGGTCACAGCGGAATCGCTGACAAAGTCGGTGACCTAGGCTCACATCGGAAAGGAGACCGAAAAATCTAAATCTCAATTTATGAAAAAGGTTTACAAACTACTTCGTTCGTACAAAAAAACTCAGCTTTTCTATTCGAGGACACGTAAAATATATGGGACCCTGCTTTTTTTCTGTTAAAATTGTTGGAAAAGAGCCAACTTAGTGCAAAAAACCGAGGTTATTAAAACAGCCGATTACTCAACTAATTCCATGTTTATTTTGTAGGCAAATTATGCCTCTAAGCATGCGCTCACAGCTTCCTGATTATAAACGCATACGAAGAGCTCAACCCTATGACCGAAGTTCCACACCCAACGCGCTTCCCCGCTGCTGTGATGTTGTCAGCAACACACTTCTAACCGTTACCGCTGCTCCAGCGCTTCGCTACCCAATGCTGGCTGCCAGTTTTATAGTTAGTGCGGGCATGCCAGCAAGCTTCAATGCCAACAAGCAACTAGTATTTACTTGCCGACTAACTGTGGTGGTCGTAGCTACAACTTGGACACCGCTGGCAGTTCACTGTGTGTTTTTGGCACACTTAATCCTGGCGCAAAACTATTCCATTCGCATTGTTCCACGCACAATGGGCACAAAGGACATGTTTGCACTGATTATCAGATTAGACCATTGTACGTACAAATTGATATTGTCATGTTTCAAGTGCCTCCAGCGCCATTGTTTTCCATGGCTGCCGCGCAGTGCGGCCGCTTGCATGCTCGCAGGCCAGTGCTTGTGTGCGGGTATGTGTGTGTGTGTGTGTTGGTATGGATTTGCGTCGGTGCAGCAAGTGCGGCTAATATTGTGCGCCCTTTGTAGTAGTAGCGTTGCTGTTGTTGTAACTGTTGTTGCAGTGTGTCATGTTATTGCTGTTGAATAGTGTCGCCAATGCCGATTAAAAGATTTTCACTTACTCACACAATGCAACACCGAACCAATTGCCGCGCCGCTGCTGCTGCGGCATTAGTTGCAAGCGCACAAAAAGAATCAAGTGGTGTAGAAAGATGAGTCGAAATGCTAGAATAGAGATTTGCAATATTTAGACACAAAACCATGTACATTTGTAGACACTAAGCATTCTCTGATTTTTCTTCGTCTCTTTTTTTTTTTTTTGAAAAATAAATTCGTGCACAATACCATATGTTGTTGTTTTTGTTGTCACCAGCTAACCATTGTTGCGCCTTTGTCTGGGAAATCTGCTAGTCCAGTTTTGAGCGATGATCATTAGCATAAATCCGATATTTCCATTGTAGTGGTTCGAGTGTTTCGAGTACCCATTATGTACCGTAAATATGTTGAGCTGTGATCTGCTCGAAGGATTAGCCGTTATTGATGTGCAATGACAAAAACAAACACTTCGTAGCTCACTTGGCAAAGCTAGTCCAGGAAAGATGCATATCACGTTGTATTGTGCCTGGATCGAGATACGATCAGGTTGTGGATTCAAGTGAAGTTTTTACGTTTTTTGCATTCCTTTGCAAGCGCTTTCGCAAATGGTATCTATGTAGGTTTTCGTATGCTGGCAAATCGCTTATTTTCGGAATGACGGATTTGCAGGAGCCTTAACGTTAAGCGTGAGTATTAGAAATCTATATAAGAAACTGATTGCGATCAGTGTTGGGTGATCAGTTACGGTGATTAAGAGTGGACATTTTATTATATGTACATATGAAAGTCTACTAAATGGACACTTAGATATTGTGTGTCGGATCTTTATCAAAGTGTGCACATGTTTCCAATTCTTTCAGTGAATTGTCGAGAAACCAGCTGCAGAAATGAAAAAAATAAGCATTTCTGTGTTTCGCTGCAAAATATTCTGGAAAGTACCTTTAGATTCTGTCTGATTGTGTATGTTTCAGATATTATTGAAGAAATAATATGATTAAATTAATTCAAAGTTACGACTGTCGACAGTGACGTGGGAGCCAAGTAGCGAGCGCGATGACAATTTGTTTGATGGCAGGAGGTATTTCGTTCAAATCCTCATTTACTTCGCTTCCTTCTCCCTTCTGAAAAAAGCAGAATTAACGGCGCGGTTGTTGAGGCTAATGAAATCGATGTCATCGGCGTACGTCAGCAGCTGTACATTCTTATAGAAGATTGTTGCTTCTCGATTAAGCTCTGCGGTTGGAATTATTTTCTTCAGCAGTACGTTGAAGAAGTCGCACAATAGGAAGTAGCCTTTTCTAAAACCTCGTTGAGTAACGAACTGGTGGGAGCGGTCCTTCCCTATCCTGACGGAGCTTTTGGTAATGCTTAACGTCAGTTTACACAGCCGCATGAATAGCTCGGCCGGCAATCCATCGGCCCCGCTTTGTTGTTCTTCAGATGGGTAATTGTTATTCGAGCTTCTTCATGGTCGGGCAATGGAACGTCTGCTCCACCGTCATAGATTTGGGAATCGGGTTCGCCTTCTCCTCGCGTTATGCTTTCACTGCCATTCAGTAGGCTGGAGTAGAGTTCGCTCCATAATTTTAGTATGCTCTGCGCATCGGTTACTAGATCACCTCTGGGGGTTCGGGTAAAAAAGTATTCTCGGCGAAGTCGATCAGCCTCATGCTTCCTCGTGGAGGCCGAATTTACCGACTGTTGTGCCAAGGATTCCCCCAACCTGGCGTTAAAGTTGCCAAGCACGATTTGACATCATGGCAGGGCAGCTCTCATAGGTGGGCTCCAAGTGCTCATAGAAGGCATCCATGGTCACATGCTGAAGAACTTCGCTTTGATGCGGATTGTGGCTAGACGTTTATCTACCGGTGTGAATGACAGTACTCGGCGACGGAGTCTCTCCCACCACGAATCCCACACCGAATTTGTGCTTCTTTATATTGCCACTGTAGTAAATGCCACAGGATCTACTCGCCTCAGTCCTTGTTCCGTCCATCGCGTTGCTTGGATGGCGGTGATGTCAGCCTTCACATCAACCAACTTTTAGCTTTTCCATTTGCTAATCATCAATAGTTAAGGGGGTATTCTGGTCTAGGATTTTGAAAAAATCGATTTTTTTTGCATATTTTGAAAGTTTGGACTTTCAAAAATATGACCTTGGAAGGATTTTTCAAAATTCGACTTATTTTCGGTGATACAGCCGATTTTGTGACGTGGCGTCCGTGTTCACTAGAATTGTCTCCTAAACTTTAAGCGCGTTTTTCTCGAAACTACTTTTTTTAAGGTGGTTGACATGATATATCAAGTTCTACTGAACCGATTCTTTTGAAATTTGGTATATATCTTCTTTATACAATGCCCTATCGTGTCTGCCTTGGATTTCCAAATATTTTGATTTGAAGTATTTTTAAAAAATTCGAAAAGTCGAAAAATCGGGTCAAAAAATGTTTTTTTTCCACTCGACGCCATTTTGTTATTTTTTTACTTTTTTTTTTGAAAATAGTCACTAATGAAGAATCTTCTTGTTTTTTGTGTTTTAGCTCTCTACAAGGGTTGAAATCACTTCAACCAGGACGCACCGTTTTTTTTGAAGCCCCCATTCCACTGGCCCGTATCTCGACGAATTTTGGTTTTTTTCTTGCAATTTTTTTTTTATATTTTAAAATGTCAATAAAAAACATATAAAAAATGGATAGTAAAAATGTTTTTCAGTTTTTTTTATCTTAGTTTAAAAAATGCCTAAAATTCATGCGTCTAGACTAGAATACCCCCTTAAATGTTTTGTGAAGGCTCTGGAACAACAATGACATATTTACACTATTGGGGAAAATGGAGATTTGGTAGATTTTATTTGGTTAATGAGTTTTAAAGGTTTAGGTGGTCGGGCTTTTTTAAGATTTTTTCACTTTTCGTTTTTTTTTCATTTTTCATTGGTTAGCGACTATTTGGAGACATCGATGGGATGGTTTACTCCTCTTACCTAACCTTAGAGAATACATGGATATAGAGGTTTTTGTCTTCCCGAAGTCTGTTCTGCCCTCTTTTATGTGGATAGTTTAGTTTTTCGATATTTTTCGTTAAAGTAAAGTTTATTTGGACTTGTCTGTCCGCCTATATATGGTATATGCTAACTAGGCCCTCAGTTTTTAAGTTATCGATCTAAAATTTTCCAAATGTCCTTTACCCTCCACGAAGGTTCTCATTAGCTGGAATCGTTGATATCGGACCACTATAAGATATTGATGATTATAAGATCGGACCACTATACTCGTAACGTATACCTGTCATTGAAACTGTTCTATCAAAATCTATATCTTTTATGCTAAAAAATGCACCTGTGCAGAGTTTTATAGCTTCGTTGCAGCCATAGTTAACGTTTCTACATGTTTAATTAAGGCCTCGAATTAAATCTGAAAGGAGATATGGATTTTTTAAAGCAACAACAAGCTATTTCAGAGCGCATTTAAGCATCCTCATTAGCACAAAGCATCATGTGTGGCACTAAAACAGCAACAGCTACTTAAGCCATCCACGTGCCCTAACGGCACATTGTAATACCGCCTTGTTAGCAAACGTTGTTAAAAAAAATACATAAAATACTCTAAAGATCACTGAAAAAAGTTTTCCTCGCTTGTTTCTGCTTTCAAGTGCCCAGTGTTGCAACACAAAGCGAAGCATGCTTGTGGCATAGAAGCTCAATGGAGTGCGGAAGGTAAAGAAAGGCAAAATAATAGTACATCAAGTGCTGCACATGCGCATGCCATAAACGCCAACAGTTGCGGAATTTTCACAACGCTTCAAATTCGGAGGGGAGATTCTGTGTTTTTTTTTAGAAGTACAAAGTAACGCAAATATTACGTTTAAGTAGCCGGCGCTACGCTGGTGGGCTGCCGATGCTTTTATTTCTGTGGCATGTGCTTCTCTTTCGAGATTTTCTCCTACAGCTGCGCAGGAATGCTTTGAAGTGCCAGCGTTTGTGCGGGTACGTGCGCTTGTGCTGTAAGCTTGAATGCGAACAAAAGCGGCGATGCTTAATGGCCTAAGCATTACTTGCCACAAAGGGTCATAACCTAAATTAATATGAGTTTTTAAGAGTTCGAGTGCACTTTCGCTTTGAAAACAAGGTGGTTGCACTTATTATATAAATATTCTAAGTACAAAGCTGTTTAAAGGAAGGATTATGTAACAAATCCTTAAGATGATGCATTTCGTGAGGGATTTTTACTTTATTTTGTAATTTTATTGACAGCGAATTTACTTTATATTTAAATGACTGTTTTTTGTTTAACTCTTAATTGGACATTCATAAAGTTTCCTGTTTTGAACATTCGATCCAGCTCTACTTCTATTTCTAGAGTTAGATAAGTTATATCAGCAAAATGTCCAACAGGGTTTGTACTAAGCTCATTTTAATCCTTTAGTTCAATATGTCTTTAGCTTCTCTTCGTTTTTTATATTATAATGCTCTGTGGCGCGTGATAAAGGACATGCCCCTGTTTGGGCTTGAAACAATAAAAAATTGTGAAGTGGATTTGTGACACCCTTTAGCTAAATTGCAGACATATATGTAAGACGCCTCTGTTGTGGCACGCGCTGTGTCTCGAGTGCTTTTTATATGCGTCTAGCGAAATGCGGTTGTTATGATGCATTTAGCGATTAATAAATATTGATATATTTCGTTGTTTCAAAGACACTGCAAAAGGCACGTTCGTTTGTTTGAGAATAGAAAACTGTAAACACCTTTCGCTCAACACGAATGAGAGTCGGTGAAGACAAGTTTTTTGAAACGGCTGGCTCGATCGACTTGAAAACTACATATGTACATACGTTTATGTTAGTTATATTTGTCGAAGGAATAATATTTTTATACCCTGAACAGGGTATATTAAGTTTGTCAGGAAGTTTGTAACACCCAGAAAGAAGCGTCGGAGACCCTATAAAGTATATATATAAATGATCAGTATATCAAGCTGAGTCGATTTAGCCATGTCCGTCTGTCTGTCCGTCTGTCTGTCTGTTTGTATATATACGAACTAGTCCCTCAGTTTTTAAGATAAGATAAGATAAGAAATTTTGCAAACGTCATTTTCTCTTCAAGAAGCTGCTCATTTGTCGGAACGGCCGATATCGGACCACTATAACACATAGCTGCCATACAAACTGAACGATCGGAATCAAGTTCTTGTATGCACAACTTTCACATTTGACAAGATATATTCACGAAATTTGGTATATGTTATTTTCTAAGGCAACAATGTAATCTCCTAAGAAATTGGTCAGATTGGTTAACTATAGCATATAGCTGCCATACAAACTGAACACATAGTTACTAACAGAAATGCACCTGTGAAGGGTATTTAGCTTCGGTGCAACCGAAGTTAACGTTTTTTCTTGTTAATAATAATTTTGATTTTCTAAGCTGCACTGATGGAAAAAATTTTGTCGCAAGACACAACTTATGGGAAGCCGTCATTTTGTCAAAAATCTCTTGCCCAAAAAAGTTCCCGCAACAAAAAAGAAAAACAGAGAGACTGCTTGCCATCCTTTTATTATACTAGTCGTTGGATTGATAATATTTGTTTTTTCGACACACCACTCTCCAAGTTTCGGCGAACTTAAGGGCTTACATGGGATTCCGCGGGTAAAAAGCAGCCTCTTTTCAACAACGCTTTTCTGATATAAAAAAATTAAATATTTTCTGATAATTTTTTATTGTTACAAACATATATTATTAACAGGGAAATTCTGAAATTTCAGGAAAAACATTTTTTAAACTTGGCTATTTCCGGTGACTCCCATTGCAATCCTATTGGCAGGATAACTCTTTACAGTATCGTCTAAAGTGATAAAAATACGTCTTTTAGTTAAAACCTTAACTTAGAACTTGGACGAAGGAAAAAAAACAGAAAATTGGATTTTTGGCAGACATTTATACAAAAAAATGAAATTTTCAGTGAAAATTTCGGGACTTTTTTTCAAATATTTGTAATCGTCTCATTCAAGTCCTTAAGAATTTTATCTCAAAGACCTGTGTAAATTTTCATGAAGATCGGTAGAGTAGTTCTCGAGAACTCTTGCGACCCATTTTCAAAAAAAAAAACAGTTTTAAAGAAACCCATTTAAAGACGGCGCACTTAGCCTAGCTAGCCTCGAGGACACAAGTTCTCAAAGCTGTATCTCCGAAATTATTACTGGGACTAACTTGAAAATTTAGGAGAATATTCTAGAGGTGTTGTAGAATTTAATAAAACAATAAAAAAATCAAGTTTATGAAACCCGTAAACCCATGTAACGATCTACCCGACTGCATACGTGGTGGTTTGCCTATTATTGTTTCAATGATCTTGAGAGACTTTACTTTTAAAAGGAACCCAAAAACTGGATCACTGGAAAATATGAAGTATTTTAATTAAATTTTCAGCGAACCCTAGGGCCTTCGAAGTGAAAGTATTTCGGAGATATGAGCGTATTTTATTATTATTTTTCTCAAAAAACTGTTTCAGAGTCATTGAGGAAAACTTCCCTGTAACGATTTCATATTTTTCCACGACCTTCTCAAATGTTGTCAGTAATATACCCTTCACAGGTGCATTTCTTTTAGTAACTATATATGGAAGCTATATGCTATTGTAATCCGATTTGAACAATTTTTTCGGAGACTATCTCCTTAAACAGTAATCCATGTCAAATTTCGTGAAGATACCCCGTAAAATGCGGAAGTTTTCCATACAAGCCCTTGATGCCGATCATTCGGTTTGTATGACAGCTATATGCTATAGTGAGCCGATCTGAACAATTTCTTCGTATATTACAATGCTGTTCCGACAAATGAGCAGCTTCTTGAAGAGAAAATGACGTTTGCAAAATTTCAAAACGATATCTTATACTTTATAGGGTCTCCGACGCTTCTTTCTGGGTGTTACAAACTTCGAGACAAACTTAATATACCCTGTTCATGGTATAAAAGGGGGTTATATGCTGTTAGAAGGCCGAAAAAAGCGAATTTTCCAGATTTTTTTCTAAGAAATCTTTTAAATTTATTGAACCAAAAATAAGCATAAAAATGGTATCTTTTAACTGTATTTTAATATTTAGTGTTCGTGAAAAATATTTTTTTGAAATCTCCGTGAGCTCTGCTCAAAAATGACGTTTTGCGGTGACCCCTATGCCACTCAACTGGATCCTCTGAAATTAAAAAAACCAAACAGATTTGGTTAAAGTAATGTTAAATCTAGTAAAGCAAATCATTGGAATAAGCAAAGTAAAACTTTTTGACAATATTTAAAAAGCTCCTATTAAAATTTGAGACTAATCGGTTAAGCCGTTTTCGAGTAATGTTGGTCATCGACTGTGAAAACACCATTTTGAGAATATCGCGTTTAAAGTTTGCAATGCACTGCCAAGCACTCTGAAATGCCTTCGCAAATTTGCGTGTAACTTCGAAAATATTCACCGGAATGATATAAAATTTTGTGTGTGAGTTCTTTAATATATGGATATTAATATATACTAAGGAAATGAAATAAAAAGTATTGATTTTTTGAAATATCTAACTGTATATAACCCCTAAACTTACAGACCTTATATTCTGCCGATGAGTTTCGCTCTGCCGTTGAACATTTTGAAATCTCAAGACAGAAATATATGTCATCTGCGTTGTTGTGTGTGGGAAAAAGAGTTCCTTTAAGAGTAGAGTTGATTGTAGATCTGCGTTTTATACCCTGCAAAGAGTATTTTACGATTGATACCGAATGTGTAATATCGGAATGCTACAAATGAAACGCGTGTAATCTAGCACATCACAGCTGGAGGACCACATTTCCGTACAAATCGTTCCATTATCGCAACACCTTCAAAAGTTTTATGAATAAGAATACTAAAGTCGATGTCGATTTATTCGAGAATAATGCGTCAGATGGCTGATAGATATGAAATCGTGATATGGAAGCTAAAAAATTCACAAATAACTAAAAATATCTTTATTTTCCGGAGTTTCACTGATTGCGCAAAAGGCTAGCGGTGGTGTCGACCAAATCTAAAATCACAAAAACAACAAAAAAATAACAAATCAGTGCATTCGAAATAGGCGTGTTTGGGTAAAGTGCTTTCGGTGCTTATCGCATGGTCAAAATTATTGAAACAAAAAGTATACATGTACATATGTAAGTATGTGTGAAATAACAACAAGCCAAGTCTACAGTTTCAAGTGTTTAAAGTTAATTATGGAAAAAATCAAATCAGTTAAATACCGTCAGATATGACAACATGCAATTCAACTGATTAGATTTTTTTCGGCTACCAAAAAATAATTTCCAAATTACTTGATTAGATTCTGCCACAACACAATCAGGCAACAACACGCACACACATACACTCATACTCACACAAGAAAGTTTCGATCACCTTCTGTCAGCAATTTGTGCAGACAACTGATAGTTCGGTCAACAACAACACCAACAAGGCTATGTATTCATCTAGCATTTGACTGCTGATAGCCAGCGCTGATAAAAACCCAAATGTGTGATGTACATGTGTATGTGTATTTGCCAACCATTCCGCCTGAAAGTTTACTTCTTCTTCTTCTTATGGGTGGTGGTAAATTGTTAATCGAATAGTGCTGCCACAGGAAATCAAAATTGAAATCGAATCACAGCTTACAGCGAAATAGTCGAAGGGGTGGCGGTCGGGGGGCTGATATGGAGAAGAACAAATAATAATTGTTATCGCCAAGCTGCTTGTCGTTTTCGAGCGTTAAATTGTTATTGTAATCAATGCTGATGGCACTCGTTGTAGGAAATTGAGCAACAACAACAACAACACTGCACTTCTAAACTTATGCCACCAGATAAGTGCGTCTGTGTGCGTCTATTAGATTGTTGTTGCTTTGTTGTTTGCTGATCGTTTCATCAATTTCGAGCATTTCAGTAGCTGCCTACATACCGACACGCTCGGCGATAGCGTGAAATCAATTATTAAACGCTATCGCCGACATGCACGCTTGTTGATTGAAAATCGGTCGGAGATATAGCACTCGCATCGCTTGTGATAAATAATTAATTTTGGTAGCACTTTATGGGCGTAGATTGTGGGAAAAATAGCTGCACAGCAATCTAATAAGCACTGAAACTGGGCGTTAGTGTTAGGGTGTGCGTGTGAGCACGAAACGTCCTTGGTGTTCGATCATCATGAGTCTCGAGCATGAAACTGTATTTAAAAAATAATAATTTTAATGAAAAAAATTTAATTTTCAATAACTGTAAACTTACTACAAATCTACAATAATAGAAGGATAAGAGTCCGATTTTGGTACAATTTGCACGTTTTGTTCGATAAGTTCTTGCCATCTTGAGAGTAATTTGTAGAATATGGTCAGACGAAATCATGCACTTAAGTGCGCTCTGTCCAATCCACAAAACGGGGGACCACACAATCTGCGCCAATTACCGTGGAACAAGCCTCCTTAATATCGCATATACATAAAATCTTATTGAGCATAGTATGTGAAAGACTGAAGCTCAATGTCAACAAACTGATTGAATCTTATCACTGTTTCTTTAGACCTGGAAAATCTACTATCGACCAAATTTTTACCATACGCCAAATCTTGGAAAAGACTTGTGAAAGAAGAATCTGCACGTATCACCACTACTTCGATTTTAAAGCCGTCTTTAACAGCACGAAATGGAACTGCCTCTATGCCGCTTTGTCTGAACTTGGTATCCCCACAAAGCCAATACGGCTTTATAAGCTGATGTTGAGCAACACCAAAAGCTCCGTCAGGATCGGGAAGAGCCTCCTGTAGCCATCGATACGAGGAAGGTTTCAGGCAAGGAGACTACCTATTGCGTGACTTCTTCAATCTGCTGCTGAAGAAAATAATTCGAGCTGCAGAGCTTAATCGAGCGGGTACAATTTTCTATAAGAGTGCACAGCTGCTGGCGTACGCCGATGATATTGATATCATTGGCTTCAAAAACTGCGCCGTTAATTTTGCTTTCTCCAGACTAGATAAGGAAGCCGAGCAAATGAGTCTGGTAGTGAACGAGAGCAAGACGAAATATCTCCTGTCATCAAATAAACAGTAGTCGCACTCGCGACATGGCTCGCACGTCACTGTTGACAGTCCGAACTTTGAAGTCGTAGATAACCTGGTCTATCTTGGAACCACCGACAACAATATCAGCCTCAATATCCAACGCAGAATCTCTTTTGCCAATAGGTGCTACTTAAGACTGAGTAGGCAATTGAGAAGTATAGTCTTCTCTCGACAAACAAATACCAAACTCTACAAGTCACTCATCATCCCCGTCCTGCTATATGTTACAGAGATATGAAGGATGACAAAATCTGATGAGTCGACGTTACGAGTTTTCGAGAGAAATATTCTGCAGAATATTTATGGTTCTTTGCAAATTGGCCACGGCGAATACTGCAGTCTATGCAACAAGGAGCTGTACAAGACATACGGTGGAGAAGAACCTGGCTGCACTTGGTATCTCGAACTGTGCCAAATAGCGAAAAAAGGAACGAATGTACGCTGTTGTTAACTCGGCTATGCGGTGTCTACGTCAGTAAAGAAGTATAACAAGTAGATTTCACACGCTTTTCTTGACGTAAAAATCATTCGCCATAGACATATAATAATATCAATTGGTGACAGATGCGGATTATAAAATAAATGCATAAGAACCTGATAACTAAGCTCCCGGACCGTCCTAGCGATTACTTTCGCTATATGTGAACTTACTAATTCCATTCCTATTGGCCAAAACTTTTCTGAGAATGATTCATTGATAAGATAAGTCTAATTGCGTCCCGAGGTAAGAGTGCCGTAGCGAAGCGTACTTCCTCGTTGATACACTGTGGAAAAGTTCCCTGACCTTCAATCTTGCTTTAACCACCGTTAGCGCAATCTTAACTTGTTTCATGAAGTTTTTTTCTGTTAACTAGTGTGGCACCCATACGTCGTACTTCTTTTTATATTCAGCCTGTTTTGAATTTTTTTCCAATTTTCAGCTTTCTAGCTGGGCAATCGAAATACTGCTTACGTTTCAGACGGACTCTTTATTTTCCACCATTTTATCGGCATCTTTGACATCTTTGACCATAAACACTTTTCATATTTTTAGCTGGATGGTTGGAGCTTTCTTTCAAGTTTTTGCTCAGCCGAATTCACGAATACTGGTGGTTTCAGTTATTGCGTCAATTTGGTCTTATAAAGTTGGCTCTTAAAGTTGGGGCCACTGACCTCGAGTTTCTGTAGTAAATTTCAATAATTTCGACTCGTTGTTGGATCGTATAACTTTCCATGATGAAATGGCAAACCTGACTGAAGGTTAACGTCGTTTGCTGTCCCTATCGACCTGCTTTTGTAGTATTCCTATTGAAAACCCCGTTAGAAGTGAAAGTAACTTCAATATCATTTCTTTCAGGAATTAATCATTCTGTTAGTCGTTATTTATTGCCAAGAGTGTTGAAACATGGCAAATATCCAATCAGAACACCATTTATTAAGTAAACAATGCGGAAAAATTTGAAAATGCCTGGCAGTTCGTACACTTTGGTTACAATTTGAAAATTTTTGTACTATGCTATGCTAGATATTCGGACAGGATTTTCGGGTATTATGAAAACCTATAAATATTAAGAGCAAGAGCCAGATTTAACAGCTGTTTCAAATATGTTTGCAGAATTAGTCCATGTATTCATCACTAAAGACATTATTTTGACGACTACTGTTTTTGCATCACTGTCATTGATGAATATATACACACAGCCAGACTCCAAATTGCGATCGATTGAATATGTTTCTAGAAAAATCGAACACGTTACAATTATGGGAGGGATTGGAGGATATAAAAGCAAACATGGATATAATTAGAGTTTAACCTATTCCTCAAAGGCCTCTTAGACAGGTCCTAGTATACACAGGTATTCATGAGCCGAGGGAAAAAGGATACATGATTGGAACAACAAAGGGATTGCCTTAAAATCATCCATATTTTTTTTAAAGGTTTTACTGATCGCTTAGTTGTTTTCTCACAAAAGAAAAAAAAAAATCTCGATATTAGGATTTGTGTTTAATTTTTGAAGAAAATTTAACATATTAGAGCTATTATGACTTTTGTTCTTCGTATAGTCGAGTTATTTTACTTTTGATTTATCCAATAAGGGAATGAAAGGAAATTGTTTCATAAAAAACTTCAGCAACTGCAATGCTCAGCTAAACCATAGTCGCCATGGCAATCGGATCTACGCGATCTGAACGAATTCGGATTTTTAACCGGCCAGCACAGTCAACTCTGCAATAATCTCAGTCTCTAGTAATAATAAACCCCGCTTAAATATTGATCTGCACACGCCTCGGGCTCTTCTCATTCAGCAGTTCCCTCCACTTCATTCGATTTGCAGCAACTCAATCGATTTCTACTTACGATTTTGATCAAACAATTTCTTTTCTTTTTAATACTTTCTTCCGAAACATTTCATCAATCAATTCGGCACTGCACTTCTCACCTGAAAGATTTCGCCTTACTCACATGCACATATCCACAAATACCCGATTACTGCCTGCCGTGAGCTTAATAACTCAATAGACAAATTCAATTGGCACAGTAAATAATGGGGCCACCCGCTTTGACTGCTCAACAACAGCCGGCTATTGATGAAGTTTGTTAAATACACACATTTGTCCTTCTGCCGTAGGCGTCACTCTGTTTGTACACCACAACGAAGGACACTTTTTGCGGCACAAACCGAGTTCATACATATTAGTACTTACGAATCCGTATGTGTGTGTGTGTGCGTTTGTGTACTGCCGCAATTAGGCGCACACGGTATTTTTACCCAGCAATCATGCGATGATCCTGTCAAACCCTTCGATTGTCCTTTTTCTCTTCGCCATTCTTTCACCGCCCTTCGTATTGTTGTTGTTTGTGCCAATTGCCGTTTGATTCGATCAGCGGGTGGTTCGCCCACGGTTTAGCCCACAGGCGTCGATGACGCCATAGCTCAGCGCAGTTCCGACAAATCCAGCCGTACACTCTCGGACCGGCAACGCTCGCACGCCTCTCTCGGCAATAGGTTTGCGGTAGCCAAGACATGCTCGCCGCCAACACCAAACAACAAACAAGCAAATCGCAATCAAATATATGTAGAATATTTGTGTTTGCTTGCTTTTTTGTTGCTTTGTTGAATTTCCATCGAAATGTCATTGAGTTTATTGTGCGCTTCCTTGTCGCTGGCGGGCCGCGCCGTTCGTCCTTTGTGTTTATGGCAACATTGTGTAATTTGTTATTTGTTGTCAGTTGTCTGCGGACATTTTTATATGCATTTATTCATATTATGTAAGTATATGCTGTTGTTGTTGTTTGTAGGTGTGTGAATATTGCATGTGATCCGAACGACCGGGTGTTGCGTCACAACAAATAATGGCTCGGCCTTTTGTTTGATTTGAAATTTTTCCAACGCATATGTGATTATTTGTTGCTTTTGTTGTGGTTGCAATGACATGTGGTGTTATTCTCAGATATTGAAATATATTTGTTTTACCTTCATCACCTTCAATTTTGTTTCTTAGATTGTCTGTAACGCTGTTGGTTTAATTCCATTTTGATTCCGCAAAAAATTGTTGGAGTTGTGATTTCGGCAAGGAAATAAAATTTTAATTATTTAAACTATCAGTAATATCTTAATATAAATACCATCAGATTTATTTAAACAATAGTTCAATTGAAAAGTCCCTGACCTCCTATAGTAAAACACATTTTTTTTTACAAAAATCATTTTTTTTATTAAATATGGTTCCATGCAAGGGTGATCAGTGATCACTGATTGTAGCGACGCTTCAACTAGATCATTTTTGTATTACGATGTGTCTTTTGCTTCAAAATAGGCCTCAGTTTCGGCGATCACCTCTTTGTTCGACGAAAATTTCTTCTCAACGAACATGCTTATGAGATTAGATAGTACGCATAATGCGAAAGCAATTCGAAACTTAATTCATGAATTTTCACCGACTTGTGACGCGGAGCATTATCTTACTGAACACTTACACTTTTTTTTCTTCAAATGCGGCCGGTTTTCGTCCTTCAAACGGGCCAACGCTACGTATTGTCCTTCCTTTTTGAAGGTAAGATCAATAAAAATTATTCCATGCGCTTCACAAAATGCAGACACTATAATCCGATGGTTGAGTTTTCATCAACTCGTCGTTGTTTTTTGGTCAAAAGTGAGCTCGCGCGGCACTCATTTTGCACAAAGGTGTCTCGCGCCCAATTATTCGTGAATGATTTCTGTGTACATCTCGTTAAGTTGATATCTTTGGAGTGGGCATTCTCCGGAATAGCCTTGAAAATCGAAGTGCATGCTGCTTTGATGACCCTCTCGTTTCAAAATTCTTACCTTTCATAGGTCTTTTCAGGCAAGGAAACAAAAAAAGTCCAGGGGGCCACATCTGGGCTGTAGGGCGGCTGCCTAAGTGTTGGCATGCCGGCCTTGGTTAGGTAACTGTTCACAAGAAAGGCGGTGTGAGCCGGGGCGTTGTCGTGGTGCAACTTGCAATCGGCTGCGATGTGTTGTCGGACCCGATTGCCCCTTCGTTTGAGTCTCTCGAGGACTTCTACGTAAAACTTGCCATTTACGATTTGTCTAGGATGAACAAATTCATGGAGGACGATGCCTTTGATGTCAAAAAAGACTATGAGCACCGTTTTCCCTTTGGATTTGCTCATTCTTTCGGTCTCCATCAGCGACCTCTTCCCGGCCCTCAAAAAAGGTCTGGTGCCACCGAAACACTCAACTTCTTGCTAAAGTAACATCTGGATAAGCCTGCTTGATCATATCAAATGTCTCTGTCGCAGATTTAACGAGTTTCACACAGAATTTAACCGCGTATCTCTGCTCTAACGAACGCTGCGTTTTCGGCTTGCACCACTCACAGAAACACGTCGTGCGAAAATGTTTGTCCTGACTCTTCACTGAGACTCTGAGACAACTGACCAGCCGCTCGTTCGTTAGTTAGAAACGCTCTTTACCGAATCCAGTCGGTGCGCACACGCTCCGAAGTACAGTTGCGGCGAAATAAAATCATTCATATTCCTTTCCGGACAAACCCTGTAACTGAAGAGTTTCTATAGGTTCTATAGGTAATCGGGTTAAGATTTTGAATCAAAATTATCCTTATACACACAACATTTATATTGATTAATTTTAGAGCCTAAATTGCATAACTTTTTAGTCTGTAATACTAGAATCATCAAGCTAACAGAAGTTATAAAGTTCTTCTTAGTGTTCGAGTCGAATATTTTAAAGTCAAATACTTGTAAAAAATCAAATAAATTTCCGATAAGTGAAATTTTGAAAATATACTAAGAAGATGTCAAAGGACTGTTAACTACAAAATCTGGTTCCCATTCGCTAAATCATATTTTAAGTTTCTACTCTAAGAAGCAACGATTATTTTCTGAGCTCGCAATTCAAAAGAATTCAATCATGCGACATACAGCCAATTATATTAAGAGCGAGAGGGACAACTAATTGGCATTAAAATTAATGCCTTGACCATTAACTTTATTTTACGAAACAGAGGAGAGACGCGCTATATTGAGCGCTCCAAAAATATTCAGACGATTATGGCGAAGTAACAAATTATGGTAATTTAAATTCATCATCTAAGATAATTCTAATTTCATACAATTGAAATGGCATCAAAAAATAATAGCGAAACAATTATTCTGAGATAATTATTTTAAAAGTATGGCAAGTAAGTTACTTCACTAATAAATAAAATGGATAGAAATTCTATTGTATGCACTACGTAAAGTAAAATTAGAAGTAAAGCATTGCAGGTTGCAGTCCGCAACATCTCATAAAATGGCGACCGCTCGGCAAATAGTTTTGCTCTTGACAACTTTTGCGCTGTTTCATATAGGCTTGCTTGAAATGACAATTCTGGCAGAGAATACTCAAAATCGCAAACTACAAAGCTACAAGGACTTTCTGGCAGCAATAAACGACGAGGAATACTTTGAGAATTGCTTGTTCTACGGTGAGCCAAGGCATAGCGAAGTACTGAATTTATTCTTACGCGCTGCTACTGAACACTTTAGGAAACCCGTTATAATACAAACTGTCAGTAAAATCAACCAAGAAATCTCAAACAGGTTTAACAGAGATATGCTTATCGTAGCACAGCTCACAGATTTAGAGACGGTACTATCGACACTCGCCACGACACTTGAACGCATGCGACAGAAACGTATAATACTCAGCAGCGCTGAGCGTCTAACACACGAAACAGTGGAAACGTATTTGAGACTGGTTTTCCGCTATTGCGAGGCGGAAAAATTACTCAATGTTGTCGTGATCTTTGACGATTTTTCCGAAACGAAATTATTTTACAGTTATAGTATATTTCCGAGTTTCGAATTGGAAGTGAAAATGTTTGGTGCTGACGGTATGGCGGTGTTTCCACGACGCATGTTAGACCTACAAGGTTACGGCATACGCACGGTACCCGATCAAATATTTCCATGGTCATTCACATACGAGCTCGATGGTCAGGTGAAGATTGGTGGATATGTGCAAAAGCTTATGGAGATATATGCAAACTACCTCAATGCCACGCTCACTTATCCAGTACCGATATTACTCAATGACGTCACTATTTCCCCCCGTATAGGCGAACTCGTGGCCAGCAACCAGCTCGATATACCGACAAGTCGCATGTTCATTGAAATTGCAGAAAATTTCGATGAGGCGTCAATACCTTTTGGTGTTAGCAGCTTGCACATTATGGCGCCGATTGTGAGACATCATTCCTTTTGGAGTTTCCTCGCCATCTATGGCAAATGGCAACATCTGACATTTTGGCTACTCAGTTTCTCGTCGTCCGTTATGCTGTTCTGTCTATGTAGACGTTTTCAATACATGCGCGTCGGTCGGCGATTTCAGAAAAACTTTTTCGCCGCGCTGCTCGAACCCAACTATTTATCATCGAATTTCGGCGTAGTGCATCCGCTGCGCATGCAACACTTGGTCACGTTACGTTTGATAATTTGTGTATCGGCCGTGTGCTCCTTATGCCTTTACACAGACTTTACGGCCCATCTAAATACGTTTATGACTAAGCCGACAATGGTGCGCAATCCGAAGAGTTGGCATGATTTGGACTATGATGGCCACAAAGTGCTCTTCTCTAAAGAGTTCTACGCCTATGTCCGTATGTGGTGTGGGGAGGCATGTGCGCACATTGAGCGATCTCTGGAGATTATCGACTCTCGCGAGAAGTTTGGCGAACTGCAGCTAGGCTTTAACACCAGTTACGCTTATCCGACTGACGTATTTTCCTGGCATTTGTTCAAACTGCAAATGCTCAAGCTGAAGCAACCGATTTTTCGTATGACAGACATCTGTTTGAAGCCGCGTGTATTCCAATGTTTCTTTCTGCCGCGAAATTCGATATTCAAAGAGTCGCTGGATCTGTTTCTTACACGCATTGTGGATCACGGTTTGCAAGAATATTTGATTTACATGACATATCTGGAGGCGGTGCGCTCTGGTGTCATTAAAAGTCTTACACGCGGCGATCATGTACTCGAACAACCGCTTGATATGGCATATTTTTCTTTCATGTGGCCCTTCTTTGGCTTTGCTTGGACGCTGGCCTCCATCATATTTGCGATCGAATTGGTTAGTGTACGCTGGCGAAAGTGGATTCCAAGGCAGAAGAAACGTTGACTTGGAAGGTATTATTATCTAGCTTTAAGAGAAGTAAAGGTGATAATTTAAAACAGTTGAAATGACTCATAAATCATCACCGGAAAAAATAAATAAGGGTCAAACCAGGTCAAGTGGTTCGCGAAAATTTCGCAAAACCACCGATTTTCAAAATTAGCAGTTCATTGCTTAATGGACCAGACACATACCACGCGTTATAAATATTTCGTCAAAATTCATATTTTTGTTGATGTTTTTGAAGGTTGAATTTTAGAGCACGATCAAATTGTAAAATTATTTTCAGCTAAGCTACTATTTTGCGAAATTTTCAGGGATTACTTGACATGATTTCACCCATAATCATTCAGTTTGAATAAAGCTCAAAAAAAGGTACTTTGTAATTGTTCTTTAAATCGCCGCAAGCTCAGCCCGAAAACAGAGCTGAAATAATCATTGAACGCTTGCTGCTTGATACCCAAATGTTTGTAAGTTTTTAGGTCGATCTGGGCCGAGAACACAAAACTCGGTCAGCTGCCTTTATCCCGTGCGAGATTACGCCAGTTGTGCATTCCCAGCAGAAGATCAACCTCTTTCGTGACTTTGCCAAGTACGATCTTAACAACGTGGCCGCGCATTTCTCAGACGCTTCCTCCAAGCGTTAACAATTTGGCGTAGACACCGCTTACGAGGTTATAGCCGAGGTTACAACAGCCCGCCAGTCGTTCATCCTTTTCGCTGTTTGCAATTGGAGATTCCAAATGCAGCCAGGTCCTTCTCCACGTGGTCTTTCCAATGGTGGAGGTCTTTCTCTTCCTCGGGTAATGCGTCAATTACTCTCAGAGCTGGAGTGTTTTCATCCATTCGAAGGACAAGATCTAACCAGCGTAACCGCTTTCTCTTAATTCGCTGAACAATGTGAATGGCGTCGTCAGATGTTATCATCGTCCATGCCCTGCACCATATAGCTCGGCCGGAAATCCATCGGCCCCGCCGCTTTGTTGTTCTTCAGACGGGTAATAGCTATTCTAACTTCTTCATGGTCGGTCAATGGAACGTTCGCTCTATCGTCAAAGATTGTTAAATCGGGTTCACCATCTTCTGGTGTTACTGCTATTCAGTAGGCTGAATGCAAAATATTTTGTGCAACAAGATTCTTTCAATTGCATTACCTGGATAGCGGTGATGTCGATTTTTTTCTAGGACATTTACTACAGCTGGATAGCGGCACCATTGCTATAGAGTGTCGGAACGTTCCAGGTGTATATAAGTAAGTTATTATGTTTAGGTTAGAGTACACATTTATTTCTGGGACTACTATAATTATCGTTATTTTCCACCATCATTTCAGTGAAGTATTATTGAATATTGTTTGTTGTGACATGGTATTTCTCCTAAAGTTAGGTTAGAGTATAAGACTGAACCTCCTTACAAAGGTGACGAGGGATGCCATTTCGACTTTTAAGAACGCCGGCTCTTTGGGATGCCAAGAACTACTAGCATCAATCACCATATTGTGTCACAAAGCACTTTGAACTTGACACACATTTGCTCAGACAATTAATGTCAGTTACAATCAATTCGTCTGGTGCGATGTTTCCAACGCAGTCCATTGCAAGTTGAGTAATCGAATTCACATAGATGTTTCCACCTCGTCTTCCTTCACAAAACTGTGACAAGTTACTTTCGAGCACGTCTTTACCCGACCAAACAAGTATGTATGTGTACATATAGAATTATGTTCACTTAAAACTACTAGAATTGCGGCGAGATAAACTTTGCTAGAATCAAGTAATTTAATAAATATTTTATGTTCGGAATTAGAAGTAGCTAACGCTTGGTCCATACATCTAGCGCTGGAACACAAGACGATAAGGAAACACTGGCTCGTTTCCAGTCTAATGAAACCCTTTCATAATATACAAGGTTCGTTCCAAAGTAAACAGGACTATTTGAATCTAGAGCTCCCTGGTAATGCCATCTATATGTCGACTGGGGCGTTAGAATTTGCTATCTATATCGATTGTTCAGTGAGAAATTCATGACATTTCATATATTGGAAGTGAAGTTATTGCGTTTTTAGTGTCAGCATGTTTGTATTATCGGTGCGAAAATGAGCTTCGAACAAAGTGCCAACATTAAATTTTGTTTTAAAATTGGTAAAACTTTTACCGAAACGTTTCAATTGATGAAACCAGTTTATGACGATGATTGCCTATCCCGCAGCATAGTGCACGAGTGGTTTCAACGTTTTCAAAGTGGTCATGAGGACATAAATGACGATCAACATGTGGGCCAATCCAAATCCGTGATCACCGGAAATTCCATCGAAACTGTGCGGGAGTTCATCATCATTGAAATTCATGGAAGTGGAATTGATCATCTCCAAAATATCGATTTATCGCATTTTTACCGATTATTTGGGCTTACGAAAGGTGTGTGCATAGTTTGTTCTGCATAAATTGACTGACGACCAAAAGTTGCTCAGAACATCCAACATTCGAAGGACGATTATTAGACCAAAAATCACATTTCAACCATTAATCGCTCCCCGTATTCACCTGATATGGCACCTCGCGACTTCTTCCTTTTCGGAAAAATGCATTTGCTTATGATAGGAAAGCGTTATGTAGACGTAGAGGCCATTCAAAAGGCTTGCATCGGCATACTGGCGGGCATACCGGCCAACGAGCTAAAATACTGTTGTTGTTGTTGTTTTAACGGTTATCAATCCACGTTAGGATGGTAAGGATTATCTGTGTTGTCGTCGACGTCATCTAACGGGAGGCCCAGGAAACATGCTGTTTCGACGGGGTCGGACCAAAGGGAAAGAAGTGTAAAATAAATTGATTTTGCCGAAAAAAACCATTTGTTTTGTTTTTTTTTAAGTCCTATTTACTTTGGAACGCACCTTGTATCTTCAGCAGCTTTTCCTTGAACACGTTTTCGTTATTGCTTTGGCTCGTCTAATGGGCTTCTGCCTAGTGACGCTTATTTTGATTTATATAATTTGTCTTGTATCGGAGCCTTTTTATACTCCTGCAACATGTTGCTACAGAGCATAATAGCTTTCTTCACCTAATGCTTGTTTAGTCGAACTTTATCCAATAATGAATGATGGGTCTTATGATGGGGGAAGGTGCTGCGAATAGTACGCTTGGTGGGCCGATTATGTTGACCCTAAGTTGAGTTGAGAATTGAGTGAAGACTGAGCAGCTATTCTCCAAATAATTTTTTAAAGACAAATGAGGCGGTGAACAGCACATTTGTTAAGGAAAAACTACATATGGCGCCAGCAACTAGTAATCAACACTAAAAATATAAAAAACTAGGCAAATAAGTTCTGACAAGTTAATAGAGAATAATAGAAAATTGTTTTAACTAGAAAACCAAAATGACTAGCATTTTTTCCGAATAAAATAGTCAAAAGCAATTAAGCAATTAACGAAACACAAAATATATTGCTAAGCAATTACAAGCAAGTGGCACAAAGGAGGCTAGTTTTTAGCATAGAGGGAGAAAATAAGGGTGCACTCTAAGCCTAACAAGCTGGAAAACTTGCTAGGAAAATAAGACAACAAAATGCATGAAAGCCACAGAAGTGTTGTTTTTTCATAAAAAATATTTTAGAGAGTTGGTCAGCAGCAGCTAGAGAACAATTTGTAATACCTGAGCGCAAATATACATAAGTATATGTAACAACAACAGCAATAAATAACTTAAATGCTCAATCTGGAAAACGACAGCGATCAGTCTTGCGCTCCACTTAACTCCACCGTTGAGGGAGCAACAACGAAGTAAACGGCGAAGTAATACCAAGTCAATTTCTAACTCTTGAAGCGCTGCCAACGGATCTTATCAGTTTTCAGATAATCTACGAATACTATTTGTTTATGTTCCTTTTTATATTTGAATTGGAAGCGTTTATTTGCTGAGTTTCTCTGATTTTCTGTTTTATCACAGTAGCTTATCTGATATAAACATTTAATTTAATTGGATGCAACTGTTTTTTTTTTTATTTTCTGCTTACTTTTCTTTTTTTTTCGAGACTTTCAAGTAGACCTTAGCGGTGAGTACCGCAAATGCGAGCATTTGAGGGCTAGGCAATGTGGCAAGGGAAAAAAGGCTGCTCGAATAGTTAGCTCAGAGGTATACTTAAAAAAGAACTTAAAAATAGCAACAAAAACAAATAAGCGCACCCAAAAAATTATATATAATTATATACATACATACATACATATGTAAGTATCACACGAAAGAACAACAAACTACAAATTTAAATTATCAAACCACACAGATCTACGATCTCCGATCTCATAACTAAATACAGCACACATGTTTCTCGGCTGTTTACAAATGTTGCGGCCGGTCACTCTTCCACTCTGCTGCTCAACATTTCCTTTTATCTTTCGAATTCTGTTAATATGCACTCATATCTGGTCGAAAATCAGCTCGATTTCTATGCAGTTCCAGCGAAAAAAATGCATAAGCCTGTGTTTGTGTGGCTTTCTGTGTTTGTGTGTGCATAAAGTGTGCTGATTTCTTTTTCGGCTTGCTCGCTCTTTCGTTATTTTGCGATTTTTACATTTTGATAAGCGAAAAGGACAACAATAAAAAACTCGTTTTTGCAGATTAGTCGCCTGAAAGTTAACACCTTTTGCATCTCCTTGGGGTTTCCAAAAAAAATTGATATAAATACACATGTTTAGAATTTTGTGTGTGTGTGTGTGTGTGCAAAGATAAAGTATGATAAATAAAGCCGCAAATTCTTCATATGACACGCCGCAAATTGTGCTGCTTTGTGAATGCTGGAACACAAACGGAAAGTCCAGCTGAATTTGTCATCTAAGTGCGGCGTTTCAAATGTCAAGGATGTTGGTACATACAATACACCCAATATACCAACGTCCTCTGGTTATACTTAATCTATTAAAATAGTATAAATGGTTGGACGAATGTTGATAGTAATTGATGTATGATTGTCTATTAATCTGAAAATGTATGAAACTCTCAATGAAAAACTCGACAATTTGGTTTTTCATTGAATTTTAACTAATTCGGAGGCTGCTATACATATATACATATGTATATTTCTGGCCTAGACAACACTAAGTGTTGCCAGGTGCAATCTGACATTTCCATTGGAAAGTTTGACATTTTTTAGCATAACATCACTCAGAGCATTTTGTCATTTAATCGTGAATTGTTTTATTTACAGGGAATTAAAAAATTCATCTCGGCAAAAAAATGGAATTAACTCGTGAAAATTTTCGTGCGTTCATTTTTCACAACTTTCGACGTGGATTATCACGACAAGAGTGCATCGATGAACTAAAAGCTTTGTATGGCTATGAAGCACCATCCTATAGTACTGTGAAAAACTGGTACAACGAATTCAATCGTGGCCGGCGCTCGCTCAAAGATGAATTCCGTGAAGGTCGTCCAAAAACAGCCGTTGTGCCAGAAAACATCGATGCCGTACGTGAACTGATAATGCAAGACCGTCATGTAACATACCTTCAGATAGAGGCATGCCTATGCATTTCTCCCACCAGCATACATTCGATATTGCATGAACACCTGGCCGTAAAAAAGGTTTGTTCTCGTTGGATCCCGTACAACTTGACAATCGCTCAAAAAAAGGCTCGTGTGGATTGGTGTAAAGAAATGCTGAAAAAATACGATCGCGGTGCTTCAAAAGACGTTTATAAGATCGTCACAGGTGACGAATCATGGATCTATCGACCGTGTGGGTCTTTCAAGACGAGCCAAATCCAACGAAAGTTGTTCGTGGAAGAAGCACTTCGAAGCAAATGGTCGCCTGTTTCTTCGGCAAAACTGGTCATGTGGCGACTGCTCCGCTTGAGTAACATAGGACGGTCAATTCTGAGTAGTACACCCCCATTTGTTTGCCTGAAGTCTTCGGAGAAATTCGAAAAACGAACAAGAGAAGACGAATCATTGTGCACCATGACAATGCGAGCTCTCACACATCGGCTCAAACCAGCGCCTTTTTGACCGGCCAAAACGTCGAATTGATGGGTCATCCGCCGTACAGCCCTGACTTGGCAGCCAATGACTTCTTTTTATTCCCACACATCAAGAAAATAATGCGTGGTCAACGATTTTCGTCGCCAGAAGATGCTGTTGAAGCATTCAAAAACCATGTTTTGGAGGTGTCTCAATCGGAGTGGAAAAAGTGCTTCGAAAATTGGTTTGAGCACATGCAAAAGTGTATAAATCTTGATGGAGAATATTTTGAAAAACTATAAAACCATTTTCGTTGATAAATATTCCTATTTTCATTATTAGGCCAGAAATATATATAGCAGCCCTCGTAATATTTAAAAATACTTCGAGACAAAAATAGTAAGACTTTCTTCATAATTATAAATACTTAATTTATTCTTCAAAATCTATGTTATAGATCTATTGCCATTTGAACCTCCTAGAATAGTAAAAGTGAGCTAAAATATGCAATACAATAGTTGGGCGCAATGACGATAGAAGTTATAACACTTTAGTGAGGCATCCACACATTCTCCTGCTTCAATTCAACTCGATCGCTTTGTTGTAAAATTTTCTTGACAAGAGAGCAGAGAAATGACCAATCTAAGACAGCTTATATAACACATTAACTATCTCATCCAATTTGACTCAGACTGATTCATTTCAACTGCGCGCTTCAATCGAATCGATAACAAACTTTATCCCAGATTGACACGACTTTTTTATGTTCGTGTGAAGTTTGATCTCCTTATGTAAATTAGTGTGTGGTTTCTCAGATGTTGGTTAACGACGCGAACAGTCTGTCTGGCGATAGAAAAAAATGGATGACGAATTGGTTTGAAATTTTATGTTTCCTATGGAATCACGGCTACGGAATCGCTGAAAATTTTGCAGTTTTTGGGAGACTATCTCATCACGATATATTTGAGTACCACAAAGCCGTGAGGAAGTCCTTAAAAAGAAAAGTGCATCAAAAAATTTAGAGGAACAGTCCTGGAGAATTCTCGTGTTGACATCAGAAAGATAGCAGAAGATCTCAATATCTCTTATGAACTAACTTAACACATTTTAGTCAACTTGATGTGTATGAGCGTGTACGTGCAGTAGATGTCGCAAAAGAGATGCTTGACAACGGGAATACCATGTCAAAATAAATTTTCACCTTTTGAACCAAACCCATCGGACACTCATTTTTCGACTACAGCGTAGGAAGCAAAGTGCTGCTCAGCCAATGCGTGTCCCATCGATGAAAATAAATGGAAATCGGAAGGAGACAAGTGTGGTGAATACGACTAGTTTGTAGCCTGAACTGAGTTTGCTTTGTGTGCAGGTGCATTGTCGTCTAACAAAATTACTTTGCTTTATGTTCGGGCCGTTTTTTGATCAAAGCATTGTTCAGTTGATCATTGGTTTTCTGTAGCGATTAGTATTAACTGTTTCATCAGGCTTTAAAAGCTCATGATGTACCACACCCTCCTGATTCCACCAAACACAGAGCTTTGCCTTCGTACCGAATCGATCTGTCGTCGTTACTGATGGTTGTACCGCATTAACCCATAATTTTCTCCATTTAGGATACATAAAATAAATCCATTTTTCATCGCCTGCGGCAATTCGATGCAGAACTGATTTTCTTACGTGTTTTTGAAGCAAAATTTCACATTTGTCTTTCATTCAATTCAAGTGGCACCCATTTTCCACTGTTTTGTATCTTTCCCATAGCTTTCAGACGGGCTGAAATTGCTTGAGGTGCAATATTTCACATGACTGCCATTTTCTTTTGACTTAAAGTATCATCTTCATCCACTATTGCTGGTAGTTCGACGTCTTCAAACTTTTTTAGGCGGTCTCCCAGCGTTGAAACCAACTTTTGCATGTTGCTCCTGATAGAGCATGATCACTATATGCCTGGGCAAGTATTCGATGCGACGCTGCGGCACTTTTCTTCAAATGGAAACAAAAAATAATCAAGCATAAATCGGCCGAAACTGCTGCAATTTCACGTTCGATATTCGTACGAAGTTGACTTGACGCAAACCCACAGGACTCGGCTATTATCGCGTAAGCGGTGTCTACGCCAATTAAGAAGAAGAACCCCACTGGAAATAATCTAATGGCGTCAAATTGCATAACAGAGGCGGCCGATTGACTATGTCATTTCGTGAGATAACACTTTCACCAAACTTGGTTTTCAATAAATCGATTGTGATATTCGTTGTGTGACTTGTAGCGCCTTTCTGTTGGAACCACAAGTCCAAGTCCATATCATCCAATTTGGCCTAAAAATATTCGGTTATCATTAAGCGGTAGCGATTCCCATTCACAGTATTGTGCCGTTCTTGATCATGATAGAAGAATGACGCCGGCGGCCCATAAAACGCACCAAACCGTTTTCGCGATACAATGGTGACTCACGGAGTACATGTGAGGTTTGGCTGACCGATAATACATATTTTGCTTATTGACGAAGCCTTTCAGCCAGAAATGAGCCTCATCGCTAAAGATGATTTTTCGATGAAATTCCGGATCATTTCCTAGTTATTGCTCAGCCCAATTGATTGAACTGGTGATCAAGCGGCTTCAGTTCTTGCGTCAATTTGATTTTTTAAGAATGTAGGCCAAAATATTTTCGAAAAATTACCCACAACGTTGTCACAGAGATGCCCAACGCTTGAGAACGACATCTTATAGCATTGACAGACGGCAGCGTTAAACCAGATTAATTGCATTTTTCGGGATTAATTCAGGAGTTACCACAGCTAACTCCGTTGCTGAATCCAAAAATAACTCTCAAAATTTTAGGGAGTTTGTGAGATTTTCGTTGGCAACATTGTTAAAAATGGCCAATTTTCATCTATTGTGAATGAAATACAAGCAACCCTGACAGCTGTTTATCAAATTCTCAATATAATATCAATAAAACTTCTATGTTATGATGCAGTTTTAAAAATAATGTGTTGATATGCTTTTGTAATAAAAAATGGTTTGGTAAAAACTGGTCGGCTAACAACCGTAATGTTTATCTTCTATCAATTTTCATTGAAAATATTATAAAAAGGACAATGAGCTGTTTATGAGAGTTTCAAACTCGCATAGCTGCGCAGTTAATCCGGATTAACGCTGCCGTCTGTCAAGGCTATTAGAGACTGATTTGGGTCTTCCTCAATTGATGCGCTAGCGCCAGCAATATTCTCGACAATATCGGCACTTCTTTGTCTCACTGGCACGAGAACATTTTTTACTGTGAATGTGGATTCAAATTTTTTCACTAGACGCTCAACTGTTGATCCGACAGGACGATTATGACGACCATAAATTGGACGTAGCGTCCTTAAAGTTGGGGCCACTGACTCCAAATTTCGACAGTAAATTTTAGTAATTTCGACTCGTTGTTGGATCGTATACCTTTCCATGATGAAATGGCAAACCTTACTGAAATGTCAAAGAACGAGAAAGAATATGGCGTCGTTCGCTATCCCTATCGTTATTAATTAATTAACTAATATTAACAAAAATTAAGGTTAATTTGTCATTTAAAAATGATTTCATCCTAAAGTTAAACATTAGTTCACTATCCAGTGCTTTTGCAGTGAGTAACTAAGGAAAATTAGTCAAGAAAACAAATTTTTACTCCATGCGATTTCATCAAATGGAATTTTTCAGGAACAAACGACACTATCTGCAGAAAGCAGATGGGTATTTCGTATAGTATGTATGTACAAATGGATTGTAAATATTCCTCGAAGACTAATTGAATTCACAAAAACACTCTCAAATATACATACATACATACGTAATGGCACGCTTAGAATATATAATCGACAGACATTTGTTATTATTAGTGCTACGGACATAAACGGACAGCAAGGAAGGCATTCTTCCAGTCAACTTAATTTTTCTATTCTTCAACGGCATATAAAGAGAGCAATAAATCACATTTTAATCAACAGCAAATCTCTGTGTAATCAACTCAAGGATGAAGAGTGTTGCAGGAATGCATGAAGCAAGACGAAGATATCTCTGCAGATGTGAATATAAGTTTGTGTGTGTGTGTGTGCGTCTGTGTGTGTAAGTATTCCTATCTGTGTGTAGATATGGGTTTGTTTGCCTGCTATTACTTACCACACATGACCAATAAAGCCGTGGAGGCAACTATGGTGGCAATGTGACATTAAAATTGGCAGCAGCCACAATGCACGTCAGCACAGCGACATAAGACATACAACAACAACAGCAACAACAATAACGAACACACAGTGGCGCACTCAAACGTTCTGACAAATGGCCAGAGCGTCGCACAAACAATGCAGAAACAATCGCAGCGATAGACATATACAAATATAGAGACATGAGCAAATGGACATAAATATCGGGAGGCTGCGTGCCACACAATTAAGATGACCGCCAAGTGATAATCGATGATGACGCAGTCGTAAGCAGATTCATGCCAATGGAACAAATGAGAATAATGAAATAATTATGCCTCGCTGCGCTGCTCTGCTCTGAGCTGAGCTGAGCTGAGCTGCCGCCTCGCTTGTCTAGCTATGGCTGCCAGCCGTCCAAGGAGGGGCAAGCGGGGCGATGCAACACTCGATTCATGGCGTTCGCTGCTGCAACAAATCATGTCACGTACCCTGTGATGGGTATATACAAATTTATGCAAGCACATACATATGTACATATGTATATATGTGTATGTATGTGTACATCTGTACGAATGACGATTTATTGATATCATGTTCGAGAAATATTGGACAACGCCGTTGTGCTTGTTGTTGTTGCTGCTGTTGCAGCTTTCATGATGAACACCAAATGCAATGTATGTTGCATTGCCGTGATTTGTGCATCACACATACATACATACCATGTATATATGAGCGATCGAACGACAAAAGGTGCACATTCGATTCCAGTCCAACAAACGTCCGGATGCGTTTTACAGGAAGCAGCCGTTTTTGGTGTTCGAAAACAAAAACGTCACACAATAAACATATGTAGACATGCCACACATCCACACACGTGATTATACAAATCGTTGCTGCTACTGTCCGCTCCTGCTCGGCTGGCAGCGCTGGCATCGCTTATCAACGCTTGTTGATCGCTCTTTGATTTTATTCATTTGCTTCATTTCGCCTCATCTTCTGGCCATATTTCATATGCTCATTTGGTTTTGTTCTTGTTTTGCTTTGCGGTTGTGCGATATTTATTTGTCATCTGACACAAATGTCAATTGTTAACGAAAATAGGCTCTCAAATCTGAAGAGAAGGCGCGAGACTTTACTGGCTTTTTATTTGTGGCAAACTCACACTTTGCGGTTGCTTTTGGTTTGATTGTCCACTGTGAAAGGCAATTTTGTGTTTTCACTTTTAATGTGTTGACATTTCGATTTTTTTTTAAAGCGGAAGTGAAGTTACATCGAGATAATGGTTTCAAATTTAGTAGAACATGAGAAGATATCAATCTGAATTAGTTTATAAAAGATGACTCCAAGAAAAACAAAACTGTGCTGTCCTTTTCCGATTTTAAATCTTTGATACAGAACTGGAAGTCAATAGCATCTAACTCGATGATCCAAATGTTTCGAGAAACGAAACTTAAGAGACAAACCCAAACTATTAAATATTGCCAAATATTCAAACACAAATTCCTTATTTTCACTTCCTTCTTAAAGGGTTTGTCCGGAAAGTAATAGGACAGAATCGATTTAAAAAAAAAAAAATATTGAACTAATCGTTGCAATTCTTTAAAAACTTTTAAAGCAGGCTCTTTCTGCGTCGATTTAGCGCTGCCAGGGCGATTTCCAAGCAATGAAGACGTCACGGAAACCATTCTCCGGAGTACCCTTCAGAGGCCAGGTGCATGCTGCTTGGATCCCTTCTGTCATCTCAAAATGCTTGCCTTTCATCCGCCTTTTCAGGCAAGGAAACAAAAAAAGTCCGGGGGACCACATCTGGGCTGTAGGGCGGCTACGGAAGCGTTGAGATGTCGGCCTTGGTTAGGTAGCTGTTCACAAGAAAGGTGGTGTGAGCCGAGCCGGGAGGTTGTCGTGGTGCAACTTCTAATCGGCTGCGATGTCTTGTCGAACCCGATTGACCCTTCGTTTGTATCTCTTGAGGACTTCCACTTAAAAGGAGGAACAAATTCATGGTGGACGATGTCAAAAAAGACAACGACCAACGTTTTCCCTTTGGACTTGCTCATTCTTCCGGTCTTCATCAGTGACCTCTTCCCGGCCCTCCAAAAAGGTCTGGTGCCACCGAAACACATCACTTCTTGCTAAAGCAGCATCTGGGCAAGAATGCCTGATCGTATCAAACATCTCTGTCGCAGATTTACCGAGACTCACACAGAATTTAATCGCGTACCTCTGCTCTAACGAACGCTGCATTTTCGGCTTGCAGCACTCACAGACACACGTCGCGCGAAAATGTTCGTCCTAACTCTCCAGGTGCTCGGAGACGACTGTCCAGCCGCTCGTTCGTTAGCTTGGAACAACCTCTATCGAACTCAGTTCGTGAGCACAAAACACAGAAATTAATGGGGAATCTCTTTCAAATATTGGCCGCGACAACGTCTCTTTACGTCCATCCGTTGACTTCAATTTTCGATGACTCGTTCGAGCATTTCGACTCGCCGAATGACACGCGTGATATTTTGCGACAAGGCCTGAATCGAAGCAGGATTGTCCGCTAAATCTTCCGACTTTACATATCCTCACAGCAAAAAGTCTAACGGTGTGATATCACACGGTCTTGGTGGCCAATCGACCGGGCCATAACGTGAAATTATCTGCTCAGTGAAGTGTTCTCTCAACAACTCCATTAAATGATGCGATGTATTTGAAGTGGCACAGTCTTGTTGAAAAAAAATGTCGCCGAAATCACGAGCTACAATTTCAGCCATCAAATAGTCGGTTATCATGATGCGATTACGATCACTATTGATGGTTACGTTCTCATTTGCAAAGAAATACAGACCGTTGATTTCAGCAGCCCACAAACCACACCAACCGTTGTTTTCTCTGGTTAAAATGGCAGCTCTTGATTCTCTTTTTAGATTGGTTTTCGTTCCAATTGCGACAATTGTGCTTGTTTACATACCCGGTGAGCCAGACTGAACTGGACCTTTTGATACTGGTCCAAGTAATCATCGCTTTCAAGAAGCCTTCGACGGGCAGCGGCGATATCGCGTACTCATCCGTAGATTTTGTCGTTTTGCTTATAAAAACCTTCCCGCATGTCGCTGAAGAAAGCGCTTGCATCTGTTGAGCCTACTTTGCTTCAAACGCGTTGTCAGAGGATGACCAGTTGACCAACGATAGGCTTGCGTGTGGAGTTCCCGCTGAAAGAAGTCTCGACATTGATCTGGCTGACATTCGCATACAGTTTCTATCGCTGAGTTGGTTTGAACCACACGAAGACAACTACTTCTCTATCTGTCATCTACTGTAGACGTTTGGAAAAAATTATTAACAGTGCCATAAACAAAATCGAAATATTGAATTTGGGAATCTCTTAAAACAAATTGTCAAAACGAGTTCAAGCTGCTACCACATGCTTTAAAAATGCTAAATAAAATCATTTATGAGTTTTGAATAGAAAGATTCTAACAAACAAAAGTTGAGAGTCTCAAAAAATCCTATCAGCTAGAGAAGGCAACCAATCAAGTGGTCGCTAAAAAAAAAGGCAAACAGGCTTTAAGCATTCAAAGCGATGTTGAAAACTAAGCAAAGCTGCGCCAAAAAGCTCAACCACCGCTACCCAAGCCGCAACTGACAAGGCAAGAGGAAATTTTCGCCTGCTGCTGCTTCCAAACTACTTTGCGTGCACTTGAAAGCCAACAACAACAACTTACATATCATTTATGGCGGTCAGAGTGCGCAGTTGCCGCTGACAATCGTATCAGCAAATCGCCACATCAACAGCCTTGCCACTTCAGTTCGCCACACGCTCGCAACGCGGCCCACTTGTCACAGCAACACAACAGTGGTGAAGCGCAATCGTCCATCTGTGTCCAGCGTGTAGTTAAGTTAGTCAGCCAGCCAGCCAATGATGACTTGAATTATGCACGAGAGCGAGACGATAGATAATCTGTGTTAATTTCTTTTTGTTGCCTCAACAATTTAGTTTTGCCTTTCATTACATTTCGTTCAGCACTCTCTACTGCCGGCCGAAGCTTCGCACAATTGACGGGGTTCGTGCCGCTACTTTGATTATCGCAACGAAATCGCATCGTAAGCTAACCGCCATTCATACGCCCAGTCGACCAGCTGTCTGACCGAGAGACACAAATCGCATTGAAATTGAGATCATAATTATATGAATTACTCATTTCGGCTATCATTCATCGGTGCGGTTGGAAAAATTAAATAAACAAAGCGCATAACTATAGATGATAATACAGATATGATGATAGATGTAGGAAAAAGCGAAAAGCTCGGGTGGACCATTGACATTTTTAGCCGGTAACCGAGCAACTCACGTTTGTACGAAGGCATTTTAAAAATGATTTTGTCTTCGACTCAGTAATTAACACACATACATATCTACATAAAAAACAAGAAAAAATGTTTTGTTCGATTGTGCCAAGCTATAATACCCTTCACGAATAAAAAAGTTCTACCATACATGAACTCGATGTTGATCGATCAGTTTATATGGCAGCTATATACTATAGTAGTTCGATCTTTCTCCATTTCAATTTCATTTTTTCAATTTTTTCGCAGATAACGCCATTGTCTGGGACAATAATCTATGCCACATTTCGTAGTGATATCTCGTTATATACAAAAGTTTTCCATACAAAGACTTTATTTGGATCGGTCTGTTTGTATGACAGTTAAGTATATGCTATAGTGGTGCGATAAGCTCAGTTCCTACAAATGAACTATTTCTTGGACAGAATAAGACGTGTGCAAAATTTCAGAACGTTATCTCACAAACTGAGGGAAGGATTCGCATATATTTAGCTGATAGGCAGAACCACGGACATGGCTGAAACGACTGAGCTCGTTAGACTTTGTCATTTACATATGTACTTTCCAGTGTCTCCGATGTTTCTTTATGGTTGTTACAAACATCATGTGAAGCATAACATACCCGTTGAGGGTATAAAAGTATGCACATCATCATAATTATATACAAATATTTCCAATTGTGTGGGGGACATCTGCTTCTGTCACTGCTTTCACTCCATATTCCCACAATGCCTCTTGCCCGCTCTTTTCATATTCATATCTGCTCTGCGCTCGCATAATTTTCGTGTCCTTTAGCTAGTGTTTTTTTTCCGTGCGACCCCTTTTTGTGTGATTTTCTGCAGCGCTGCTCTCGTTGCTGTGCTACAAAATCCATACGCGGCCCATATTTCTTTCGTTTTTGTCTGATTTATCTTCGATCTTGATAAACTCATTGAAATTATGATAATGTTTTTGTTGGAATACATACCATACACATATATATGTTTGTCTCATAGACACATATACATACATACATACTCAGCTGAATGACAAAGCACACTTTTTCCACTCCTTTTTTTTTGGGTTGCGTTGTGTTTCTGTGTCAAACGCTCTGTATAGAAGTGAAGTGGCTTTCACTTTGGAGTGTCCTTGTCATATTAAAATGAGTTAGCAGCGGCCGCTTATCTTAGATCGCAAATAGTCGAAGGATATTTATGTTGCCGGTGGTGGTATTAGGAGCGTAAAAGATGTTTAACGTCAGTTATCCTGATTCAGGATAAAATTATTAGAATTCAATAAGGAAATCAAAGATCTGAAAGCAGATCTAGTCACTTCATGAATCGGCTGGATGATTGACTCACTCTTAGTATATATAAGATATGCAAAACATTTTTGACTGCCCTCTAATTTTGTTATAACAGATGTAAAAATCATATAACTTTCGCTGTAAATATCTACCCCAGTAATAAGCACCGAAGAAAGCAGGTTATGACCCTTATAATTTTAGACGTTGCGTGCCGAAACTCTTGAATGCAGAAGATGACTATTTCCACATTTTGTGATCACAGTTTAAAAGAGGCATTTTTTTATGAAGTGAATATCCAACTCTTTTAAGCGAGAAAGTCACAGTTTAGCTAGAAAATATTCTAGCTGAAAATCGCAGCATACGAGGGCTGCTATATATATTCTGGCCTAGAGCAACACTAAGTGTTGCCAGGTGCAATCAGACATTTCCATTGGAAAGTTTGACATTTTTTAGCATAACATCACTCAGAACGTTTTGTCATTTAATCGTGAATTGTTTTATTTACAGGGAATTAAAAAATTCATCTCGGCCAAAAAATGAAATTAACTCGTGAAAATTTTCGTGCGATTATTTTTCACAACTTACGACGTGGATTATCACGACAAGAGTGCATCGATGAACTAAAGTCTTTGTATGGCTATGAAGCACCATCCTATAGCACTGTGAAAAACTGGTACAACGAATTCAATCGTGGCCAGATGATGAATTCCGTGAAGGTCGTCCAAAAACAGCCGTTGTTCCAGAAAACATCGATGCCGTACGTGAACTGATAATGCAAGACCGTCATGTAACATACCTTCAGATAGAGGCATGCCTATGCATTTCCCCCAACAGCATACATTCGATATTGCATGAACACCTCACCGTAAAAAAGGTTTGTTCTCTTTGGATCCCGCACAATTTGACAATCGCTCAAAAAAAGGCTCGTGTGGATTGGTGTAAAGAAATGCTGAAAAAATACGATCGCGGTGCTTCAAAAGACGTTTATAAGATCGTCACAGTCGTCGACGAATCATGGATCTATGCGTATGAGACCGAAACAAAACAGCAATCGACAAAAAAAAAAAATAAAAAAAAAACCATTTTCGTTGATAAATATGCCTCTTTACATTATTAGGCCAGAAATATATATAGCAACCTACGTATACTATATAGTATGTTATTATGTGAGCATTAATCACTTCGAAGAGCCAAACGGTCATCGACGCTTCTTCAAAAACAGTCCCTAAAATGATGCTAAAACAGGTAGGTTTTTCAGTTCTATTGAACCGAGTAGGCAATAGTGAAGTAAAGTTCTCTGTCTCTCTACGAACTACAGTAATACTTTATTATTAGACTTCAGTTAGTGACCGCGTACCGCCCTTCCGTCTCATTAAATAATTCGTATCTGCTGATTCGGTCTACGGTTTTGCCTCCGTTACTAACCAAAGCATAAGTCTCTTTTCGTGATCGTTCGAATATGTGACGCATAAACTTAGGCACATTTAAATAGTTGTCAATCTTTCAGCGGTTAATTCTTCATTATTGCTAAATTTATTTCCTGTGAACATTCTGTGAGAGATCGGAGGATAGAAAAAAAGGGCTCGAGGACAGATCTGGAGAGTATGTTATGTTGAATACGCTCTACATATGACAAATATATGACCATTTGTTGGCGTTGAGTCGGCACTTAAGGTTTTCTAGTAGGCATAGTCAGCTAGTTTGTTTTCGATTTTGGAAGCTAGTTTCGAAAAACGGAGAAATTCGTCTTTTATTTATGTTTCAATCTCTCGAAGCTTTGGTGCAATGCTCAGATGGAATTGTATTTTGTTTAGTATAGTAAATTAAGGTCTATACGTATACTTTGTCAAAACAAAATTTGGCTATGAAAGGAACAGAATGGTGGAACTTCCAGTTGAATTTCTTTGTCATTACATGTTGTGATCACGGATTCCGTAATATTATAATATTTTTTGAACTGTGAGGTGAGCTGACAAACGATCAGCATGACGACCTGAGTCTATTTAGATATGTCCGCCTGTCTCTCCAACCGTATATACAAGAACTAGTCCCTCAATCTTTTTAAACCAAAAAGGTGCTCATTTGTCGGAACTTTCAATATAGAAGAACTATAGCATATAGCTGCCATACAAACTGACCAATCTATCCCAAGTCCTTGTATGGTAAGCATTTCATTTTAATGATTGTTTTCACGAAATTTGGTACCGAAATTATTATTCAAAGCGTCCTTAAATACTCCGAAAAAAGTTTTCATGTGATGTGATGTTTTCATGATCAAAATAAGAATCTTTTCATAGTCTTTTTGAAAACTGTGCATATACCGGGTTTGTCCGGAAAGTAATAGGACTGAGTCGATTTAAAAAAATTATTTTCTCCGGAATAGCCTTGAGAGCCGAGGTGCATGCTGCATGTATCCCCTATGTCTGATTGCCACTTTGACTCGGGATCATACTCAAAGATCCATGACTCGATGACCAATTAAACGAATACTAAGTCGACGGTCTGAGTTCAAAACTTTGCGCACACGAGTCGCGTTGCCGGTGTTTGTCGAAGTCGCAGAACTCCCAGCACGGTCTTCATCAGCGATCTCTTTCAGGCCCTCCAAAATGGCTTGGAGCCGCCGAAACACACCACTTCTTGCTAAAGCATCATCTGGGTGAGCCTGCTTGATCACACAGAATTTAATCGCGTACCTCTACTTTAACGAACGCTGCATTTTCACATGCACCCCTCACAGAAACACGTCGCGCGAAAATGTTTGTCCTGACTCTCCACGGAGACTTGGAGACAACTGACCAGCCACTCGTTCGTTAGCTAGTAACGAACTATACCAAATCCAGTCGGTGCGCGCACGCTTCGAAGTACAGTCTCGGCGGAAGAAAATCATTCCTATTACTTTCCGGACAAACCCTGTATTTACGCACATACATACATACATATAGAGAAGCGAGCATAAGCACTCTGAGGGGCGTAGCATGTGCAAAGTGCCGAAATGCAGCCATCATAATTTAAGACATGAAGTGTTGACGTTTGTTGCCGTTGCCGCTGTCGATGTTGCTGCCACCGTGTTGAGCACCAGCAGAAGATGAAGAAGAAGAAGAAGAAGAGGTAGGCGCTTGCGCCGATGATGGTGATGACGATGAAGATGGCGATGACGTTGCCAATTGCTTTAGTGCGTTTTTGTTGTTGTTGTTGTCATAATGTTGTTGCTGTTGTTGTTGTGCGTGTTAGCAGTGATGTCAGCATGAGAACAAATGTACCTTCGCGCCACTCTAAACATAATCGAACACATGTACATTTGTATCTAAGTATTTGTGCACTTACATACATACATACATACATAGTATGTATACCATAAATATCTCGCCCTCAGCCGCTGCGCATTAGTGCTTAAGCAACTAGAGACCTATAGTGGTGTTGTTGTGCGTTTGCTGATCCTTGCAGCGCGGCATCGTCGCTTATCAGTAAATGCGATGCAGATTAATCGCCGCTGATAGTGCGCATGCGCAGCCGGCGATGAGCAACCAGAGTGGCAGTTTGCAGCACAAGCAGCAACAACAGCAGCAATGCTTGTCATATAGGCGTTGTGTTGGCTGGCTGATCGGTTGGTTGGTTGGTCGGTCGGGCGGTCGGTCAGGCAGTTGCTTAGCTCGTTTGCAGACAATAATGACGCTGCTGCTTTGTGTGTGAAAAGTTCGCTGGCGTTGAAGTTGTCAGGAAGAAGTTTTGCTTTGCTTTTATTGTAATTTTTTTTCTGTTGCACTGTTGCGGTCAACGCATATTTGGCGGTTTTCAAAATTATTTCGTTTTAAAAATTTCAAAATCGCTTTATGCACCCTTACTTTTAAGCGCCTTTAATGCGCTGAAACTACACATTTTTTGTTGTTGTGCATGCGCACTTCGCCTCGCGCACAGTCGTCGCTTTGAGCTACTCAAAATTTCATTTTATCCATCATTTTTTGGCAACAGCGCGTTCATTGTCCGCTAGAGTGATGATTTGGGGCTTAAGTCGAGGCGTTTTTTGGCAAATATTTTTGGTCGCAAAACAACAACAACTTATGTCTAACATGTATTTAAAACAAATATGAAGGCGTTGCTGATAACCAGCGCTTTCGCTTCAGGTTGCCACGACTTGGACAGCCCCGAAAAATGCGCTGAGCAATGCAAATGATCGCTGCAACAACAATGGATCATGTTTTAACCCATACAGGCAGTATATATAAAGTATATACTATATGTGCATATTATATGTATTACCTTGCTCTGTGCAGTAGGCACACACATAAACGCCAAACAATCAAGAACTCAAAGTGCTCAACTTTTTCGAACATCTGTCGATCGTTTGTCGCTGATAAAAAATTTCAATTGTGACCCTTAGTTTTGCGCCCTCCCTGCCCATTGCTGAGCATATTTAGTTGCGACCATCATCACATAATCAATGCCTTTGGTTTTTGTTTGCAGTGTTGTTGTTGCTATTGTTGTTGTTTTTGTTATTGTTGTTATTTTTGTTGTTTTTTGCTATTGTTGTAGTAGTTTTTTTTGTTTTTGTTGTCGGTTTTGTCATGTTGTTGTTGTTGTCGCCGTTGTCGCCATTTGATACTATTGTTGTTGTTTTTGCTTTTTTGATATTGTTATTGTTGTTGTTGCCCTCGTTATGCTCTTCTCTAGCTGCGGCTTACATTTATGAATATGAAAATTGTCACGAGTTATTGCAATGGTCGCTTCGTACGGCGCTCAGCAGCCCTCACCGTCCGCGCAGCTCCCTTGAGCATTAATGACAGACATTTGCATTGTGTCTTTGCGTTTAGCAGTTTGGTATCTGGGGGATACCAACGGATTATTATTGGCCAATGAGGTACTTTAATAACCATAATCAGGATATTATTGTCGATAATGCGCTTGTGTGTATGTATGTATGTGTGTTTATTGCGAAATGCAAAAAAAAAGATAGAAAAAGGGATATGAAAAAGTTTTTATGCAAAATTCGCCAGCCTGTGAGTGAGCACGGAAGACAGAGTCACAAGTGCAGGAAATGCGCACAGCTGGATGTGGAGTGGCGAATGGCTTCCAAAGTGAATTGCGGAAGTCCACACAGTCGGTAGTTAATCGTAGATGTGCTGGTTAGCTCAGCAACGCTGCTATAAAATTAAATGATGCCTGGTTTGCTTTTCGAAGAGGGATAATTTTTTGTATTTTAGCGATTACGAGCTGAAGTACAAATGTCGCATACCACATTTTTTGGTCTGCTACATTTGTTTAATCTTTCTTCTTCTTAATTGGTGTAGACACCGAGCCGAGTTAACAACAGCGCGCCAGTCGTTTTTCATTTTCACTTTTTGGCGCCAATTTGAGATTCCAAGTGTAGGCAGGTTCTTATCCACCTAGTCTTTCCAAGGGAGTGGAGGTCTGCGTCCTCTTCTGCTTACCCCGACGGGTACTGCGTCGAGTACTCTCAGAGCTAGAGTCCATTCGAACGACATGACCTAGCCAGCGTAGCCGCCGTCTCTTAATTCGCTGAATTTTGTCAATCTCGCCGTATGTCTCGTACAGCTCATCGTTCCATCGACTACGGTCTTCGCCGTTGCCAATGCGCAAAGGACCATAAATCTTCCGCAGAACCTTTCTCTCGAAAACTCGTAACGTCGGCTCATCAGATGTTGTCATCGTCCATGCCTCTGCACCACATAGCAGGACGGAATTGATGAGGGACTTGTAGAATTTGAAATATGATCGTAGAGAGGGGACTTTACTTCTCAATTTTCTACTCAGTTCGAAGTAGACCCTGTAGGCAAGAGTTATTCTGGGCTGCATTTTGAAGCTGTCGTTGCTGTTGGTATTGATACTGGTTCCAAGATAGTGGAAATTATCTGCGACTTCGAAGTTATGACTGGCAACAGTGAGATGGAAAGCAAGTCGCGAGTCACTCTTTGTTTGAAGACAGGAGATATTTTCGTCTTGTCGTCGTTTACTACCAGACCCATTTGCTTCGCTTCCTTATCCTTTCTGGAGAAAGCCGAACTAACGGCGCGGTTGAGGCCAGTGATATCAATATCAGCGTTGTGCAATCTTATAGAAGATAGTACCTTCCCTATTTAGTTCTGCAGCTCCATTTATTTTCTCCAAGAGCAGATTGAAGAAGGCGCACGAAAGGGAGTCGCCTTGTCTGACGAAAGCTTTTGGTATTGCTCAACGTCAGTTTACACAGCCAAATTTAGACGCAGCGACATGAAGGCAGCTCCTTTTCATGCTGTCAAAACCAGCTATGAAATCGACGAAGAGGTGGTGTTTGTCGATTCTCTTTTCACTGGTCTTTTGCAAGATTTCCAGGCCTGAAGTCACACTAATATGGTCCAATCGCGAGGGAACCAATCTTCGACCACTTTCTGTAACAATTAGAGCCATATAGCGTGGAGTATATCTTCTTTCCTCTTCAATCCTGTCCGGCTTATCTACGTAGACAAAAGACTTCTCATAAATAGTCCAGCAATGTTGAGTCGCACGACCTTGGAGCCCACGCCACAGCCTCACGCCACGGATTAATGCACTCACCAAAAGTTTCCTTTTATAAATTGACTAACTCATTGGCTCAATTGAATGTAGCGCTGTCTTGTTAGTATTAAAAATCGTCCATATCAACATCTTCTAATTAAGGCACAAAAAGGTCATTAATCATGGTTCTATAGCGTTCCTCATTGACTGTACATTTTGGCCAGCTTCATTTCTGGCCAGCTTCATTATTGGACCAAGGATTCCCTATGTCCATAGATCATACCAAAGTAAGTAAATCGAAAATAAAGCTCCCAGCTACTTCCTCTTTCTCCTTCACATTCCTGTTAGTAGCCAGGATATATGTATATATTTCGTCTTGCCTTCATGAACCGACAGACCTACTTTGGCAGATTCCCTTTCGATAGTCACAAGAACTTCGGAGAGGCATACACTTAATAAAATTCTATATCGTCGACATAGGCAAACAGTTGGAGGCAATGGTAAAATATCCTATGTTCGATGAACACCTGCTCTATGTAGAACCACCTTTATTGCGAAGATGAAGAAGTCTCAACACACGGGAAGGTTCGCCCGATGTCTTTCCCTGCCTTAATCTTAATATTGCAAACATAGCTAGCTTAGACAATGCGATATACGCTTCATCAATTATCAAGCTTTCAAAGCTGTCTAGTTATCGACACTTAGCTGGAGGGCTACATATATTCGGTTCTTTTCCAAGATTCCACATCCAGGTCTAAAGCCCCAAATTAGTCCAATCTTTCACACCATATGCGTGAAAGGACCTTCTATACGATGGACATCAGTCTGATTCTGCCTTTATTTAAAGCAGAACACATTACACTGAGGTTTCAATCATTCGACAAGCTCTCGTCTAGTAATATTTTGTATCTCCGTCGAGCTTTTACAGTTCCACAGAGAGACCATCTGCGTCTGTCACATTTTGTATAGCGGCGCAATTTTCATCACGACAAGATATGGGTAAATCAATGTCATCGTTTTCAAGTGTGAAATCGGAGTTAACTTTTCTATAGGCCGGATTTTTGTCATCATTGCTAGAAGTAAGTTAAGAAAAGTATTGCATACACAATTTTAGTATATTCTATGCATCTGTTACCAGATCGCTGCGTTCGTCTCTACTGATGCTTAACCCGGAGCATCTTGACACATGATCTTCTAATTGGATTTTTGAGAGTTAATCGTAGTTTTTTATGCACATCAATCTACCTCCTGTATTGCTTTTCTGTTCCCGATTTTGAGTCTAAAAAGGCATATCTCTTATGTCCTTATCTTCTAATAAATAAGCAAGGTTCATCACATTCCTCATTATACCGAAATGGTCAATTTGATTTTTTTATTGTCTGAAAAGTGGACCCCTTGGTATTAAAGGCATCAATTTATGAAATCGACAAGCATCAGGCCGTTGCTCGAAATGCCCTTGTTGAAGCTGCATCGCCCAACCGTAGGACCAAAGATACCTTCTAACCCGAACTTTTCGCGAAAATACCTCGGAATAATATTAACATCGTGGGCGGAACTGCGGTGGTAGGTGTTATCGAGTTCGGTGGAGAAGACATCTTTAGACTCATCGTCCCTTTCTTTCGTTAAAGCGTCTGCGTAAATTGTTCCTTGAGGCGAGTAGTTGCCAGTCTTTTGTTTACTGGGAACTCAGTTGGAACATACCGATTTTAAACAAATTTATATATTTGATCTATTCCTTGTGATCTTCTTAGCCAAGTATCAGCTCATTAAGAAAGCGTCAATTAAGCATTGGCGTCGCTATAAATTAAACATTTTCCACAAATAAATTACATTTTCCACACAATGAAATGTGCAGCACGGACCAGCAGAGAGCCTCTTATATGTAGTAATAATCTCTAATCTTCTCGTCGTGGCATGTTTTTGCATTAAACAAGTGAACTTGTTGCTTGTGGCACGTTGCCACTTTTAACTCAAAATCTCACTGATTAAAGCATAATTTCATGAATACCAACTCAAATACGCCAGCGACGAACAAGCATTACTCGTGTCGATGTTGATTTCAAGTAATTCCATGAATAATTCGCCATCAGACAACGAACGGAGCGACACTGCAATTGGACAGCAAAAACGCAAAACATACAAAGCGCAAATGAAATTTATAAAAAACAAAAAAATAACAACAAAAATGGCACAAAACCTAAAAACACTTCATTATTGCGCGACACAATCTGAATATTTAATGATTTAATCAGTGGCAACACATCGCACAGCATCTGAAACAAAAACAGAAAAAAACGAAAAGAACGAGCACAGCAGCGTATGAGCTGCTAAGGTATTGAGGAGTGCAGTGTGTGGTTGTGGGTATTTTATACTAGGGTGGTGCTTAAATAAATAGTAGAATTGCTTTCCTAACTTTAGGTGCCATCGATTCGTAAGGCATTAGAGAGTAGCGATACGAAGAACATTTTAACAGCTGTTCAAACAAACCATCGATGGCGGCTCTATTTAATCAAGCCACTGTATGTGAATTATGCTATTTGTGTGTTCGTTTGACAATTTCTCAAGGCATGTTAACCGATTTACTATAAAGCTCACATTTTAGGTACAAAAACCTTAAGAGGCCTAAAAAATTAACTCAAATTTGATAATAATTTCGATATAAAATAATAATACCTAAAATAAAGAAAAATTCAGTCGTTGATATTGAGTTTTTGAATGGTATTATGCTTTATGACGCTGTTAGATACTACGCAACCATGATGTCTGGATCCTCTCTGCCGTCTCAAAATGCTTGCCTTTCATCCGAGGAGCCACATCTGGGGTGTAGGGCGGATACGGAGTCGTTGGAATGCCGGCCTTAGTTAGGCAGCTGTTCACAAGAAAGGCAGAGCCGGGTGTTGTCGTGGTGCAATTTCCACTCAGCTGCGATGTCTTGTCGGACCCGATTGACCCTTTGTTTCAGTCTCTTGACGACTTCCACGTAAAACGTGGCGTTGATGGTTTGGCCAGGAGCAACAAATTCATGGTGGAGTTACATTATCGAAGTCGCAGGTCCCCCAGCATGGTCTTCATTAGCGACCTCTTCCCGGCCTTCCAAAAAGGTCTGGTGCCACCGACACATATATCAAACGTCTCTGTCGCAGATTTACACAGAATTTAATCGCGTAACTCTGCTCTAACGAACGTTGCATTTGTAAAGAGGTCACGAGATGAACTTAAGGTAACAGAGGTGTTACAGGTTCGGAATTTAATGTGCATACTTTAATCAACGGTGATTCATTCTTAAAAATTCTTAAGTCCTGTGATCCCGTAGCTGATCTCCAGGAGTACTTAGGAGGACTGGCGAACTAATCGAGGGATATGGCTAAATATGTATATTGATACGGTCTCCGACGTTTCCTTCTGTGCTTTACAATCATCGTGGCGAACTTTATATAGCCTTCCAGGACATTATTCCTTTGATCATTACCTGCAGTCGTTTCGGAGAAAATTTCCTCACCGACTATGAAAGTAGCGTTTTGAGATTAGATGAGCCTAACCCATGAAGCCCTCATAGAAGAATCCAAATTTTAATTCCATTCTGCATTTAAGGATCACCTTGATCTGACTATATGCTGAAGTACGGTATACATAGAAACTGTTTAGTTGCGCTGATAACAACGCCAGACGACAAGTTCACAGATTCTTGCCACACTTTTTTCCACATTCGCTGTGGTTTTCATTTTTATACTCACACACATACATAAATAGAGACACCCCAAGTAATAAGTAGAAGTGCCCTTTTCGTTAAGCTTCGATTTCGCTTCGCTTTTTGTCAATTTCTTACGTTTGAAAATCTCACAGCTTGAGGAATCAGACGCAAGGCCAGCTTAAGGATGCGGTTGCAACATGCGAAATAGTGGCGCGAGCCTCGTGTTTAACAACAAAAGATTGTGCATTTGTATATCTATATACAATGGTTAGTAAGAGTGTGTGATCCAGCTTGTTGGGATACCAATGCACGAGCAAGAGACTAACAGCTTACGAAAGCTTAACTGACCCTCCACTTGCGCCTGCGTCTGCTGGGTTTTCGCTCCCGGAGACACCGCCTGCCTTCTTAGCATTCTGTGTTATGCCATGCGGGCTGTGTCAGTGACTGTTGCATGCCACAAAAGTTCTAATTAAACAATTCGTAGAATTTCGCGTTAATTGTAAGCAAGTGAGGCAAGTGAAGCAAGCGGTCAGCGCTCAGCTCAGCTCAGCTTGTGGCTGTGGGACGAGCGTCAAGTGAGCGAATTGAAAATGGAAAAAAAGGTTTAGAAAGTGAAATGTAGGAATAGTCGCCCAGTTACAACAACAAGTCAGCTAACAGCCATTCCATATGGTGACATCGTACGTACTCGGCACTCGAATAGCTATTGAAGGTGCACTTGCTTCGTGCAACATTTTTTGGAATCACTAAGCCATGCTATGTAGCATTTAATGTTGTTGGAAAAATGGCTGAAACACGACAGTAAATTTTGAAGAATGGAAGCAAATGACAAGGCTGGCAACTGCTGCCATTAAAATATGTCAAGGTGATTGTGAGAGTACTCACATCTCTTTTGTGCGGTCCAATAGCTTAAGTCAGTGACTTTTGAGTTTCCGTCGTACTAATTTTGATTATGACAATTTGTCTATTTTGCTGAGTGTTGGAATCTAGTTTCTACATGACCTACGAATTCTTCAAATAAATGCTGCAATAACTACACGAGGAGTCATCATCCACCACCGAAATAGATGGACCTGCTATGGAGCACCTTCAACCAAAACTTAGTTCTCGAGGAATATAGTTTCACGTATCAGCTTGGTGTGCTCATGGACTCAAAAAACAAAACAAAAACAAATTGCGAAGCCGAGGTAGTGTGCTAGTCGAAATCAGATAAAATAACACTTCTGCCAGCCGATTATTTTCCGATCATGCTGGTCATGGTAGAAGTTATTCGTTCTACTATGTCAATGTCGTCGTATATCTCGTACATCTCATCGTTCCATCGACTGCAGCATTCGTGGTTGCCAATGCGCAAATCACCATAAATCTTCTGCAGAACCTTTCTCTTGAATACTCGTAACGTTAACTCATCAGACGTTGTCATCGTACATGCCTCTGCACCATATAGTTGGACGGGGATGATGAGTGACTTGTAGAGTTTGGTCTTTTTTTGTCGAGAGAGGACTTTACTTCTCAAGAAGTTTGCAAGAATGATTCTGCGTTTGATTTCAAGGCTGATATTGTGGTAGTCATGAGACGCATTGTTAATGGCGATAAGTCTTGCATCTGCGACCCGGAAACTGACGATTATTCGCTGAATATGGTAGCAAAGGTGAGCCGAAACCGAAAAAACCACGTCAAAGCAGGTTACGTTGACAATTTTCTTCGATTATCGAGTTGTGGAACACTGCGAAATCCTTCCGCCCGGCCGAACGGCCAACAAAGAATACTATTTGAGTGTTATGTGTCGTCGCTTGAACCCATACCGCCTAAAAGTTGGGCCGAAAATCCATGGTTTTTGCCCAACGATACTTCACCGTCGCATACTGCATTGATTATTTGTGAGTTTTTCGCCAAATTTTCAACCAATAGCGGCCGTAACCACCGTATTCGCCTGATTAAGCACCGTGTGACTTCTGGGCATTCAACAATCTCAATTGAACGTTCCGGGGGAACCGTTTTGACTCAATTACGGACATTAAATGTAAATCGAATAGATGTCTCGCTTACAGCAGTATAAGTACAAATGAGTCATAAAACTTTACATCTTTAAAATACATGTGACTTCAGTGCACCGTAAAAAATGGCTTTATCAGCAATTGTGTTATCTCAAAATTACATTGTAAGCATAATGTATTCTTAAATATGGACAATTATACTTACATACATAAAACGTATGATGACATATATGTTTACTTTATAAAAATAAGGAAATTTTCGGTATTTGATTTGAGCTTTCGACAGAGTCTGCGGAAAAGCTCAAACGTTTCAATTGAATTATTCAAATATACCCCACACAAATTAGGAGAAAAGCAAGTTAAGTTCGGTTACACCGAAAATGTCATACCCTTCACATATGTATAAAAGAGTTTCTTTACAAGAACTTGAGTTTGGTCTCCCAGTTTGTATGGTAGGTATGTACTATAGTAGCCCTCTTTGCATGAAAGAATAGTTTTGAAGTATAACAGATCAATTGAAAAGTACCCGGCCTGGCACATACATAGATGGCGCTACTAGAATTAAATCCATATACAAAAGTTTCAGTTAGTTCTAACCTATATGGCTGTCGGAACATTAGTTTGAGTGAAGCAATTTGGATATAAAAGAATTTGATTTTGAACCAAAATAAAGCTTTTGAAGTGAATACAGTTGCAGCAAAAACTTGACATAATAATGACTTTCCAGGCACTGCCACAGGAAAATCAACCATCATGACCTTAAAGTGAAGTTGTTCGATGCTCTAAAGATATCGACATTCACGAATATTTGGGAATGAGAGAGTTCCGTGGAAAGTGGGTGGCGCATGAGTTCACGACAAAACGACAAGTTGACTATTCGGAGCAGTGTTTGGAGATGTTCAAGCGTAATAAACTCGAGTTTTTGAGTGTTCAGATGTGTTAATGGAGAAAACATGGGTTCATCATTTCACTTCGAAGTCCAATCGAAAGTCATGCGTGTGAAAACGGCCCCATTTGAAGAAAAGGAAAGTGTTAGTTGTTCATCGAATTGCTTCCGCTTTCTGTGAATTCTCCAGATATCGCCCCAAGCAACTATTTCCTGCCCTCAGATCTCAAAAGAATGTTCGCTGGAAAGAAATTTTTGACGAATGAAGAGGTGATCACCGCGCCTGTTTTGAAGCAAAGGACAAATCGTACTACAAAAATTGTACCGAGTTGGAGGGTCACTCTAAACAGTGTATTACTCTTATAGGGAACTAGGTTGAATAAAAAAAAATTTTGCAAAAAAATGTGTTTTACTATGGTAGGCGGGGGCTTTCCAATTGGCCTGTTATATTTTATCTAAAATTTTCCTTGACAAAGAAGCTAAGAATACTCTGATAAGACTATAAGAAATCATAAAGACATATTTTTGGTACTTCCATATGATAACCCGGAATTAAAATAAGAATAAGAAATTTAAGAATTTTTCGAAGATGCTCGAACCTAATTCGCACAATGATGATGGAAAACGGTCAAAATCGTATCATAACTGTAACATTTATAAATAACTTCGCCACAGCGCCACCTAGTGACAAAAAAATTACTGGAATTTGACTCAATCGCAAATTTTCCAAGAATTTACTGAGAAAATCGAATCAAAAACAAGAAAAAACGTTAACTTCGGTTGCACCGAAGCTAAATACCCTTCACAGGTGCATTACTGTTAGTAACTATGTATGTGTTCAGTTTGTATGGCAGCTATATGCTATAGTTAACCGATCGGAACAATTTCTTCGGAGATTACATTGTTGCCTTAGGAAATAATATATACCAAATTTCGTGAATATATCTTGTAAAATGTGAAAGTTTTCTATACAAGCATTTGATTCCGATCGTTCAGTTTGTATGGTAGCTATATGTTATAGTGGCCCGATATCGGCCGTTCCGACAAATGAGCAGCTTCTTGAAGAGAAAATGACGTTTAGAAAATTTCAAGACGATATCTTAAAAACTGAGGGACTAGTTCGTATATATACAGACAGACGGACATTTCTAAATCGACTCAGCTCGACATACTGATCATATATATATGTATATACATTATAGGGTCTCCGACGCTTCTTTCTGGGTGTTACAAACTTCTTGACAAACTTAATATACCCTGTTCAGGGTATAAATATAGTATGTTAGATCCAGTCGGCATATTTCTTTGTACTTTTTCAGCATTTTGGATCATAAGTAACTCTCTCTGTTTGGACACAGTTTCCGAAACACCGGCTTAACTTTAAACTTGTGAGAGAGCCACAGCTGATAAACGAAATGGAAGCTTCTGTGCACAAAGAACAGAATTTGCCTTATCACCAAAGCTTCAGACACTCAGCGCGGCGCTGATAAGCGGCACACAGCTGAGATCACGACTTAAATGTAAACAAATCGCTTTTGTGTTTTCTAAAATGCTGACTTTGCCGAGAATACATTGGGCACAGCGAACAAAGTGGTTGTTTAAAAATAAAATCTGACTTAGTTAGTTGATTATTCTTACAATATTGAACGGTGAAGAGCTTTGCAGGTAGAGATACTTACAAAATACAAACCAATAATTTAACAAAGTGATTTATCTAAAGCAGAACGACACCTGCGGCGATATTCTCAAGAGGGATCTTCAGAAATGTCGGCAAACACTTTCTACGCATACTTTTTTCTGCTGGCGCTGTGCAGCGTTTGCTCCACAACGGAGGCATTCACGCTGAACCTCACCGAAAGCTGTGACGCCAACCAAATCTACTTTTGCACTTTGACCAATCTGAGCAGCACACTGCGCGATCCATTGCTCGTGGCGAATGCTACTGCACCGCAGCTCAGCGAGCTGGTGCTGCGCGACTCGATAATTCCACGCGTACCACGCTCACTACTCGACCAAGCGCCCACATTGCATGGCTTCATCATGCACAACTGTGAACTGCAGCGACTCACCGTCTTCGATTTTCCAACCGGACATTCGTTACAGACTTTAGTACTTCAAGCGAATCGCATTTCGGATGTGCCGGAAAGAGTCTTCGAGACGCTTTACACGCTACAAAAGCTCCTGCTCGGACGCAATATGATACATATGGTGCATAAGAATGCTTTCGCCGGTTTGCGGCGTCTACGTTATTTGGACTTGCAACAAAACGATATAAGCGAGCTGCCCGCGTCACTGTTTGACGAGCTCGGCGCGTTGGAGCATATTGATCTGAGTTCGAATAACATCCAGCGGATCGATGTCAACACTTTTGCACGAAATTTGGATCTTCAAACGGTGCTGCTGGGCGATAACAGTTTCGCCACCTTTGAGTCAAATTCTTTGGCACACTTGATACATCTGGATCTGCTCGACATTAGCAGCAGTAATGTGAAGGTGCTGCGCTTACAGTCGGTCGACACGCTCTTGGTGCAGGGTGGTGCGCTGGAGGGCATCGTTATTTCGGGAAGTGCCGTGAAAGTGCATGCCGCCAACAATTTACTGACCAAGTTGGAAATCGGAGATAAACTCAGTGTGCGTGAACTGGATCTACACGGTAATCGGCTGGAGTCGCTAGACTCTATAATGGGTATGTTCAATATGCAACGTCTGGATGTGGCACGCAATCAGTTGCAAACATTACGCACTTCAGAGTCACCACTGTATCTGGCGCTACCGAATTTAGTGCACTTGAGCTTGTCAACCAATCAATTGAAGAACCTAACACTGGAGACATTTCTGCTACTACAAAAGCTAACACATCTCGATTTATCTTTCAATAATCTGTTAAATTTGGATCAGCGGCTCTTTGAACCGCTCGTCAATCTGGAGAAGTTCTACATTGAAGGCAATCGCTTGCACAGCTTCGATTATGAGAAATTCATTGAGTCGCATGAGTACGTGAAGGAGTTCGGCATTTTCGATAATGAGTGGGAATACCGTTATATGCGCACAATGGTTGACTACCTAAAAGAGCACAATATTCAGCTACCAGTGCGCTTTACTTCGAACAGCAATGGCAACAGTGGGGGAAATCACATTGACACGACATTGAACTCGCTTTCGGCATCCGATAAGGCGGCTCATCATCGTTACGCGTCCACTGCTAGTTCGTTAAATGATTTCGACACGCCCGATGCTGATATGCCGGCAGCGTCGTCAGCGGCGGCTGCAATGACTGATATCAGTGGTATTCACCCGTACCTCACCACCCGCGATGTGCTCACTTTGGTCATATTGTTGTTGGTGTTTTTGATTTTGCTGCTACAGCTTCTCAGCTTTCTGCGTGAGGAGGAGTGTCTGCCCACTTGTTGCAATAGACTCGCGCGAAATGCGCGCACCAACAATCGTCGACGCCTCGAGGAGGAAGAAGAGGACTCAGAAGTATAGACCCAACTCATGGGATTCTAAGTGATATAATAGAGTGATAAAGTGTCATACTTGAGTCAATTTCTATAAAATACCAAGTCAAGATTTGAAAAATAAATAGATGCACATGTATATAAGTCGCAGTACTGAATAGTTTTGAATTTTTCGGTTTTTCGTTTGTACGGAAATCTCGAGAAGCTTTATTTAAGCATCTGTTGTCGAAAAACATTGGAGCATTGATAGCCTTGAGGTGGGATAGTTACATATATTCTTGTTATACAGTTCTTCATAAAACTGTCAACATAACTTTGATTTTTTACCTGCTTTAACATGGTTTGTTCAGTCTAGGCTCAACTTTGCACCGATATTCAGCCGATTGATCTTCCGTTTCCGGGTTGCAAGCATACAAGTAGATCCTAGACTCATGGCCAGTAATAATACGTTTCATGACATTCTGGTAATCGGAAGGCATTGTTTCAAAGACGTTAACGCGACGCTGTTTTTCGAAAAAAAATAGTGATATTGGAATCAATCGTGCTTTCACTTTTCTTAGGTCTAAGTGTTCTTTCAAAATGATCTTTCCGATATTCCAATAATGTCAGTAAGATCTTTAACTGTCAATCATCGATTCCCAAGCACCAATTCCTTAATTTTATTGAAGTGTTGATCATTAGTTTATCTTGATGGCCTTCCTGACGAGGTTCGTTATCAACGGGTTCTCGACCCTCTTTGAATAATTTGTATCAGTCAAAAACACTCACTCGTGACAAACAATTAAACTGCAGATTCGTTAGCACATATACGTGGTTCTGTCTCCATCTAATCATAAAATTTTAATTCATGAAGGAGAAATAATAACTAGAAAATCATTCACTTCCAATTGGGATGATGTCAGAGAAGGCGCTAGAGGCGCGCACAAAATATTTTCGTTACGTCCAGCAGCATTGCAGCTGAAAACTTTCTAGGCTGACTACAATGGAAAAACTTTTGTACAGATTGTTGGTTTCTTCGGACGCAATAATCTCAACGAAATCCACGACATCATCAAAATTTGTACTTGGAAATATATGTAAAATAGACGAAGAGGTGAAAACGTTCTTTTCAGCTGAAAAGAAAACTAACCTTCCGATGCTTCTGAATCAGAATATTTTGTTATTGTCATAAGCGTGAATCATTTCAAAAATATAAAATTTTTGATAAAATAACAAATAAGGAAGAGCTAAGTTCAGGTATAACCAAACATTTTGCACACTTGCAACTTGCAAGTATTAAAGTCAGAGAAGTACCATCAAGTAAAGAAGGATTGTTGTCATATAGGGTTTAGAACGAGTTATCATCCGATATTATTCATTCTTATCACAAATATACACCGTTATAAGAAAATCATACTCTATGCGTTTTATTAAGAAAACTCACATATTGGTCGATTTATGCGATATAAAGTCACCCGAAAGTTCGAAAATCTTAAAATCTGTTTTTTCACAGGCTTCTCTTGAAGCCAACTTTACTCTATTAAGGGAGTTCTGCATTGACCGAAACAAATGGTGGTTCGATGGTGCAAGGTCAGAGTTAAATGAGAAGTTTTGTTCCCAGTTAAACTCTCCCAGTTTTTCCGCGTCATCAAAGATGTGTGTGGTTTAGCGTTGTCCTGATGGAAGACGAAGCGCTTTCTGTTGATCAATTCTCGCCGTTTTTTCCATTGCTTGCTTCAGTCTCATCAGTTGTTGACAGTAAAATGTAGAATCAATCGTTCGACAACGCTGGAGCAGCTCATCGTGGATGATTCCTTTCCAATCCCACCAAACACTCAGCATAACTTTTTGAGGCGTCAATTCTGGCTTTGCGACCATTTGTTGAGCTTCACCACGCTTGAAACATGATCTTTTTCGCACACTATTGTCGTATTTGATGCACTTTTCGTCTTCAGAAATGGTTCAATTTCATTTCGTTTCAACAAAGAATGATGAAAGATGTTAATTTGGTCCATTAAATTTTTCACAGACAATTCACGTGATACCCAAACATCGAGCTGCTTTATGTAGCCAGCCTTTTTCAAATAGTTCAAAATCCTTCGATGATGAATGTTAAGTTCCTTAGCGATGTTATGACTGCTTATGTGACGTTTTGTAGATTGACCTTCCATAATTTCAACGACTTTCTCAACGATAGGTCGACCAAAGCGAGGTGCATCTTTCACATGGAAATTTCCAAAACGGAAGCGAGCGAACCATTGTTGTGCTACACGAACTGATACAGCATAGTCTCCGTAAACTTTACAAATTTCATTGGTGGCTTGCGTGGTATTCTTCCTTTTTTTATACAAAGATTTCAAAATATAGCGAATTTTTTCATTATTTTCACTCATTTTTGAACAGCTGTAATTTTTTTTCAACTTGCCGAATTTAATGTCTTCTTTTTGTTGAAAGAAGCTTAAAATCTCACCTTTCCAACCACATAGTAAGGTATGACACAATGTGATTGGTAGCACTGGAGATATATGACTCCAAAGACATCTATTGACAAAATACGAAAAGACTTTTTCGACTACCCAATATTAATTCAGTCATGATTTGTATACTGGAAAGTGAAAGTTTCAAATGGAACTTGAGATTGTGTTTCATCATGATATCTTTTACTTAAGTTACAGCTTGCACGGACGGACGGACAGATAGACAGTCACACGTATTTCAACTTTGCTCGGCATCCTGTTCATTTATATGTATATATACAAAAGTATATTTATCACGCTTAGTTTTAGGTGATACATACAACCGTTAGGTGAACACAACTATTAAACTCTGTAGCAACAGGGTGCTTCAAGGCACTACATCTAATTGACGAAGTGCTATCGTAAGCGGCGAGTTTAAACTCCAAAGACTGATGTACAAATGCAGTTTTGAGTATCTATGTGCATTTAGACATGTATGTATATACGTTTGTAGTTTTGCATATATATATATGTATGTGTACATACATAAATATATGCACGTTGCACTAGCGTGCTGCCAGTTAGTGCATGCCACTAACTACTTTATATGTCACATGGCAGTGTTGCAGTTGCTCCCATAACAGAAACAAACACCAGGAACAATAACAATAACATCAGCAAAAGCATGCAGCATGCAAACAAGCAACATTGTGCTTTGTGGCAGATACATTTGGCCGATTTGCAAAATACGAATTTCAGTTCAAAATAATTGCACAGGATACACGCTAGCTGCAGCGCATGATCACCTGCAATGACTTATATAAATATACATATGCATATATATACATATGCATAGAGTAGATATGTATGAGTGTATATTTATGTTGTATGTATGTGTGATATGTTTATTTAGTGACTGCGATGGCAATGTGTTCGAAGGTGGCTAGTCGCTTATATAACTACTAATGCTTTTGTTGTTTTTATTGTTGTTGCAGTTGTTGTTGTTAGTCGATTTTCGCTCTCTCTGCCAATGTATGATACGTTTGTTGAATATATATACATTTATGTAAGTGTTTCTATGCGCAGCTCGGTAGTCCCTACAGCAAGGCCTCTACGCATTTGCCACATATGCGGCTGACAGTGGGCGCTAGGCGACGCTCCGAGACGCTTGCTGAACGACAACGACGCCGACGACGACAACGACGAGATGCTGGGATATGAAATCACAATTTCTGAGAAATTGTATTTTGATTTATTTATAATGTTGCAACAACATGCATGCAAGCAGTTAATGTCACTTGCAACATGCAGCAGTGGCAGGTACATTTGCCATTGCTGTGCATACGCAAATATGTACACATATGCAAGTATGGTATACTTGTATGTATTAAGAGACATTGCGACATGGCTGGTAGGCAGCAGCGACGAGCGAGCAATTGGTTCCTGGACTTGACTGCAAATTGAATTGGAAATTTTGGAAATCAAAATTTTGATTAAATGAGAAATGAGAAATATGCAAATGTGTAGCTTGTGGAAATTAATTATGCATCGCTATGCAAGCCCGGCTGTGTGAGTGTGTGCGCTGCACAAACAGTTGCGTGACATAACACGAGCAGCTTGCCATCTGATAAGCGAACGCGGAAACGTAAATACACAAAGCAGACATATGCACTTGTCAACTAACACAACACACTCACATACATGTATACATACATTTGTAGATTCCCAAGCACATACACATAAACGCACAATCATTTAGGCGGCATTATCTGACCCCTGTGGGCGTTGGTGAGCGCTTTGCTGTCTGCCTTAGCGATGCAATTTATTCGATAACATTTGCTGAAATAATATATTAAAGACGAAATGGCATTTTTCACAATGCAAACACATGCTGTAATGATTCGCTTTGCAGTTTCAGACATACTCGCACACATGCATGTGAGTAATTTATGCAGAACAAGCGCAATCATTAATTAAATGCTCCGGTAAATATGTAAATAGTAGAAATAAATAACTCCAAGTTACAAAGTGGCCTGCGGTTTGGATGTTTGCTAATGTTAGTTTCTATGTTTACCTATGAACATGCCTATTGTATGCCTCCGAAATCACTGACAGCTGTTTGACTGGTCTTAGTGTTATGATTTGACTTAAGACTTACGTCACGCCACGAATCTAGGTCATATAGTGTTAAGCCTTACGAGTTATAACAATTTATGAGCAGCATTATCTTTCAAAAATACCAACCAACTAAACCAGTAGTTCATACAAACTGCCAGCACTTGCGATCCCAGCTTGTGACACGTTGTCCTCTGACGTATGTGTAACTGCTTGCGCTTCTTTCCTTAAGGCAAACATGTGTTTTTTCGGCGCCGACAAACATTTTAGTAACCCCTAAGGTTCAAGCAACGTCCATTCCTTGCATTTTCTTTAAAAACAAACTATAATATTTGCTTAAGTTCTCAAAATCAATAAAAACGTGTAAGAGGGCTAAGTTCGTGTTGAAAAACCTTGAAAATAAATTCAAAAGTCATTATCCGCCAAAAGTCTGAAAGGGTTAGAATTATATTTGGAATCCTGTTAATATAAATTATAGGTCATATGCCTAATTAACGCAAATTAAATATAAATTATTCAAATTGATATCTACCGAAAGTTAAAGAGCGAAGCGACACGCATTTGCAGACAAAAAACTGAGAGCTCGAAATGCGTGAGTACGAGAAGCTTGACAAGCTAGCCGAGAGGGGTAATTCTCGAAAATTCTACGAAATGATGCGGCGACCAGCAAAAGGTTTCAAGACTGGAGCACACTCTTGTAAAACCCCCAGAAGTGATATAGTAACTGATGCCCAGACCATACTAAAATTATGGAGGGAACACTTCTCCAGCCTGTTGAATGGCAGTGAAAGTATAACGCCAGGAGAAGGCAAATCTGATTCCCCAATCGATGATGATGGAGCAGACTTTCCAATGTCCGACCATGAAGAAGTTCGAATAGCTATTACCCGTCTGAAAAACAACAAACCGGCGGGGGCCGTATTGCCGGCCGAGCTATTCAAATACGACGATGAAGAGGTGATATAAGCATGCATCAGCTTCTTTGTAGAATATGGTCGGACGAAAGCATGCCTCACGATTGGAATGTAAGTGTGCTATGCATAATCCATAAAAAAGGAGACCCCACAATCTGCGCCAACTACCGTGGGATAAGCCTCCTCAACATCGCATATAAGGTTCTATCGAGCGTATTCTGTGAAAGATTAAAGGCCACCGTCAACAAACTGATTGGACCTTATCAGTATGGCTTTAGGCTTGGAAAATCTACAACTGAGCAAATATTCACGATGCGCCAAATCTTGGAAAAAACCCGGGAAAAGAGGATCGACGCACACCATTTCTTCGTCGATTTTAAAGCAGCTTTTGACAGCACAGAAGAGGAGCTGGCTTTATGCCGCAATGTCTGAAATTGGTATCCCTGTAAAAAAAATACGGTTGTGTAAACTGACGTTGAGCAGTACCAAAAGCTCCCTCGGGCTCGGGAAGGACCTCTCCGAGCCGTTCGATACCAAACGAGGTTTCAGACAATGTGACTTCTTTTCGTGTGACTTCTTCAATCTGCTCTTGGAGAAAACAATTCGAGCTGCTGAACTAAATTGGGAAGGCACTATCTTCTATAAGAGTGTACAACTCCTGACGTTCACCGATGACATTGATAACATTGGCCTCAATAACCGCGCCGTTAGTTCAGCTTTCTCCGGAAAGGATAAGGAGCGAAGCAAATGGGTCTGGTAGTGAACGAGGGCAAGACGAAATATCTCCAATGACAACGTCTGAGTTGCGAGTTTTCGAGAGGAGTTTTTTCTGCGATTTGCGTGTTGACCACGGCGAATACCGCATTCGATGGAACGATGAGCTGTATGACATATACGACGACATTGATAGCGAATTAAAAGACAGCAGTTACGCTGGCTAGGTCATATCGTTCGAACTCGAGCTCTGAAAGTATTCGACGCAGTACCCATTGGGGGAAGCATAGGAAGAGGAAGACCTCCACTCCATTGGAAGGACCAAGTGGCGAAGGACCTGGCTTCACTTGAAATCTCCAATTGGTGCCACCTTGCGAAAGGAAGAAACGACTGGCGCGTTGTTTTTAACTCGGCTATAACCGCAGAAACGGTTTCTACGTCAGTAAAAAACAAGAAGATTTCACGGATCAGTGCCAGTTTTGGTTATAATTTACCCAGTTTTGGGAACAAGACATGTTATCATAAGAAGATTCTCTGAATTAGATTTAGATATTACAGTTATCTATCTCTAAAGTTGACACATGGTAAAAATATCTATATCAAATAAATAGCGACCAAAGGAAGATCCGATTTCATCCCTTTTTGACATAAGGGCTCCTTGTTATTAGAGACTTATTTTCTTTGAATTCCAATAATATATCTCACAAATTCACAATGCCATCAGCAAAAAGTCATCCATGGGCACTGACTCTAAGGCTTTGAAAAGTTATAAAGGGTGATTCATTTCGAGGTTCCCTAAAGACACATATAAAATCAACATCTCAGGTTTAACCATTTTCGTAAAAGCTCCCCGCAAGCCCCACCGCTGCCTGATTATACATTTACCCAGCAAATTGGCAAAAAAAAAATAAAAACATATTTAAAGTCAAGATCAGTAACCTTGCCTGTTGCATTATACCGCCACCGCAATTGCGGTTGCCTTTAAAACGCCTGGTCTTTTTTTTGTGTAACCATTGCCTGACTCTGAGAGTTACGACACTACATAGTAATTAAATAACTTCACACCTTTGGCACTTATCGAATCGTTGCGCGCAAAACTTATGCGCTCACGCACAACAAAACCACAATTTAATGGGGCGCATACATATTTACACGTACATACGTAAGCTGTGAGAGGGCGGTTGCCGAATCACACGCCCGCCACACTGCAGCGTAGTGCATAAGTGGCCGGCAATCGGCATCGATACGGGCCGGCGGGCGGACACCTTCGATGGATGTTGGTCGCTGGATCATACGATCGGCTGCATAACTCCTCGTCGAATGCGCTCGTATGGCCAATTGCGACTGGGCGGCAGCAGTTGCCTGCCAGCGGTTTAAACTAAAGCGTGTGATTTTATTATTGCACTTCACTTCATTTATTTCACGTTGTTGTTTGTGTTTTTTTTTGTGCCTGCATTCGGCATTCAAGTGCCGCTGCGAAATATTCGCGCGATTTGTAAAAGTGAGCGGACAATCAATGTCTGCCCGCCTGCCGGCCCGTATGCGGTACGTTCGTGCTTGGTTTTTTGTGTGCGCGAAATCATTTGCCATGTTCACTGCGAATTCTTCAAATACTTCGCAATAGAGTGTTCGATACGTATTGGATCGCGCAGCAGTCACAAAGCTGACACCGATTTGTAGCGACGAAGCGAAACAACACACGAAACGCGCAGCAACATTATTATGTGCGGCAACAACAACAACGGCAAGTACATTATCGGTGGGCAGTTCCACTTCACCAATCGTTCACATTTTTCACACTGATCGCTTCCATGGCTGTGTAATGGTGTCGGCGATCGCCTTCGGTCATTCGCACCCAAACAATTCCATTCGTTGTGTGATATTCATATCCACATGGACATTGGCATTCGCGTATCGATTTTGCAGTCACTTGGTGAATAGCGCAAATTTTGCTTTGCTCCGCCACCTGCCGCCTTTGGTATCCTTGTGGCATGTTCCCAGTTCCATATGGTTTTTGAGCAAAGCAAAATAAATGCCTTGCAGTTGACCATTTGTACAGTTCCATATGTGCCGTCGAAGGTTTTTCGGTTGCTTTTTTGTTCTGAAGAAAATCAAACAGTGTGTTAGTTTTGTGGAAGAACAGAAATTATGGTATATATGGACGATGACAAACCAAGATGAGAAAACACTTGAAAGATTCGAAAAAAACTGTTCTCCGCAGGGCCTTGCAAGCCTTTTGCGTGAGCGCTGAATATAGAAGAAGATGGTGAACTCTAGGGCTATTTGTGTATTGGTAAACGCTTAAAAGTCCAACGAATGCGCTGGTTATGTCCATTTTCAGCAAGGCGTAGGGACTATCATTCCCCTGACTGCTATAACCTCAACGAATGCGAATATATATTTTGTATTCAAGGTAATATTTTCTAATTAATTAACAGTTTTTTCCAAAAATATTTTATGTCTCAACGCCAAAAACAACAAAAATATAAAGTTGGAAGAAATGCGTATTAATATACGAAGACTCAGTGGGAGATTCGCTTATAGGCGCATACTTCAACTCTTTCAATTGATCCTCTTTTCAAACTGGTGCGGTGGTTGTGAGCTATCCACACAAAGGTAGCCACTAGGTCCTTGCCATAAACCCAAGGATATTTGCTGAACCATTTCACTAAACGAAGTTAATACCCCGAACTTCACAGCTGCACTGTTGGGCCTCGGACCAGCCAGCAAGTGTTGCTCTGCAAGGTCCGTTTGGCTCAGGGTAAATTGTAAGAGGTTCAGGGAACTTTTCGCACTCGGCAGGCTCAACCTTTCAATGTTGGACATTGTCCAATCGGGATTCAGAAAGTAAGATTGATAAGATTTTCTGGATACCAGCTGCATTGGCTGTTTGGAAACGACATAGAATCAACTCAACACTGCCTCTTTCAATGTCGTTTTATTGCCAGTTCAAGGCAAATCATATTTTTAGATATCTAATCGAAATAGTGGGAATATATAGTACTAAAACATCTAAGCAGTTTTGTGATAACTACAGGGCGTTTTTGCCTATAACTGATATCCATCTACAGATGGCTTCAACAAGGACATAAAATAGTCTAAGTGTATTCCTCCGCCTTGCTGAGGGATCAGCCATCTAACCTAACTCAATACTCTGAACTTTGAACTAGTACGGTAGAATTTTATAAACTAATTGACAAAATAACTTGAAAATTGTCTAACAGTAATGAAAACGCTAGACAATAACACAAGCATTATATAAGTCATCAAGGAAACTCACTCTTCTCTGCAGCAAATCCACCGACAATTTGTCCACATGACCATATTTTACTAGTCAACTTCCTACTCGCCATTATTTATCGTTTTTTTTTCTGAACTTTACTTTGCACCCCTTTTTTTATCCAACAGATTTCCAGCTTGTACTTTATGTCACTGCACGCATTGTTGCTGTTGTTTTTGTATAAGTTACAAGCCTTCAAGTGTTGCCTGGACTTCGCCGAATGATTTGTGTGTGAGTTGCAGAACCGAAGCGTACGACAACAGCAATAACAAACCGAATCGATTCGAAATAGAAACAAATCGTATTGAACAACGCCGATTGAAGAGAGCGCGCGATTCACATGCTCGCGGAGCGGGGTGACGGTGGCCGCGTGTGCTGTGCGCTTGGAAGGCGGTGCCGCAGAGGCTGTGCAAAGTGTAAATTTATGATTATGCGATGTTATCGAAAGTGAAAAAATGATATGTTTTTTACACTTTATAAATGAGCAAAGCAGATTATTAAATCGCGCGCGAATTTTATTGCAGAGCTCGCGGTTTTTATTTTAATTTTGCGATTTGTGCGAGCCAGCTGTTCGGACTTCTGCACAAAAGTACTGTTCTCGTGGGCATATGTATTGTAAGTATGTGTGCAAGTTTCGCAATTTTCGATGTTTCTATTAAGTACCCGAATCTGATACCTTCCGCATTTACTATATTAACCGCTAGTGAGAATCAACTGCTTCATCCTTTCAATTATTTGGAAGTGTAATGTTGCTATTTTATTACATTTTTTTGCTCCATACACTGCTTGATGAAAAGCATCATTTACCGCTTAGTTTATTATCTCTGACTTGCACACTTCCTCGACAACACTCAACAGGAAGAAAGGAAGAAATATTAAATAATGACTTTACACGCTTGACAGGACATGCTCGATGCTCGCTCAAGCGCTGAAACAAAAGCCAACGCTCCATCATATTCACCGTAAGCAATTTCAACGAGTACATTATTGTCATAAATATAAATTTTCATTGTCAGTGAATTGATTACTCCCTGCGCTCACTAAATGGCGATTAGATTGCGAATAGAAGAGGTAAGCAGAATTTGCAACACAGAAAAAAATCGCAATACTGTTATTTTGATGGGTTCCACATTTATGTGAAGACGGTTAAAGAATTGGATCATGAAAAAGCTTCAAATAGCAGCTAAAAAATCGGAAAGGAGAAAAGAAACTACACAGCAGTCGTTGAAATACCTAGGCTCGAATAACAGTGACCCTATCGAGAATGATAGCTAATATTGGAGGACCAAGTCAGGACAAGCGAGCACTCTTCGCTAAAGTCAGTCAGTCAGTGATCTTGGGGTCATCGTGGGTATCATGCCGCCGAACGTAATGGCATTAGAACACAGAAGAGTGTTTGAAAAACGCCGAGGCATTAGAAGACGCCTTACAACAGTAGAGCGAAACGACGAAAGGCAGAAAAAACATATTTGACTGGCAGAAGCGCTGTAACATTGCAGAAAAAAGAAGGTGGAGAAAGGCATTCCGACCGGACACGGATGTTTCCGACAATATCTCTATAAATAATTTCACGATGACGTATTAGAATCTTCATTCTGCGCCAATCTTGGCTGAGCTGTCTAGGACTTACAGTACCCATGAAAAACTCCCCGTCGCAACAAAAAATCTAAGGGAGTTTAGTATTATAAATAGGCGTAATTAGACTACGCCAATTAAGAAGAAGAATAAGAAGAAGAATTAGACCGCTACCACGCCCACAAAACGCCATTAAATGAAAAGATACCAAACTGTAAGTTGGTAAAAAGAAATGCAGTAGCAAGAGACACCTGTGGACTACAAATTTTTACAACTGGGCATCTCACAGTCTGGATGATAGGGTCTGGTAGTGAGCAAGGGCAAGACGAAATATCTCTTGTCATCATCGAATTCACGTCTTGGCTCCCACGTCACTGTTGACAGTCATAATTGATAATTTCGTCTATCTTGGAACTAACAACAACGTCAGCTTCGAAATCTAACCAAGAATAACTCTTGCCAATAGGTGCTAATTCGTATTGAGTAGGCAATTGAAAAGTAAAGTTCTCTCTCGAAGAACAAAGACCAAATTCTACAAGTTATTCATCATCCTCGTCCTGCTATACCTGTATGATGCAGAGACCTGGACGATGACAACATATGATGAGTCGACGTTACGAATTTTCGAGAACAGAAGATTTATGGTCCTTTGCACATTGGCGACGGCGAATACCGCAATCGATGGAACGAGGAGTTGTACGAGGTATACTCAATGTCGTCGTAGCTCAGCGAATTAAGAGACAGCGGCTATGCTGGGTAAGTCATGTCTCCAGCTCTGAGAGTGTTCACAGACCACTTCGTTGGAAAGACCAGGTGGAGAAGACCTGGCTATACATAGAATCTCTAATTGGCGCCGAACAGTTAAAAGGAAAAACAACTGGCGCGCTGTTGTAAACTCGGCTATAACTGCATAAGCGGTGTCTACGCCAATAAGGAAGAAGGATGATAGGGAAGATATTTATACACCCGAAATCTTACAAGGGGAGTTCCACATTAAATATGTTTTTTTTTAATATAGCGCCCCCTGGTGGCGCCATCTATATGTCGACTGGTGCGTTAGAATCTACTATCTTTATCGATTTGAAGGACGATTATTTGACCAAAATCACATTTTAGCCATTAACCACTCCCGTATTCACCTGATATGGTACCGTGCGACTTCTTCCTTTTCGGAAAAATGCATTTGCTCATGAATGGAAAGCGTTATGCAGATGTAGAGGCCATTCAAAAGGCTTGCACTGGCATACTGGCGGCCATACCGGCCAATGAGCTAAAACACTCATTCGACATGCTTTTGGACCGTGCAAAAAGCTGTATTGAAACAGAAGGAGACTATTTTGAAATAAAATAATTTTATTTTGCCGAAAAACCATTTGTTCTGATTTTTTTTTAAGTCCTGTGTACTTTGGAATGCACCTTGTATGTATCGAAATTCGAATGTTAGTTCATTCCACAAATCATTTAAAAGTAGTATTTTTTATAATAACTTTCTTTTTTTCAGTGTACCCAATTTGACAAAAAGTATTTTATCTCACTAGCATTTAGCCATGATGAACCGAAAATTTACTAAATCAGCCCAGTACTTGCAGATCTCAAGTGCAAGGGTATTTGCATGAGATAGCTAATTCCATAGACTTAAAGCACAAAAAGTCATAGGAATTTGCCGGAAGAGTGTAAAAAATTTGCACAAAAACAATGCAACACCTCAACAGCACAATAAATTTAATGATGAAGTAAACGCAACCTTTGCACCCTATGTACCGTTAAATCATCAGGGATGCTTCACGATTTATGCAAGCGCTACGCCAGCGGCAAATCTTAAGATAGTCGCACTGAACGAAGACTGCCACATCTAATCATAACTCATGCAAGCAGTCACCGAGTCACTGGGTGTCAAACGAAAATGCGATTATATTGTGCACTTTTGGCAATTCATGCCAAACAACAACAACAGCAAAAACAATGAACAACGAATTTCACAAGCGCAACGCTTAGCGGTAAAACCGAACGCTGGAAGCTGTGAAAGCCGAGCGTCGACTATGTGTGTGTGTGTGAGGACGAAGCCATAAGTTAATAACATTATTTCCGAATCAGTGATTGGCATACGGCGTCGCCTAAAGACATTTTAATGTGCGACAGCAGCACACACACACACACATTAACATACATGCATGCAAACCGGCAAGAGCAACGAAAGCCAGCCGCATTTGCCACGCTCTCTGAGCAAAGAAGAAAAACCGAACGATTGCACTTAGCTGCCGCCGCGACACGCGTGTAAAAAATATTGCCAATAACAAAAATAAATTACACCAAAAATAGTTCGAATGGAAAACCGCAAAAATTGCCAAAAGTTTGCACAGCTTTTGACTGGCGACCAACTTTTATTGCAGCAAGCGTTGTAATCGAATGCCGAACAATAAGTTTTTGTTCGCCAAAGCGGCATTGAAGTCGTGTCGCAATAAAAGTGGCCCGTGGCCCGTGGCCCGTGGCTGTGCGCCTAAAAATATGTTCGCACAAAGATTAGCGCGAATTTGTAGGAAATAATCTCGGAAAAAATAAAAAAAAATCTTCAAAAAGCATTAGTTGCCTAACGCCTCCTTGAGGGCGTAAGCACTTGACTGGATTTTCCATGATTTATGTGTTTGGTAAACAAAAGCGCAGCGGCACGGCCCAGCACACACGCCGCACTCCACCGCCTGCCCCCCGCGCGCTCACTCGAATGCTCTCTCACACCGTCTTGCATTTAGCTCAATGAGCACTACCGCTTTAGACAAATCTCATTAGATTCAAGGTGCAATCGTCGTGTGACTTTGTGACTTCGTTAACGTTAACGGTATGTTTGTCTGTCGCCTGATTTCTACGTGTTAATCATATTATTTACACCATCGAGGATTAACTCTCAATGACGGTGCACCCTCGCAGCAGCTTGTTGGTGTAATAAATGTGCGAAAGCGCTGGTGCTCGCTATGAGTGTTGCCGACTCATAATAAACTGCTGCTTTTGTATTCCAGTTCATAAATGTTTTTCTAATACCCAAAAGTATTTAATGTGCATATTCCTCGCGTTGGCAGCAATTCTGGTGTTGGGAAAAGCATCCCTTATGAATAACTGATAATAGTTGGTGCATAACATATAGCGTACAGTGTGCTAAGATGGATAATGATAATGATAAGCGAATATTCACAAATAGAAAATATTTATAGAGAGAAAAACTTTCAAGTGGAGATTCAAAAAGATTCGATACATACATGAGTTCAACGCAACTACCTTTCAATAAAAGTATGGTCTATGCTAGAACTTAAATGAGACAGTCAAGAACGACATTCATGAGTTGAACACGGGTCCATTTTTGTTTTTCCGTACGCGTAATACCGGTCGACGATGAAGCTGACTTTCCATTGCCCGACCATGAGGAAATTCGAATCGCAATTACCCGTCTAAGAACAACAAAGCGGCGGGGACCAATTGATTGCCGGACGAGCTATTCAAATGCGGCAGCGAAAAACTTATAAAGATCATGCATCAGCTTCTTTGTGGAATATGGTCGGACGAAAGCATGCCCGACGATTGGGATTTAAATGAGCTCTGCTCAATCTGCACCAACTACCGAGGGATAAGCCCTTTCAGCATCGCATATAATGTTCTATCGAGGTGATTGGACCTTATCAAAGTAGCTTAAGGTCTGAAAAATCATCAACTGATCAGATATTCACCATCCGCCAAATCTTGGTAAAGACCCGGGAAAAGAATCGGCACACAAGCTCTCATCGATTTCAAAGCTGCTTTTGACAGCGCGAAAAGGAACTGCCTTTACCTACGGCAATGTCTCAATTTGGTATCCCCGCAAAACTACGGTTGTGTAAACTGATGTTGAGCAATACCTAAAGCTCCATCAGGATCGGGAAGGACTTATCCCAGCCGTTCGATACCAAACGAGTTTTCAGACAGGGTGACTCCGTATCGTGAGACTTCTTCATTCTACAGCTAGAGATAATTTCGTCTAATTTGGAACCAGCATTAACTCCAACAACAACGTCAGCCTCGAAATCCAACGCAGAATAACTCTTACCAACAGGTGATACTTTGAACTGAGCAGACAATTGGAAAATTAAACGCTCTTTCGACGAACAAAGACCAAACTCTCCAAGTCACTCATCACCCCGTCCTGCTGCTGAAAGTATTCAACACAGTACCTGCCGGGGAAGCAGAGGTAAAGGAACACCTCCACTCCGTTGGAAAGACCAGGTGTGGAGAAGGACCTGGCTTCGCTTGGCAAAAGGAAGAACGCCTGGCCTATTTGCGACAAACAGGAAAAATGAAGAACGCTTGGCACGCTGTTATAAACTCGGCTATAATTGCGTAAGCGGTGTCTACCCCACTAAAGAAGAAGAATAAAACTTGAAAATGAAATCAACTTTGTTAGACTCACATACCAAGGTTTTGTATGACAATCTAACAACATTAAGCACGCATTATGAAAAGGCTGCTTGCAAGCCAACAAAAGACTGGCCGGAACCGGAACTAGGCAGAAAATCAGACGATATGTGTCATATGTGAAAAACGTTATGGTCCGGTCCTCAAATATAGTCAAAGGAGCGAAGTACAGCATTCAAGAAAAAGTGAATCATAAACTCTTCTGTCCTATGTATTAAATACCCAAACCACGAACGCAATTTTTTCGAATTTTTTTATGGTCTACTTACAAACTCCTCTCAAGTGTACACTATACGCTGATGAAATTTCTTCGAGATACCAGCGGGGGCAACAAAATGCCCATTTCGACCCACTGTACCAACTCTTCAATAGTAATACTCTCATGCAATAATATTAATACACAAATACTACACATCATCATTCAAAAGCGATGCCTTTGGCCAAACAACACTCAACCACCGCTGCGGCGTTGACATTTTCACCGAAAATATTTGAGACATTTCCCAACACAGACTCGGACAATTTAATAGGAACACTCCCACGGGGATATCAATGACATATGTAAAATGTAAGCCATAAAGCGGTGAGCAATGAAAACGCTCAAAATCAAAAGAGCAGCAGCAAACAAAGCGGTAGCAATAACAACAACAGTAGTGGCAACGGAAGCAAGAGGGTGCTAAAACTTTAAATAAGCGGCAACGCGTGCGCTGTCACCAAACGGACGAGCAAGCGGTTGACGGCGCGATGACCAAGCAACCGTGTGGCAGTGATTTTTGCATAAAGAATAGGAAAATTTTCGTAATAAACCAACAACGAGGGGGTAAGTTTTCCGTCGAAGCTGCTGAGGCAGTGGAGTGAGAGGCCGTTTGGCTGGTGCGTGAGTCGCTGCGGTTGCTGTAATGAATATCCGCTTATGCGTGGCAAGTGGCTTGCAGCCGTTCGGGAAGAAGGGTGCGTTGACGTTTGAACGGCGTCTAAGGCTGGGGCGATGTGCCGTTGAATAGACTCGAATTTATGATGCTGTTTGCCGCTAATCGGCCGCCGTGGTGCAGCGCATTTTCATGGCCATTGAATGTGTCAACCTGCTACCCTAAACTGGTGGTGTGGCTCGGCATTTCAAATGATGCTGTCAGTTTATTACTTTTTTATTCATTTATGATTTTTTCTCTCTGCTTTATGCAATTTTTTTCCTGTTCGGCTGCTTGCCGAATAAGTGGGTTTAAGTGACTGTTGCAATATGGAAGAGTGACAGTGATTGAAAAGATTGGTTGGCTTGAGTGGTGGGTGAAAAAGTCGTAAACCTTCGATTTTGAAAATTTATGTGAAAGTGTGGAGGAAGCAAACCAAAGTATAAAACGCTGCCACCACGCATATCAAATTACAAATTTATTAAACAATTTGCGGTTGCTCGATATAAATCGAATTCCGCAATAAGATAAAGTGGTTAACTGGTTGAAATTAAATTGGATAGTGGCACATAAATCAATTATGGACTTAAGCATGAATTTATTGTGGAAAAGGGTTTAAAAAGGTATGCAAAACCTTTTGTTTTCTACCTCTAATATGATGCCCTATGGTTAGCAGTTGGCGATGTCTTAAAGGTCAGTTATTTTGAGTTATGTTCTATGAATGCTGTTCAGTAAAAGAGTGGACTAAACCATCTCGCTACCAGCTGTTTAAGTGAAACTCAATGCTCTGCATGGCCGACAGTGCCAAGTGACTTACTTATATCTTTTGAGTTATCAGATCTTATTATTTATTTTAAATATCTTTGACGATTTTGAGAAGAAGTTTCTTTAATATAGAGTTATGGCTGCGGTTTCAATGGCTGCGTTTCCGATGGCTAAGGTTTCGATGGTCATTTCCTGATTTATGAAGAATTCTGCTGTTAGAAGTTTTTATTTTTAAGGGAGATACTACTAAATTCTACAAACATTTGTGTTCTGCTGGGAAATGCGATCTTATTGCCAAACAGCAATTAAAAATACATTAACCGCTATTTATACCCTTGCAACATGTTACTACACCTTACGGTTGTACAGGGTTTGTCAGGAAAGTAATAGAACTGATTTTCTTCCGTGGGCGTTCCTATCTAACGAACGAGCGGCTAGTCAGTTGTCTCCGAGCACCTGGAGAGTCAGGACAAACATTTTCACGTGACGTGTTTCTGTGAGAGGTGCAAGCCGAAAATACAGCGTTCCGTAGAGCAGAGGTACGCGATTAAATTCTGTACGAAACTCGGTAAATCTGCGACAGAGACGTTTTATATGATCAGGCAGGCTTACCCAGATGTTACTTTAGCAATAAGCTGAGTGCTTCGGTGGTACCAGGAGGGCCGGGAAGAGGTCGCTGATGAAGACTGGAAGAATGAACAATTCCAAAGTGAAACGATGCTGCCTTAAAAGGCCGATGACAAGGGATACAATCAGCATGCACTTCAGCTCTCAAGGTTGTTCCGGAGAATGCCTTCCGTGACGCTTTCAATGCTTGAAAATTGCGCTAGCAGCGCTGCATCGACACAGAAGGAACCAACTTTGAAAGTTTTTAAAGAATTGTAACGATTGATTCAATAAATTTTTTTAAATCGACTCAGTTATATTACTTTCCGGACAACCCCTGTATATATTCTTCTTTATTGGCGTAGACACCACTTATGCAGTTAAAGCCGAGCGCCAGTCGTTCTTCCTGTTGCTGTTTGGTGAAAATTAGAGATTCCAAGCGTAGACATATCCTTCTCCACCTGGTCTTTACAACGAAGGTGAAGTCTTCCTCTTCTTCTGCTTCCTCCGGCAGGTACTGCGTCGGAGTGTTTTTATCCATTCGGATGATCTATTTGTTCGTCCTTTTAAGAAGCGGAAACTAAACGGTTGGACATCAAAGCATTTATTAAGTCAGGAAGGTCAGAAAAGAGCGAAATTAAAAGTGTTTTTGCTCTATCGGTTATATTAGTAATCGAATATGAAACGCTAACTGTGCGAAGAAAGATCTGCGCCTAACGGTGGTATCAAACGTTATTTAAAATATGCTTCACTTTGACTAGTCTTAGATTAAGACATGTCCGATCGTACTAAAGGTATTATCCAAAAGTTTCCAAATCTGATTATTGTTACCATCATTAAAAATGTGTCAAGTATTTTAATAGGGGAAGAAGATACCATCTCAGTCTATACCGACGAGTCCAAAATGAACTGCGGAGTAGGCACGGGAGTATATTCCGATGATCTGGACGTTTCTTTCTCGGCTAGCATCTTCTAAGCGGAAGTAGTGGGCATAGAGAAGGCTCGTGAAGCTCTATTCTATAACTACGAGAGGATACAGAAAGCAACAACATACACGGATACCCAGGCGGCTCTACTGGCCCTGTCGTCGCCCATGACTAATTACAGCAAGTCCTCAACTGCAAGAAGACACTGAGCTTCCTAGAAGATAAGCTCCACCTAGACTTAATCTGGGTTCCTGGTCACAGGTACATTTTCGGCAACGAAAAAGCAGACGAGTTGGCAAAGGCAAGAGCTTTCCTAAACCAATCCGAGGCAGATTAATACCAAACCCGCTAGGATCGATTAACAATTTTCCACTTTCCCTGTGAATGCCCAGCCCTATCGCAGATACGACACAGAGCACTTGGAATTCAGCAAGTACCAAACCTTGAATGGATGTCTACAAAAAACATATCGGACATTAGTAGCTTCATCGAAACCACAAAATGGTTCGAACGAGAACGTGAAACGTGGTAGCAATAATAAAAAGGTCTACGACTAGTGCCCCAAAATGGCACAGCTAGTGCTAATTGAGCCCGAAATAAAACAGGGCTACTCCTACGTACCATTTATTACAAGACTTATTCTAAGGAATCGACCACACCGTAGAGAGAAGTGAATCAAACAAACAACTGGCATAAATCAAATACTGGTATAAGTCAAATAGACGAAAAAAATACTTTTTCGACTACTCTATATGTATTATATAATATGTGTAATAGTAAGTGCAATCAAATAATAAGAATCAAAAGCCGAAATGTCAGAATATCATGCTGAAAATTGTAAAAGCCACACGAATATTTCTTTTATGTCATTTATTATGTACATATTCAACTTTTATGATTTTATTTTATTATCTTCAATTTAATTCGACTTCATTTTATTCAAATTTAATTTTTTACAACAATTTTTTTATCACTTCAACATTTTTGTGTGACATAAAATTGTTTTCTATAAAGTCGCAAGCGCGTCGAACACCTCATTACTGTGGTCACTTAGTATATTGTTAATAAAAAAGTTATTAAAAATTAACCCTCTCAGCAGGAGATTTACAAACATGCCAACAAACACGTCGACACAGGTCCGCCATGAAGCCATGAACTCATGAAGTAGCCGAATGGCTGTATTGCGGTTTTCCCTTGCTTTTCCAAGCAATTAAAAGCCAATGAAAATTGCTGTAAAGCGGCATACACACACATACACACAGACATGTGCATGTTGCTGCGGCTAACAGCCAATTCCTTTCAATGCACATACACTCATGCTATAGCGCCAGTGAGCTACCAGTGAGCGCCCGGGGACCTCTGCACCGCACAGCACAGTAATTAGTTTTCCCGATAACGCGCTGATAACTGTCTCGCGTCGCGTTCATGCTTTTAAGCCTCCAACTCGTGGCGCTTCCAGTCGCGTTGGTTAAAACAATGTAAAAAGGCTTGTTTTCACTTGTTCTTCGTAAGTTGTAAAATAAAATGTAAATAAATAAAATCAAATGGTCTGGCGCAAGTTGGTTAATTCCTGGAACTATGCTAGGAGTGTCTCTTACATCTATATATATATACCATATGTATGTTTGTGGTTAAAATGGTAACGCCAAATGTACCCAGTGACCAAAGTGAGCTAATGCTTGTAATAAAATATGGTTACATAATGAGATACAAATTTTATTGCAAGAGAAAAAGAAATGAAAACAAGCAAGAAAGATCAAAGTTCGGGTATAACCAAACATTTTATACTCTCGACATTTGAAAGCAGGAAAATACTTCAGGTGTTGCAGGACTTTTTATCACCAATTGTTGCGCAAAAACTCAGTCTAATTAGCTAAGATGAGATTATACCATTTGTGATTTAAACTCAATAAAAGCTGAGTTGAATATATGGGGTATATGAGAAAAACATCAACCAAAGGATGGAAATCTCTTTCATCAGGAAGGATTGAAATCTCTTTCATTAGGTTCCGTAAAGAATGTGTTTCGCGCGCTTCGCTCAACGTATGGTCCACATAATCGGCCTACTGAGCGTACCATTCGCAACACCATCGCCCATCTTGAGACCCAGCATTCATTGTTGGATAATACTCGGCCGAATAGACCACGTCCAGCATGCAGTGAAGAAAATGCAGCAGCTGTAGCTGAGAGTGTACACGAAGACCGTGAAGAGTCGATTCGGCATCGTTCGCAGCAACTCGGACATTAGTATGGAATGACTTGGAGCATTTTAGGTCGAGATCTTAATTTGAAAACGTACAAAATACAGCTTGTGCAAGAACTGAAGCCGCTCGACCTTCCCAAACGACATCTCTTCGCTCTATGGGCTCTTGAAAAGTTCCACGAAGATCAGAGGTTCCCTAGCCAAATGCCAAAGAGTATCCTTTTGAATGATAATAAACACTCCCCATTAAATTTGAAGTTTCTGTGATTTTTCTTAGTAGTATGGAACCTCGAAATGGATCACCCTTTATAATTTACATATTTTCCGATATATACATATGATATGGTGGTATGGTAAAGCCCATCGGAAAATTGAAATTCTTATTAAATTTCTTATGTCAGATATATAAAGGCTAGAGAATTCTTTGACCCGACTTCACCCATTTCTGGTACAAGAGTAAGCTGTTATCGCAAAAATATTCTCTCCGGATTCTTAAACGAGACCGCATACATAGACCGTTATGTACTTGGGTTCACCTACAGGTTGTCCCAAAATTATCGCAAGATTGAAATTTTCCGCAACTTCAATTCATGTACCTACAGCACCAACCTTCTTATAGCACCAAGAAATATGGGCAGTTTCATCAAGTTATTGCTTGCACGAACAGACGAATGTAAAACATATTATTTGTATAACTTGTAGAGATTATATTAAGTTTGCCACGATGTTTGTGACACCCAAAAGGAAATGTCTGAGACCATATAAAGTGTACCACATGTACAAGTATATAAATGATCAGCGTGACGAGCTCTGTATATACTACTATATATCTGCGAAGTAGTCCCTAAGTGCTTGAGATATCGCTCTGGTATTTTTCTTATTAAGAAGCTGCTCATTTATCGAAACGACCGATTTCGAACCTCTATAATATTTGCGCAAAGCATTAATATTTTTATCCGTTTCAAGAGAAGTGCTGCAGAGTCCCATCGAATACTTGTCGAGGGATATGGTAGTCGCCTTTTTCGAATCATATGGTGGTTGCCTGGACAAGTATTCGATGGGACTCTATCAGAAGCATCATGCAAAAGATGGCTTCAACGGCTCAGAGATCATAATTTGTATGTGAGAAATGAAGAAAGTGGAAGACCCCAAAAAAAGTTTGAAGGCGCCAAACTGCATTCAATATTCGATGAAGATGCTACTTTGAGTCAAAAGTAAATGGCAATCATGTTAAACATAGAAAGCCATGGGAAAGATCCAAAAATGTGGAAAATGGGCGCCACGTGATTTGAATGAAAGGCAAATGGAAAACCAAAAAAAGAAAACACTTGTGAAATTTGCTTCAAAGACACGAAAGAAGATCAGTTTTACATTGAATTGTCACTGGCAATGAAAATTGGATTTATCTGAAGAATCATAAGCAGTGAAAATCATGGGTTAATCCGAGACAACTATCAATATGGACTGCAAAAACATATCGATTCGGTAATAAGGCAATGCTGTGTGTTTAAAGGGATCAGAAGTACATCATGAGCTTTTAAAAGCTGGTAAAACCTAGTGACTTACTTGGCTGGGGGCTGCTACCCCACCCGGGGGATTACAAAATAATAGCAAAATATAATTCAAATTTTAATTCAATTCTTTTGAATATATAATTTGCCAACCTGACTTAGGTGTAGATATGTAAAATATTCTGGGATTCGCATTCTTACTTTTTATACTGGCACTAAAACCATAAAAAATATATTCTGAGTTCTAAATCCCAGTTGTGTTTCGAGTCTTGATGATATAGTGCTTGTTTTGAACTTTTGGAACATAATATCGTACATTTTGCTGATATAGACTGTCGCTCTTACCAATTTGAACCAAAAATTTTCGAACAAAAAATTTAGTCATCAACCAAATTGGAATATTAGAACAGGAAAAATTTTGATACAATTTTATAACAAAAAAAATATTTTTTTTTGTTTTGTTTTTGACATTTTAGGTCCACAGTTGCATAAACAATGGAGTATTAATGCTTGGTAACGTTTTTTTTGCAAAGAATTTCAGTGTACCACTCACTGGGGTGGATTTCATATCTATTGGGTCGAAAAATAGGCGCTAAATGTAAATTCACACTCATGTACATTTCTACAAGTAAAAAGTAATTCTAGATACTAGATATATACAGATATTTTTCATTATTTTCTGTACATATGTTACTAGGTGCATATTTAATGGTTGGTTATTTGGTAGTGCCTGGCTACCAACCAAAATAAAAATCACAAAAATATCATTGGATTTTGAGTAAACCACGAGTGCTCACATAAAAGTGCTTCTCATAAGCCACAAACCACCCAACACTGGCTATATCTACACATACACATATGTCCGTATGTGTGTGTGAGCAGGCATTGCTCTTATTTTTATTTTAGTACGCTATTAGCGCATAAAAATGTAATAATAAAAATTGTTATCTAAGTTTTAACGATGGGCGAGTTGGGAGCACTTTGGTTGCAAGGCATTTTGGCCAAGCCAAACGAGTCAAGCGCGCCACCAAACGAACCCGAACGCCATATTGGCGACAAGCAACGAGTTAAAATCCAACAAAAACGCACACACAGAAAAAAATTCGGTACGAGAACCATTGGACCACAAATGAAATTTTTACGATTCGATAATGAACATTTAGATGCGATTTTAACGACTTTTCGTACTCAACGGTTATTGCGTTGAGGTGGCGGTTTGCTTTTTGTTGCTTGTTTTTATTTTCGGATAACTGGTTGAACAATTGATGATATTGCTCGTGTTTGTTTGCCCGTTTCGCGCTGGCTTTTTATTTCATTTCTCTACTTTTTCATTTATTTTTACGATAACTGAGATTTTAATTACCTTTCTCCACATGGAGGAAAGTTGAAGTGATTAGTATAAACACGCAGTAAAAGCAAACTGAAACCGAAAAAAAGTTAAGTTTGTATATTTTTAAGATACCTTAGATGAGCTAATCCAGCGCTTAGTCTCACAATCAAGCGGAAATGATCAAATCGAAGATTTCTCGAACTACCACAGAAAGCAACTTCAAGCGTTTTAACAAGTCCTTTATTTAAAATTCGTGAAATCGATCTGCCAATTAACTCTCCTTATGCGCTCACAGCAGTAAGTTACCCCTTAGTCAGGCGAAAATGTTGGCACGTGATGCGCTAATTTTCTTTCACTTCTGCCGAGCACCACGAACTCCCTCACAGACTGTCTCTTTTAGCACAGCTTGCTATTGTTAGCGCTCATGGCACTCACTTGTGCCAAGTGTCGGGCGCTGCGTGTGGTCCACGCGCCACACGCCGGATATGTCGATGCGTGTAGTCGCACGCATCCTCTCCCCCGAGCACGTGACCTGTTTTAAAGTGAAATGAACTCCTTACAAAGTGTACCGAGTGTGTGTTTCAACTAAAACAAAGTGAAAAACGCACAAACAACAATAGTTTGCTCTATGCTCCGCGTATTTTGATTCGATTGAGGGTGGCTGATTATGTATTTTGATATCTCAGTTTGGAAATCTGTGCCAACAAAGCGTCAGGATTTTCGTCTTAAGTGCATTTGCGAAAGATAAGAAAAAAATTGCCCGCAATTTTGTTCCGATGGCAATTTGTTTGTCATCTCAGTGAAGTTGTACGAGATCTTCAAGGTGTCGTTTAACTGACAGTAAATGAAGTATATTGCTTGTTTGTTGTAATTTGAGCGAAATTATTCGAAATGCAATATTTTTGCACGCAAAAATTTAATATTCAATTGTTACCTTTAAAAAGTCGACTATGAAATCGAGGAACCATAAGCTGGACTTTAAATTGAGCGTTTCAATACTTGTGTACAATATAGTAGAACGAAAACCAACCAATTATAATATAATTAGTATTTAAGAGCAACTTGAGTCTACAAAACCTCGTGGTGTAAACCTTTCTGATACCAATTCAAGAATTTATTGCATGTTATCGATAGAAATATAAGCTTGAAAAATATATTGTATATTTCTAACAACTAATTATGTGAGGAATCTAAAAGTATTTAAACATCTACAAAACCAAGACAGCATACAAAGGTAGCTTTGTTAGACTTCTACAAAAAACATGTTCACTTCGGCTACACCGATGGTAGAGTTGATATGTATGAGAGCAATATGCTGTAACGTCCGATATCGGCGGTTCGAAAAATAAGCAGCTTCTTGAGGAAAAAAGGATGTGTGCAAAATGTCAGAGCGAAATTCAAAAACGGAGCTACTAGTTCGCTTAAATACAGACATACGAACAACAGTCGTTGTGTTTATACGTGTGTACCTGCCAACGACGGCTTTGCCTCACAGTGCTTAAAAACACATAGAGCAAAAACTATGCGTTGATCAGCGCACCAAATCATACAAGCTCCTTGCAAGTATTATTTGGTTCCAATTTTAGTTCCCGCCTTGGTCGAGTTTGAGGTCGACCTGCAACACCTGCCGTGCTGTGGATCCGGCACTCGGTCGCAATGCGGCTCCACGCTGAACTAAATATTCGCTTCTACCTGTCTTTAGGTTCAAACGAGTCTCCGAAAAGAGTAAAACCCAATAAGCATATTGCAGCGAACTCCAAGGGCTAACTGTTCCCCGTGGTACTACATTTAAGTATCCGGTTAGACATTGTAACTTTTGCTACTATCAGTTAAGCACCCATAAACCTCAATGACTGGTGACATTTGACGCTTGAACTTCAAATGTCTTTTCAGTAGAAGGAATCTTATTCAAAGTTTATAATATCAGTTCAAGCTAAGTATTTCAAGCACTATTTTTGACAAGACTACGCTGAAATTTCGAGGCCTGCCAAATAACAGACAGTGCATATTGGATTTTAGTCGCCTCTTACGTCAGACATTCCTTACCGCGGGCAAATTTACCCCCTGCCCGCTAGGGAAAAGACATACGGATAGACGGATATGGCTACATCTACTCGTACCACTGGCCACTTATATTGGGTAGTCGAAAAAGTCCTTTCGTATTTTGTCAACAGATGTCGTTGCAGTCGTATGTATATCTCCAGTGCCACCAATCACATTGTGCCATACCATATAGTGTTGGAAAGGTGAGACTTTAGGCCACATTTAATCAAAAAAATTAAATTCGGGAAAATTTACAAAAAAAGTTACAGCTGTTCAAAAATGAGTGATAATAATGAAGAAATTTGCTTTATTTTAAAAATTTTGTATAAAAAATAGAAGAATGCCACGCAAGCCACCAATGAAATTTGTGAAGTTAACGGAGACGATGCTGTAACAGTTCGTGTAGCATAACAATGGTTCGCTCGCTTCCGTTTTGGAAATTTTGATGTGAAAGATGCATCTCACCTATCATTCAAAAAGTCGATGAAATTTTGGAAAAGATTGACCAGGACCATCACATAAGCAGCCATGACATCGCTGAGGAACTTAACATTCATCATCAACAGTTTTGAATCATTTAAAAAAGGCTGGCTACAAAAAGAAGCCCAATGTTTGGGCACCACATGAATTGTCTGTGAGAAATTTATGCGCTTGATGAATGTACTGTTCTTTACTACGTCGTCAAGCAACTCTTCTGCAATTTTTGTTCGTCCTCATTTTTGTAAAAAATTCAAATCGAGTCTAGCATTCACACACACAAAAGTATAATATACAATACACTTTTAACATCGTTTTTTCTAATCCTTGAAACACTTGTTAAAGTAAATTTCCGGAATAACCTTCAATGCGCATAACGATTCACATTTAATGACTTCAATTGGCTCAAAACGGTTTCCCCGAAGCAGTATTTTGTGTTTGCTGAATAGCCAGAAGTCACACTCAGCTAAATCAGGCGAATGAGGTGGTTGCGGGACGATATTGGTTGAAAATTTGGCGAAAACCTCTCGAAGAATCAGTGCAGTTTGCGGCGGTGCACTATCGTGGTGCAAAAACCAAAAGCTCGCGACCCATTATTCCCACCTCTTTTTACGAATAGCTTCACGCAAATGACGCATAACACTCTGTAGTATTTTACAGTTATAGTCTATTTAGTATTCGTTGTTGATTGTTTAGCCGGTCGCAGGAATTTGGAGTGCATCACGCCTCGATAATCGAAGAAAACTGTCAACATAACTTCGAATTTTGACCTGCTTTGACGTGTTTTTTCAGCTTCGGCTCAACTTTGCACCGATATTCAGCCGATGGATCGTCTTTTTCCGGTTTGCAAACATGGATCCAAGACTCATCATCATTAATAATGCGATTCTTGAGATCCTGGTAGTCGGAAAACATTGTTACAAAGACGTTAACACGACACTGCTTTTCGAAAAAAATTTATGATTTTGGAACCAATTGTGCCGTCACCTTTCTTAGGCCCAAATAGTTTTCAAAATGGTTTCGACTGATTCTTCTAACATTTCAAAAATGCCAATGAGATCTCTGACGGTTAATGGTCGCTTCGCAGGCACCGATTCCTTTATTTTATTGAATTGTTGATAATCAGTTCAAGTTAATGGCCGTCCTAGACGTAGTTCGTCGTCAACGCGTTCCGGACCCTCTTTGAGTAATTTGTGCCAATCAAAAAACTTGCTCGCAAGAAATAGTTGTCATCGAAGGTCTTTTCCAACATTCTAAACGTTTCGGCATGAGAAATTTGATTCCGCACACAAAATTTATAAGTGTAACATAACCTCACTTAATGTATTCATTAAATCAACAAAATGCAGTTAAATGCGGTTCAAATCGCTATAGAAAAAACAGTATATGGAGAGATCTTTCCGTACAACAGACGAGAAATGTGAGTGGCAATGAACGCAATAAATTCTGCAGGAGTTTAAGCAACGAATTCAACTTTTTGCTAACGGGAATACCGTATTTCCCGAATAGAAAAAGTAAAGCAACCATGCGACCACAAAATGGCGTAAAACTTTGTACTAATTCGATTCGAAATATATTTCGCCGCCGCCGAGCTAAGGGCAAAACTTGCAGACTTTAACGGTAAGTTATGGCGGGTGGGAGAGGAAATACAAGGATTTAATAGTGGATTGGAAGCGAAAAAGCGGATGAAGATGCGGCGGAGAAAAAATAAATTTCAGCTGTGCAAGTAAAGGCCATCAACGCCATCTGCAAGTGTGAAATGTTGCCGCCGTCGCTGTTGCATCCCGGCCGAAGGATTTGCGCTGTGGCGCACAATGCAAAGCTGGCCATGTGGCATGCGGTATGCGGCATGCGGCGTGAAACAAATGCCGTTTCGGCGCTGAGAAATCGACGACGCTGCGCAGATTTGTTATTACTACACACAATTTAACTATTCCATGGCGGGATGTTATAGGCGGCCGGCCATGTGGGGTGGCAAATAGGGTGGCGTGGCAGCTTGGCAAAGCTTTGGTGCGCGCAACGTAAAAGTTAATAAATCTTATTTTTATCATGCAGCTATAAATACTGAATTTTTAGCCATTGCCAATTTATGACCATTATTTATGTGTGTTTGGCGGTACGTAGAAGACCACATAAATGCATATGTAGGCGTGTGTGTATGTGTGTGAGTGAAAGAAATTTGTTGCATGCAACATATGAATGTGCATTTACAGCATTTTTCTCGGTTTCTCCGCAAATACCATAATTCGAGGAAACAGATTGCCTTTGACACCTTAACAATCGATTTACAGCAACCAAATGCCAAGCATGCATTCGCCAACAATGCGGGTAATAATAAGACTTTCTTCAACCAAAATGTTGCATGCGTCGCACTCTCTTTTCGGTTCGGCACCTTAATAAACACCTCAAAAGTCTAAAACGGCTCAAAAGTTCAGCGATCGGCAATATGCCTCTCCTATTGCAGGCCATTCGGGCCACACTATCAATTGGTGTTGCTCTTGTTGTTGTTGTTGTTAATTTTGTGTGTGTGTGTGTGTGTGTGTGCTGTTGTCTATAGCAACTGCCAATTTAATATCTGCAACGATAAATCAGCCAATCTGTGCAGAAACATGCTCCCAACAACAACAACAACAACAGCTGTTGCTGCAACAACAAGCGCAACACAATGGCCTCGAGTGGCCGTAATGAAGATCGCTCATAGCTTAAGTGCCGTGGATCTGGTTAAGCCTCGTTGGTTTAATTTACCAATGTGTCGGTCGTCTGTCTGTCCACGCAAGCGCACATCTGTTGTTTGGCAGCACAAACCGCCGAATGAATGCCAGCGAGTGTTCAGTCAGTGAGTGCTTTGTATGTGAGCTGTTTGTATGTATGTGTGCGCCAACGCTGCGGTTATGGCAAAAAAAAACTGTTAGAAACGCCTACAAATCGTTTGGTAATAACGAATTTTCCATTAAATTAATAAATTAATATGATCGTGCAGCTTGTAAAGAAAACTTGGCAATTTCTTGCAACACGGGTCGACTGAGCTATCCATTGTTGGCACGGTGGGTGCGTTGCTAAATATAACAAGAAGAAGACCGGATTTACATAGAAATGTATGGTTTGACCATGGTCTCCAAGCATCTTAAATTGTAAGTGAAAAAAATTATTTAAAATCAGAGGAGCTGACCTGGAATCATTTGTCGATAAGAAAAAATTTATGCATACATATATAATATTTAAAGACATCAACTTATTTTCCAGCATAATATATTCACTTAGATAATATTCGATCGAATAGACCACGTCCAGCACGCAGTGAAGAAAATATAGCAGCCGCAGCTGAGACTGTACACGAAAACCGTGAAGAGTCGATTCGGCATCGTTCGGAGCAACTCGGACAATAGTAGGGAAGACTTGGAGCATTTTAGGTCGAGATCGTATATTAAAAGCGTACAAAATACAGCTTGTGCAAGAACAGAAGCCAATCGACACTCCCAAGCGACATCGCTTCGCTCTGTGGACTCTTGAAAAGGCATGCAGAGAAGCAAAATTGCTGCCTTTGGGACGAAGAGCAAGCTGAAGAGATTCCAGTTCTACCATTTCATTCAGAAAAAGAACGGTTTGGTGAGCCGGTGGAATCATCGGTCTATATTTCTTCAAAAGTGTTGTTAGTGAGAATGTAACCATCAATGTCGTCACTAATCGCGCCACGATAACCTACTATTTGATGCCTGAAATTTAAGCACGTGAACTCGACGACATTTGATTTCAAAAAAGACGGCGCCACTTCCCACACAAGGTATCAGTCAATGGATTTATTGAGAGAGCACTTCAGTGTGCAGATAATTTCACGTTTTGGGCCAGTCGATTGGCCACCAAAATCGAGTGATATCACACCTTTAGACTTTTTCCTGTGGAGATATGTAAAGCCTAAGTCTATACCGACAATTCTGCTTCGATTCAGGCCTTAAAGCAAAATATCACACGTGTCATTCGCCAGTTATCAGTCGAAATGCACGAACGAGTCATCTAAAATTCGACTCAACGAATGGACCATCTGAGACGTAGCCGCGGCCAACATTTCAAAGACATAATCATAACTTTCAAGAATTAAATGCCAAAGAATGTTCTTTCGAATGATAATAAACTTTCTCCATTAAATTTTAAGTTTCTTCGTTTTTGCTTTAAACAAATAGGGAATCTCGAAATGGAGCACCCGCTTTAAATAGAACTTCATTACTTTCTGATGGACTTTTTAGTATATTTTATATTTTATATTTGCAGTAATATTTCTACAAAATGCAACACTGTCTCCTTATTAAAAATAATGTAAAGTTTTCAAAAAATATTCCCAGGACTGTTGTGGTTTGCAAATAATCGGTGCCCCAAGTGGAAACAACTTATCGGAAGACATGACTGTGCAGGCTTTGAGTTGACCATAATGCGCCATATTTACAAGTGTGAAGTAAATGAATGAGAACATATAAATAAATATAAAAACAAATACAAAAAAGATATGTGTAAAAGCATCTAAAGAACAATAAATGCAAAGATAGCGATGAAGGAGCAACTAAGTGCTTAAAGCGCGTTATTGATAAAGGCCATATTGCACCGACCGCAACACGATCAAGTGCGCAGGCGCACAAGCGCAGTTAGTTTTTGCTAAGGTGCAAAACGAATTCAAGGCAGAAAACGAGCGCAAAAGCAACAACGAAAAAAAGTGGGTGTTGCTCACTTACAAAGTGCAGACGAAATGGCTGCAAATGTTGGTATGAATGAGTGTGTGTGTGTGTGTATGGTAAGCACCATTTTAAGCAAGTCGTCGCGGCAACGCTTAGCCATTGCCGCCCCAGCCGCCGCCACCACCTGCTCTGTGTGCAAATAATTGCACTGCGCATATTTGTTGTTTTTGCCCCTTTTTGCATTTTTGTTTTGCGACTTTGCAGCGCGCTGCGATTGCTGCTTGTTTTAGTTGTTGGCCGCTTGGCATCGTTAAAATTTTACAGCCTGTACACCATACCAAACAAAAGCCACACACACACATATTTTTATATTTTTTCGCGCGCTTTACAACATGTTGCCTGCTGACTCCTTGGCCGCTCGTTCGCTGCCATTAAAATTGGTCGATTAAGTGCTGGTGTGGTTGACTTTAAGTGCTGTTGTTGTTGTTTTTCTTATTTTGTTGTTATAGCTGCTGATATTGCTAAACGGTTGTGAGTGGATTCGTTTAAGCACCAATTTTATTGCACCAATGTTGCGGAGGCAACAACAGCAGCAGCGAACCGTGGCCGCCATCGATAGTTGCTTGTTGTTGGTATGTTGCACAAGTGCAGCAAGCCACACCATTGCCGGAGTGTAAATGTGTAATAAAAAACTGGATGATTGTAATATACAAGTATATAGCAGGTAAAAAGAAGAAAACCCAAATTACTCACGGCAACTCAGCGCAGATCCAATCGGATCGTTGCAACGTAGATTTAGGAATTGCTTGCAATATTACAACAACAGTGAGTTGTTGCCAGCGTATATCACTTGTTGTTGTGCGAGCGAACAGCAGAAGGTGGAGCATGCGTGTACTTTATATGTGCAGTGCGAGTGTGTAGTATATTTCAGCGAGGATAGGATATATTGGCGCTGCGAACCTTTGGATTGGATTTCTTGAGTATGAAGCCTTCTTACTCAAAGGCTAATTCCAGAATGGTTTAAGGACTAGAGTCTTAACGTTGTCATGTAATTAGAGAAAATAAGTTTTCCGAAGATCATGCTGAGTTACTCAGTCTACACCGAACAGTCGTTTGAGTTTGCCGAATAGCCAGAAGATTGGTCAAATGCGAAAGTTTTCCATACATCCCTTAATTCCGATCATTCAGTTTGTATGGCAGCTATATGCTATAGTTAACCGATCTGAACAATTTCTTCCGATATTACATTATTTCTATGAAAAATAACTCATACCGAATTTCGTGAAGATACCACGTCAAATGCGAAAGTTATCCATACAAGAACTTGATTCTGATCGTTCAGTTTGTATGGCAGCTATATGTTATAGTGCCCGATATCGGCAATTCCGACCAATGAGCAGCTTTTTGAAGATAAAATGACGTTTACAAAATTTTAAAATGATATCTTAAAAACTGAGGGACTAGTTCGTATATATACGGACAGACAGACGGACGGACAGACGGACAGTCGTTACAATTCATTAAAAACTTTAAAACTAGGCTCCTTCTACGTCGATGCAGCGCTGCCAGCGCGATTTCCAAGGATTGAAGGCGTCACGGAAGGTATTCTACAGAATAGCCTTGAGAGCCCAGGTTCATGCTGCTTGGATCCCCGCTGTCGTCTCAAAATGCTTGTCTCGAATCGGCCTTTTCAGGCAAGGAAACAATAAACGTCCGGGCTGTAGAGCGACTGCGGAAGCGTTGAGATGTTGGCCTTGGTTAGGTAGCTGTTCACAAGAAATGCGGTGTGAGAAGGGGCGTTGTCGTAGTGCAACTTCCAATCGGCTGCGATGTCTTGTCGGACCCTTGACCCTTCGTTTGAGTCTCTTGAGGATTTCCACGTAAAACTTGGCGTTGACGGTTTTTCCAGGAGGAACAAATTCATGATGGACGTTGCTTTTGATGTCAAAAAAGACAATGAGCATCGTTTACACTTTGGATTTGTTCATTCTTTCCAGCAGAAAAATCAAGAAGCAATTAATTTTTCAGTAATAATTTCCTTAAAATATGCCACCTTTTGACAAAAAAATGTCCAAATCCCACCAAAACTGTCCAAGGCCCTAAGTACCGAATATATGGACCCCAGTATCTGTAGCTGACTTTTGACTGAAAATATCATTGAGATATACAATTGAAATTCAGACAGAACCCTTTCCTAACAATAGTAATTCTATGTATCAAAAATGGCTTGAATCGAGTGGATACTTCCCTGAGCCCCACTATACCTAATATAAAGATTTTGGAACTTCCAGGTGACTTTATGCTGGATATATCGGCCTACTTGTATATGTGAGTTATCTCAACGAAAATGAGAGAGCGTGTTTTACTCATAACAGTATATCTTTTGCCAAAAATAGATCAAATTTGGCAAAAACTTGACCTAGTCCCTATATAACTAATATCAAAATGTTCAAAAATATGCCTGACTTTACTCCATATAAATGGTGCTTGTATTTGATTTACTTTAATGAAACCCAAGGAACTTAGCCTTTTCTTACTTTTTGCGAACATTGTACATGCTCATCGTTCCATTGACTGTGGTATTTGCCGTTGCCGATACGCGAAGGACCTCTGCACCATATTGCAAGACGGGAGTAGTGGTGACTTATAGAGTTTGGTCTTTGTTAGTCGAGAGAGGACTTCACTTCTCAATTGCCAATAGCGTATTGTGCGACGACTGCTTGTTTGATGACAGGTGATATTTCGTCTTGCCTCCGTTCACTACCAGACCAATTTGCTTCTTTATCCGAAACGGTCCAATCAGTTACTATTCTACAAAGAAGCGTGTTAGAATAGCTCGGACGGTAATCCATTGGCCCCTCTCCCACACGTGTTGTGGTCGATTATAACGTTGTGAGGTAAGCAGTCTGTTTTCTCTCCGCTGCGACACGGCACTCCTCATCGTACCAGCTGTTCTTTTGCCTTTTCCGAAAACCAATGGTTTCGTTTGCAGCCGTACGTAAGGAGCTTGAAATGCCAGCTCTCTCATACCGATTTGCTGATGAGTGATCTCAGAGAGCAAGCGTATAAGTCAAGTAGAAAATCGTTCGGCTGTCTGTTGTGATTGCAGTTTATCGACGTCAAACCTTCTTTGTGTTTGTTGACGTGCGTGTATTGCTACATAGTGGTGGGTGCGTACTTTGGTTGGAACAAGATGATGTTAGGACCTCGGAGAATACGTACATCTAAACCACTGGAGAGCTATCTCCGTCTATCACAACATAATCGATATGTTTGCTGGCTTTTCGATTTTCAATAGAAGACATCTTTGGTCACATCGTCCTTCCGTCGGGGCGGGGATTCAAATCAGCGATATGTTGAAGAGCCTCGCTTTGATGCGGATTGTAGCTAGACGTTCATACAACGGGGTGAATCACAGTACTCGGCGACTCTCTTTCGTTCTCACCACGAATCCCACACCGAATTTGCGCTCATTTATATGGCCATTGCCTACTCGCCTCAGTCCTTGTCCCGACCATCGAAGACATCCACCAGATGGACAGCGGCACCTTCCCAATTAAAGGACCGGACATTCCAAGTGCATGCCCTCAAATCGTAATCTTTTATGCGTTTATCGATTTGATCGTCATCAAAAAGAAGGTCTCTTATCTGAGGTTTTTGTTGCATTTTCATTTTGGGCGTGTACCGAACTCAACACACAACCCAGGGGAGGGAAGTTTCACCTTCTCACTTTAGCTCGCCTTCAAACAGATGTTTTGTGCTATCCAGAGGATACTTGGTTTAAGATCGAAAGTCGTGAGCTGCTTGATCCATAAGTAAAAGAATCGTTTCTGGCCACTCCCAAATGAATGGCGCTCAGAGAACTTTCCTCATTTGCGTGAACTTCTACACATGAATCCATCCTTCAACGGCTCGGTTCCTAGTCTGATTAAATTTGAGCGCGTATCTTGACAAGATTACAAGCTTTGGAGTTTCCAGCAATTCTGCTAGGCAGTCAATTCAATTCTTATATGATTCCTATCTTATCTGGCAACTGCTTCCATCTGTATGCAATAGCTCCAAAACTTGGCTCAAATATAGAATATAATAAAGTTTAACTCAAAAGTATTAGAATTTCTTTTTTTAGAGTCTATTGCCGTTTTGTCCAATCTTACTTATTCTTTATAGATATACTTGTATGTATAATAAAATAGGCTTCATCAAATAAATTTATATTTCTTATTCAAATAATTATTTTTTCTTCTCAAACCCATGCCTAGCACGTTCAATTACGGTTGAAGTTGTGCGCATAATCAAGGTCTTCCAAAGTGACAGCTTATCTGCCCCCTCAGAAGAACGCATCAAATGATCTAAATTGTGCAAATCGAAGCGTTGATTTTACACATAACCGCGAGTATGTAACCATATATCTCCCCGGAGGTGTGCGGTGTGTAAGGATCCTTCGAAGCACCGACCGCAGCTCACATTATTACGCTCGTGACACGACCGCTTGCTCAAATTTATTTCCAGAAGTCTGTGGGGTATATACTTGTATGTGTGTGGTGCAACGTGGGACTTACGTGATGACAACAGATGCAGATATGCGCTAATTAGTTTTTGGGCTGTTGAAAATTCACGTGAATTGCGGTCTGTGCGGTCCTCATTAGCGACGCGTTGCAACTTCAACGTTCCGGCGGTAAGCACTTTTGCATATGTATATATCCCTATGTTTTTGCATGTAGGAGTCAAGCCAAATGGTGCACCCTCGTGGTTGTAGCAAGTACTTAGCTGCTGTCGCCAGTTGCCACTTGCAACTTGCCATTTGCCACACATCAATGTGCCACTGCCGTAGCAAGTGCACGCGACAACCGTTGTTTGCTGTTGGTAGATGAAAACTGAAAACTGAAAAATCTGAATATTGTTGTTGTACAAGCGATTTGTGGAAGTTATATTTGCATTTCCGTCCTTCGGCTTTTCGTGGCATCCTCCTAATAATATTTTCCGCCTTTGCTTTCACAACTAACTATTAACCGGTATTATTTCGGTTCCTTGGCGTGAGTGGATTTTCGATTCGTGAAATTAATTCACAACTCGCGCCATCGCATTAAATCGTGAAAATGCAATTTTCCGCTTGCATTTAATTCACTTTGTAATTACGGAGATTTCCATTATAAGAATGAAATTACGAGTGTAATACGCGACCAAAGGCACTACAACGGCGTACGGGTATGTGTGTCTATGTAGTATATGTATGTTCTTAGAAATAATTGAAAAAACGTCATATCAAAAATATATTTATACTTAATTGAGCAGGATTTTTCAAGTCTTCATAAGATAGACAGAACCTAGCATTAGTTGTTAGTGTAATCCTACTTCTTTCTTTTCTTCTTCCAGTCTAAGAAATCTGCGGCTGAAACACATCGGAAAATCCAAAAAGTTTAGTCGCTTCAAAGACGACGATTTCGATATTAAGGACCGTCCGCATGAAGGAAGGCCAAAAACCTTCGAAGACGGTGAATTGAAGACGTTGCTCAATGAGGATAAGTGTCAAACGATTCAAAAACAATGAAGTTTGGTTCATTATGATCTGAACCCAAAATAAGTCGAGCGTCGCCTTTTCAACAATTGCTCGTACGACAAAAAAAGAAAGGGTTTTCTTCATAGAATCGTAACGGGTGATGAAAAGTGGATTTTCACAGCAATCCAAAGAAAATAAAGTAATTGCGACTGCCCGTGCTTCAGAGTCATCGCTTCGGCCGAAGAAATCAAGCTACGAAAGTTATGCTGTATATTTTGTGGGACCAGGCCGGCGTTATTATGAGCTACTGAAACCAAACGAAAACAACAATACCGAGAAAGGCACGAAAAAAGTGAAATGTTGCCGAACCCGTTAAAACCGACTTCACCCGCTATATTCTCTAGATGTTTCACCGTCTGATTATTATTTGTCTGCTCGATGCCACATCGTCTGGCTTACAAAACGACATCGAAAAATGGCTTGATTCTTGACTTTCATCACAACACTTTTTATGCTTAAAAATATGGACGACTTGCCGAATCGCCTCCGCTACCTCAGAGCAGGACGATTTGGTTATAAAGAGCATTTTCGAAGTTAATTTAACGGTATTCTTCACAGCAGCACAGCAAAAAGTGGCCCGAAGAAAGCACTTGAGGGAATTTCAAAACCAACTTCGTGCTACGACAGTAAAACCTTTACTAACTGCAAAACAAATAAAAAATTGTGAAGAGTGGAAAAAAGTGGTATTCACTAAAAGCTGTTAGTAACTCCAGCGATTAGCGAAACATCCCGGGAAACGCTTGAGAATGTTCACAAAACAAGGATTTGTTAAACTAATCAGGTTCACGAAAAATTTGGATGCCAACATCATGCTAACGATATACCGTAAACAGATATGTGGTTTGGGGCGGGAAGCCGAGACTGTATTTTTCAAGAGGACAACATCCTAAAACATCGGAGTCGATTATGTAGTACCTGGAAAGAAGTAAACGGGATAGATTGACCCTTACAGTAGTCAGAAGCGAACCCAATTAAAAACCTTAGGACACTTATGTGTTCAATTAAATCGAAATATTAGGGCAATGTAGCGAAATCGGTAGAATCTCAAATCGAACTACTATAGCACTTAGCAGTCACACAAACTAACCCATCAAAATCAGAATAAAATTATTATATCTTGCAACATGTTGCTACAGTGTATATAAGATTTGTTCACCTAACGGTTGTTTGTATCACATAAATGTAATCGAGATAAATAAGGTGTTATATATATAGATCAGGATTGCGACCCGTCCGTCCGTGCAAGCTGTAACTTGAGTAAAAATTTAAATATCTTGCTGAAGCTTGGTAGACGTGTTCCTTCGCAAAAAAAGGTTGAGTTCGTAGATGGACGTAATCGGATCACTGCCACGCCCACAAAACGCCATTAACCGGAAACTTACAAAGTGCCATAACTAAGCACTAAATTAAGTTATACAACTCTAACTTGGCACAGGGCAGACCTCAAAAGTCAGACATAATATGGAAAAAGTGCAGTTTAAAATACATTTATATACATATTTTTTTGTGACAAAAAAGTACCCAGAAAGTGTAAATAAAACGCAAAATATTTAAGTATTCATCAATATTTATTTTGTCGCCTTCAAAGTAATCCTCACCAGATGTAATACACTTATGCCAACGGTTTTTCCAGTCCACGAAACAATTTTCACCACCACTTTTTGGGATGACCTTTAGCGAATTTGGTTTTATCTCCTCGATCGACTGCAAATGAGTTCTACGGAGCGGCAATTTCAGTTTTGGGAACAAGAAAAATCACACGGAGTCAAATCTGGTGAATATGGTAGTTGATCGATCGTTTTCATTGCACTCTTGCCTTTAAGTTCGGTCACAATCGTACTCTTTTTGAAAAAAAAAAAATCGGCTTATCGGGACGAGTCAAGAAAGTAGAATAATTCGAACGCACTCGCGAGAGATGTTGAGCTCTCTAGCCATCTCTCTAACACTTGCTTTTCAAGCACCATATCTCACACTTTTTTAATTTTTTCATCAGTTGAAGAGGTCGAAGGTCATCAAGAACGAGGCATGTCTTCAACGATCTCGATCTAATGCTTTGTACCATTCGCAAGCTTGTGTTTTTGATAAAACTGAATCACCGAAAGCCTTTTCCATTATTCGCAACGATTCTCCATACGAAATTTGGTTTAGATTAAAAATACAAAATTTTAGATAAATCCTTTGTTCGATATTTTTATCCATTCCAAGAATCGCAACGCCCTACTGAGGTGTACCGATCGTACTCATATTTGGCACAGTAATTGAGGACAGTCCTACGTAATTAGCAAAAATTTTAAATATCATTTACCCGAAGAATTTAATTACAATTTCCGGGTGCTTTTTTGCCCCAATATACATATATAATTTGCAGACGCGTCTTGGCATTTCTGATTCCAAATAATTTTGAGGAACGCTCGCGGATTTACAGTACATGGGCAGATATAAATCTGGTACAGTTCCGATAAGCGTGAGAACGGTACTTGTTTCTGGGTACTACGCTTATATAAAATCAAAATTTCGTTCACAATCGGCCATTTATTGCTGGCACTAATTATATTTTTGGAGAATAACAGTTTTTGGGTGTGACTATGATTTAATTGCATCGTGACCCCAAGTAATACATGCAGCGAGTCTCGTACAACAATATAGCATAAGAAGCAGCAACGAATGTTTATCATCAAATATTTATATACATGTATGTATATATGAAAATATATGTACATATATATTTACTTAAGTCAAACAAAAAATGCATGCAACTCGTCGCGCACACACACACACCACACCATAACGCTGCAAATGGTTTTGAATGTGGCAAAAACGGCCATTATCTACGGTCGTTAGAACACACGACCAACACACACATACACACATTGTATTTGTGTCCACGAGTACTCGGCTAAAGGACCCAACCGAGACGGCGTTTCACAATTAGTGCGCGCAATCACCTGAGGCACAACAAACAAGATTTCAATAAGCCACACCAAATCAACGCGAATGCAACAGCGCCGAGTGCAACAATAAGGGGCACAACAACACAAGCCGCAGGCCGGGCATGTTGCATTCGCCATAATATGTGCCCATAATATTTAGTTTCTTGACCAATGCTTGCCAATTTCACGTTGACATACATACCGATGCACGCATGCATTTATGCTTATGAACACATTTTAACCGCCAACAACTACAACAACAACACTCCACTTCGTCATGAGGCGCTGTGGCGGCAACTGTGAAGCAACGAAGTTTGGGATTTTGCTGCCAAGGCACTTATATTATGGTGAAGTGTTGTTGTTGTCGTTGCTGTTGCTGTTGCCATTGCCGTTGCAGTGCGGCACGCAGTTGATTTTAATCAAATTCACAGCATTGTTTACCTGTCAGGCAGCGGCAAAACGCGCGAGCAACGATTATCGCCGGACTTGTACACGCTTATTGCTGTTGACGTCGTTGTTATATTGTTATATACTGTATTACTACGCTTTATGCACGGCGTTGTTGTTGTTGTTGTTATTTTACGTGTCGTTAATGTTATGAGTGCTGCTATTATTGTTGAGCCATATTTGCTATGGTCAGTTGTTGCAGCGTGCGTTCGACAATATTGTTGTTGTTGTTGTACATATTTTTCATTATTGTTGTTGTTATTGCAATGATTTTTTGGCGTTTATTTGAGGTTTGAAGGGGTTTATTGTTGTTGTTATTTTTATTATTATTTTTGTTGCTATTGTTGCGTTTACTACAAATTCCATTCGCATTTCACAGCAAGCACAGCCAACATGAAGTATTCAGTATTTTAAAATACAAAACAACAACAACAACAAAAACAAAAACATCACGCACTTAGTATACAAGAAGTACCTTCCAACAAGGAGGCTGGCTAACTGGCTGACCGTCCAGCAGGCAGACGCTGCTAAAGGCAAAAGCCAAATGTTTTTGCTGTCCTCCTTGGCACATTCTTAACAGGGAAATCCTCCTCCCTCATTTTTATAGCTTTTTATACATTATCTGCACACTTTTTTTCGTAGCAACAACTGGACGTTGCTCGACGCAGGAGCCCTCGACTTTGCTTCCAATTCTCATATGTTCACTGGCTTACGCGCGCGGATGCGCGTGTGTGTAGCCAAAATCTCATGAATCTCATTAAAAAGGGCAGCCATAAAGTTCTTGTAATAACAGCAAATTGAGTTCATCCCATTTTTGGTAGTGCTACAACAATACAATAATAACAACAACAACAGTGACAACAATATGTATTGTTACTAAATATCCAGGCTATCCAGCGGCGCAAAGATTCATCCTTGCGGCGTCACGTTGTGGTTGTTAGTCTGTTCAGCCAAGCTTTCGTTTATGGTGCGGCGTCTTGTGGCGAGCGATAGACTTACGCAATATTATTGGTAAGTAGCATGTCAAAGCGATTGCGCCAGTCGGCGAGCATTATTGGCAATGGTTGGCTTGAGTTTCTTTTTAATCTGGCGATTTGTACTAGTTGTCGCCTAATTGAAGATGATTAAGTGAACAATTTTTAGACGCTTAAGTACATATATGTACATACATATAGTACATATATGCCTAGGTAAATGGAGTAATATTTTGGTATATCGCGGGAACGGCCCAATGTTTAAGACTAACTTCGTACCTACTTTTAGAAGAACATGACCTTGAATGATAACTTGGGAAGTCTAAAAAAAAAATGTTAACGTTTAATCTTTTAGAATTTTCGATCATTTTGTAAGGTTAAACTCTGAAGATGGTATATTTAGTTTTCCACAATATTTATAACAGCCAAAAAGAAAGGTTGGAGGCTCTAAGGGTCTAAGCCGATTTAGACATGCCTAATTCGTCTAAGATTTTTTACACGTCCTCTTCTCCTCCCAAAGCTCATTTGTCGAAAACGTCGATATCGGTCCACTATGGCATATAGCTGTCATTCAAATTGCACGATTAAACTCAAGTTCCTGTAGGGAAAACTAAGCAATTTAAAATGTAGATCTAGCTTATGATCAAATTTCACCCGGATTACTCAAAAAACTACATTTTAAGATATTTCAATCCTGAGCAAGCAGTTCAACGTTTAATCCAAGTTTCCATATACATGCCTGTTATACAATACGGAAAGTAATAGGACCGATTTTCTTCCGCCGCGACTGGATTCGATAGAGGGCTTTCCTAGCTAACGATCGAGTGGATGATCAGTTGTCTCCGAGCACCTGGAGAGTCAGGACAAACATTTTCGCGCGACGTGTTTCTGTGAGTGGTGATCGTCTACCTTGAATTTTTTCCTCGTGGACAAACCGTCAACGCCAAGTTTTACGTGGAAGTCTTCAAGAGACTCAAACGAAGAGTTAATCGGGTCTGACAAGACATCGCAGCCGATTGGAAGTTGCACCACGGCAACGCCCCGGCTCACACCGCCTTTCTTGTGAATAGCTACCTAACCAAGGCCGGCATCCCAACGTTTCCGCAGCCGCCCTACAGCCCAGATGTGGCCTTCCCGGACTTTTTTTGTTTCCTTGCGTGAAAAGGCCTATGAAAGGCAAGCATTTTGAGAATGCCTTCCGTGACGCCTTCAATGCTTGAAAATCGCGTTTTGAATGTTTTTAAAGCCTCGAGAGGCATGGCCTTCAATGCTATCTGCAAATTTTAGCCTTTTCTTTATCATATTCATTAACTCATGTCACGCCACTAGTAAAAATGCGTTTGATAAATATAGGGTCCTTCAGTACGTTGCCAAGCATCCCTTTGCGATATTTAATCAATGTCGTTTTAGCAAAAGATTCAGGTCTATTGATACAAGTCTAGTATTGGCCCGTTTTATACCCAAACCACTATCTTACTATCATCAGATTTTAGATCATCCATAAAAGATGGTGGGATATATGATATATCTCTGATGCCAACACGAAGAATATACTATTTCTTTGACTTCTTCGATATTACCGTCATAAAACGAGGTTGATGGACGACTCGTATGACGCATGTTTTCGAAGGCTTCGTGAACTTTACTGAATACTTTGTGACACTCAAATACCTGTTGTCGTGATAGCGTAAACTCACCAAAATTTTCAACGCTTCCGTGGGCGTAATTCCCAACTTCTGAATTTGCTCCTAATATATCAGCGAAGAAATTATTCTAAAAAATTATCACTGATTTCGGACTTTTGGTTACAACGGGTGATCCAAATAAAGGTACGCGTGAATCGTGTGAAGTTGTCATGCTATTTTTTTCATCATGAAAGACTAACGCCTGAACAACGTTTAGAAATCGTTCAACTTTATTACGAAAATTCACTTTCTGTAAAGAATGTGTTTTGCACGCTTCGCTCAACTTATTTTCAACTTAATCGGCCTACCGATTGAAACCCAGCGTTCATTATTGAATAACATTCTACCAAATAGACCACATCCAGCACGCAGTGAAGAAAATACATCAGCCGTAGCTGAGAGTGCACACGAAGACCGTGGAGAGTCGATACGGCGCCCTTCGCAGCAACTCGGACTGACGTATGTAAGGACTCGGCGCATTTTATGTAGATCTTAAATTGAAAGCGTACAAAATACAGCTTGTGCAAGAACTAAAGCCGCTCGACCTTCCCAAGTTGCAAGAAAAAACGACGTTCTCGACCCAAATTTTGTTCAGCGATGAGACCCATTTCTGGCTCAATAGATATGTATGTAAACATGCTTAATTGCCGCATTTGCGACGAAGAGCAATCTGAAGAGATTCAGGGGCTGTCATTTCATCCAGAGAAAAAAAACAAGTTTGAGGGCCGGTGGAATCATCGGTTCATGTGTCTTAAAAAAATGATGCCAGTGAGAACGTAACCGTCAATAGCGACCGTTATCACGGCATAATAACCGACTATTTTATGCCTGAAATTGAGTTTTAGTTTTAACAAAACCGTTATATGGGAGAGGGCGGGATTACAATTTGATTTCATTCATTTTCGCACCGTAAGTCTAGATTCTTAAAGGACAGCTGTTCAAACACATGTGTAAACAAGAGAAATTTTACGAATTTTCTTCGATTTTGCTTATTTTCATTGTTTTAAATTGTGAAAATATTTTTTTGTTTTATTAATCTTCAAGTATTGTTATGAAGTGATTTTGAAAAACAATATTTTGATATTTTCCTGCTAGTTTATGCTGGTTATGCGTTTATTTACCTTGTCGTTATTTAGCTCTTTGTGAGAGTAACAGTCACTCTTCTTCTTCCTGATAGTTAGCAGTTAAGATACAAAGCTATTATTTGTCGAAAAATTTCAAAATCTAACAAAACAAAAATGCATCACAAGCGTTAATCAAAGGAAATTTAGGCTAACACCACTACGAAGATGATCATCGCGCTAAAGTATTCGAGTCCATACTACATATATACATATGTAAATACATACATACATACATATGTACATATGTATTTAGTTATTTGGTATTGTTAATAATTTTTGATATTTTGATTATTTTAACGGATTCAATATCATTATTATTATATGAACCATAACATATAAGCTCTAAGCGAGTTAAAAATTGTCATAAAAAAACACCGAGAGTGCATAATAATCAACTTAAATTATTCATTCGCTACTTAAGCGAGGTTAAGATGTATCCATGCTATTATATTTCATAAATTGAAAATATTGCTATAGTATAATAGTTTATTATATGTTTAGAAATATTAAACAACAATTTCTTCAACTTGCTGAATTCAATAACACTCAATTAATTGTTGCAACTAAGTACATAACCTAATTTTGTTACAGAAGTATACGTCAGGCATTTTAAAGTTATGTTCAACAGTGCTCTTATAGAAACTATGGAAATGAAGGAGACTTATGTTATAATCCTCATTTAACTGATAAAAAAACCACAAACTTGCACCCAGAAGAATTAATTTACAAAAATAAAGGCACTTACAGTTTTGAGAAGCACTGCAAAGAATATTGCATCACCCATTCCATACACGAAGAAAATACCGAAATTCGCAGCTGAAACATTAAAACTATGGACACGCACTATTATTTAATATACCGGGAGTTATTTGTTTGCACTTTTTCAATAAATAACAAAAAAATTTACAGAATTGACTAAAAATTACTACACGAATAGCGCACAAAATGAATTAGCAAATTTAATCAAATGTCAAATACGCGAAAGTTTACCGCTACAAACGGTGCACACACACACAAATTCGTATGGCTTGCGAACAACATGGGATAAAAGTAGTGTTTTCAAAATACAAATGGCCCTTGCATGCGTATGGGTGTAAAAGGAAAAGGAAGCGAATGCCAAAACGCTGTTTTCAAACACTGTTCACCGGAAAAGTTTGTGTCTTGGCTAATATTTCAAATATTTTTAATAATTACGCCCTACTGCTGATGAAATTTTTACATTGACATGCTCCGAATATTAGTTAAAATGCGAAATAACACAGAACAATAATAAGACTTCGTCAAAGGAAATATATATGTACATATACATATATATATATATATAACAGAGGTACATAGTAGTTTTATCTACAGATTCACAAGCTGAATTGTGTTGGAGGTTCCAATCACCACTAACAGTAGTGGCAATATTTAGTGTATACAAGTGCAAGAACTTATATTAATTGCACATTTTGCAGAAAAAAATGTTTAACGAGCTTTTTCGAATTTTTAGTTTATTTTTAATAAAGACTTACCAAAATTTTGAGAACATACAAATTTAAAAAGGATGAGTTTAATACACTTAATTTACAGGTGATGTGGCAGCACTGCCGGACAAGAATTTGTCGCAATTGAAATTTTCGCTCTCTGTTGTTTTCTTGCACTTGACATTTCGCGATAAAAGGAGCAAACCATTTTCATAGTGCAAATGGGAGGTTGACATTAAAAAATAGGTGCAGTTGGAAAGAAAATTTGCAGCAGATTATTTTAGAATTGTAGCAAATATCTGTTTTTTTTTTTAATAAATAAAGTTTAAATGAAAGATATCATCGTTAAAATGTGATTTGAATGCGAGGAATAGCATATAAATCAGCAATAACGGCAGAAAAGAAAGCACCAACACCAGCAGCGCTATATCAGCAGACAACGGAAAGAAAGGTGTCAGTAGAAAGAATACCTAGAGAAAAGGGCGGAAAGGTGTTGGTGCACGCGAAAATTTTTTTTGGCGAGAAACGGGTAGCAGAAAATATTTCGGCTTGCCATATATTCTAATATAATCGGGTACTGTAATAGCAACTTTGTGTGCAAAAAACAAAAACCAAGGCATAGAAAGAAAATTCTTGGTAAGAGAAGTGTCAGCACAGATTAACTGAGATTATTTTCTCTTTCACACGGAACACCCACTCCTCTTAAGCTGTTAGCCCACCGCAATCGTAGTAATTTATCGGGATGGCTGCGTTACTACAAGAGTTAGATATTTTCGAACTGTGTCCGCTTATTACCAATTTAAATTGCAAATTATCAACGGTCAGTGAGTATGATGCACGCAAACAATTGTTATGTCTCGTCTCGGAGGAAAATGACATAGTGCTGCGCTACACCAGCGAAGGTGGGCAGGAAGTGTTGAAATTAGTTTCCTGGTTTCGTCGCACTAATCGTGTAATTCATGACGTTTGCTTTGATCCATCCGGTACTTGGTTATTAGTGTTATGTGAGTATATAAGTAAATATTAAAATTAAGAAAAAATAATGAAATAATAAACCAAACCATAAGTGTGTTGTCGTTTGGTTGCCAATGAGCACGGTTAAATCGATTCGTCATGTCCAATTAAATATATATATATATCATATTCAACAAAATACAGCTAAAAGCCAGTAGTACTATATATGACCAATGGGCGCAAAATATGCATGACGTCAACTAGGAATTGTCTGCTCCCTAGCATGTAAATGTAGGTCTATAAGTTGCTGCAAGGTATTATGTACCATGACTTACACTACCTAACTATGTTAAATCAAGAAAGCCCACGGGATGTATGCACCTAGTTTTTTAATACACTTTTATGCTATTGATTTTTGTATTTTAGTTTGTTTTTGTTATATGTTTGTTTATCAATTGATTTTTGCGGCAAGCGAGTGTGCTATCTACGCATAGGTGTTTGGGTACATTGAACTGTGAAAGTAACGGGGTAGCAAGAAAAAGTGGGGTGAGAAATGTGTAAAAAAAAAAACTTTGATAAATGCAAAAGACCTACGGCCTCGTCTTTGCAATCGCATGTGCTGTCAATGTCTTTGTGCGCTAATAACGTCACAGACACTCTAGACAGCATGTCGCTGTAAATTGAGCTTGCACAAGTTACATATCAATGAAATGATGATAGCGCAAGTATTAATAGCTCCTTATGAGGAAGCGTTGTTAGTCCCATAAAATGCATGCAAAGCTCATTGTTATTTGCATTTTAATATAATTTTAAAAATACATATATGGGTGCCATACACCCGTTAAAATACCGAAACCATAAATAAGATGCTCTACTTCATATAATAAATTGAAATGTCAGCTTGCTAGAAAATTCGCAAAGAGCTCGTGCTATGAAGGCTTAATAGTTCGTATACCGTGAACAGTATATATTAAGCTTGCCACGAAGTTGTTAGCACCGAGGAGGCAACGTTGGAGATCTTTTAACATATATATATAACAATTAACGTGACGAACTGAGTTCATTTAGAATATCCGTTTGTCCGCCCGACCGATCTTTTTTAGTTGCAACATATCTCCACAAATTTCGGCATGGACTATTGTCCAAAACAATGGTACAATCTCCAAAAAATTCTTCAGAACGGACCACTATAGCATATAGCTGTCCTACTGCCAATAACCTGTCAAAGTCTAGTTCTTAGATTTTTTTAAAAGGCACTACATCTTTCGTCCAACCGACTTTAACGGATTCACAAATTTTATATTTGTTGTTGTAGTTATTGTAAATATATATATTTTCTAAAATTATTAGTTTAAATATTAATACAAATTTGTACTGCTAAGGTTTCGACAATACGCTGCACATTGTACCCGCCCTCGCTGTGGTCGACAAAACTTTCTTGGAGCCATCGAACTCGACTCACCCGCCGCAACAGCCATACAGCACAACACAAATTACCTCATACATCATACCGTTTGTGGGACCACATGAGTGCCCCAACTCAAAAAGGTGCCCCAATCAGGCCACCTTCAGTGAAACCATCTCAAAGCAACCGCCACCTGTTATACCAACTGCCGCTGCTGCAGAGGACAAAGCAGATAGCGTATGCGATGAGCAGGAAAAGCATGAAGCTGGAGCTGAAAGTGAGCAGCTAGCCGACACTGAAAAGATCTCCACATCACGGGAAAGTATCGCTCAAGCGTCACAACTGCTCGTAGAAGTTGAGGTGAATATAGAGCCAAAACTGCCAGCCAACATAAATCTTGATGCGTATAGCCATGATGTGCCCCCCAGTATGTTGGCGTCTACAGCGCCACCGAATGTTGTCGAAGATAAAACGGGCAATAGTCAGGTTATGGCTACATCGTTTATGGCCTCGGTTACTTGCCCCTACCCGTTAGCTGTTGTTTGGTGGCAAACTATAGATGGTGTCAATCGCGCTGTTATCGGCTATTCCGACGGTTCCATTTGTTTTGTGGGTTTGAGTCCAAATTGCCCGTTCGTTGCGAGCACGGCAATTGATACCGGCTCTGTGGTGAAGTTGCTCATCTGCAAGGACAGCACTTTTGAGAGCGTTATGTTGCTGGTAAGTATAAATAAATACATATAGTTTTAAATAAAAATCTTCATAACATTTTCTTTTCGTAGATCACCTCATCGTTAAAACAGCAGTTCAAATTACTACTTGAACAAAAAGCCATCAAATACATATATCCAGGCGAGATCTCACCCAGCGCGGTACACGGACGAGATAGTGACTGGCAGATTGTTATGCCGCTGAAGACACAAAGCAATTGCTCTGATCCAGCATCGGACAACAGCGCGTTGGATGAGGACGTTTTCTTAAGAAACGATGAAATTCCCAGCACTTCAGCGGCGGCAGCGACGTGTGGTGGTCCAGCGCAGCCTTGCCATTCACTGCGCCGTTCTGTCATAATACCCGGCACGCACACACCTATGTCGAAAACAGCAATGCCACCACCACCTCCACCCTATTCGGTAGCGATCAATCGCCACTCGGACACCGCGCCCACAACGAGCACCAACGCTCTAGGTGGCAACATAGCTCCCGCAACAAATACTAGCGCAAGCAGCAGTGGCAGCGGCAGCGTGCCCACTACCATGAGCATTGGCAATGGCAACTCAGCGACAGGTATACGTTTCACACAACAACAGCTGCCCGAATTGGACGATGTGAATGCACGTGCTGGCATTTTGCCAGCGGCGCGCGCACGTCTCGCCTCATTGAAGAGCCTGGGCACAAAGAAGCTGAATGCCATCAAAATGCGTCTCTCCGATAATCGGCATAAACTTGAAGATTGTAAGTAAACAATTTGTCTGCATCTATAACAAAAAAAGAAACAAAAATAAATTTAGCACTTTGTTTCTACTTATTTAATCCAGTAACTATTGTATTTTCTAAAACGACTATTATTTGCTTTTTAAAACCGTTTCCTTTCTTAATTTCTCAGTTATAAAATGTATTGTAATTTTATTAAATAGATTGCGTGCGAAACGCGGTGAGTTTAGCCAACGTTTATGCTACGACACACGTGTTGTTGTCATGCTTACAATCATTCTCGCCGAACAGTTAGTCAAATCAGACATACAAATATACAACAGTTTCAATACTCGCTTAGCGTGAACGCTCACATCATCTGCGTTTTGGCGTTCTCTGTACAAATATACCCAAACATACATTTATTTCATAATATCCCCCCTCTCAAATATTACGTTTCTTTACAAGCTTAATTGTTGTTGTTGTTGTTAAAGAAAATAATTTTCCCTTATTTACAAGTCAAACTAATGCATCATGTTTTTCCTTGCAGATGTGTCTGAAAATACTCTTGGCAACTTCGCCATCATGGACTCACCATCGCTGACGCCCGAAGTGTTGAACAACTCCAACGGTTCCTTCTATACCATACAGAATTTGCGCAACACCTATTTGCTAAGCGCACTACACAGTCACACAAACAATCTCACCGTGCATAATATTGATATTAATTTGAAACCGTTATTTCTCTATAAAATCCCGAAGAACTGCTATGATATTTTAATCAGCTCAAATTTGCTTTACACCATACAATATGTCGATATAAATGCTGGCGATAATGCGAAAGAATGCGCGGACCTAACGAATGCCGAACGCAATACGGAGAAGGAGAATCGCGACACCGATACCGAGAAGGAAGAAGTCATCGATCTATGCGAAGGCAATGACACGCTGCTCGCGGATATCAATTCGGCTGGTTCGTTTAGTGCGGACACGAGTGCAACCACCAGCGGACCGTCCACCAGCGATAGCTTATCGCACTGTAATGCGATAAATGCGGTGGGCGTGATAAGCAGCGCAATGGCCACTTTGCGTGCAGGCGATGATGATGTTAGTATACACAATCATATTTACTTGACTCTCATTTTATCCTGAAGAAGGTATATTTAAGTTCGGCCACCAGTCGACAACATCGGTTACGCTACAAAATATATGTATATATAAAGCCGCCTAGCTGTTCGTCATTTCGTCTGTTTTTATAAACGCGGAATAGTTTCTCCGCTTTTCAGATATCGGTCTTAAATTTTGCACTTGCTTGTTTGTTCTCCCCAAAAAGCTCCTCATTTGTCCAAACCCCTGTTATGGGACACAAACTGAACGATCAACATCAAGTCCTTATATGGAGCAATAGCTCGAATTATTGTTTAAACCAACGATACAATCTGTCAACAAATTGTTCAGATCGGAGGACTATATCATATAGCTATTCAACAAACTGATCGCTCAAAATCCAATCCTTGTATGAATTTTTTTTTTTATTTAACAAGATATCTTCACGAAGTTTGGCATGGTTTATTATCCAAGACAACGGTACACTCTCCGAAGAAATTGTTCGGATCGGACCGCTTTAGTATATAGATGCCATACAAAATGATCGAATCAAGTTTTTGTATGAAATCTTTTATATTTGAGAAGGGGGTTATAGTTTCGGTGCAACCGAAGTTACCCTGTTTTTCTTCTTTTGACTTTCTATATTTACTAAATAACCGTTTTTTCTTGTTATGACTTTCTGTATTTCTTTTAGTGCTTCAACGGCGCTTCACAGCTGACCATATTTCGCTTTGAGAATGAGACTGTGCTGAATCTGTATCAAATGGCAACCTATCGCTCGAGTGAGCCCAGCGAAATCATCACGAAGGAAGAAAAAGCCAAAGCGTTCGATTTCAAGGATATACGCTCACCCATGGATTATGTGCAGTTCTATGAGCATGCCGACGTGAAGGAGGAGTACTCGCTACGTCAAATGGAAATTATGAAGCATGAGTTTCCAAAAATTAATTACGATCCCTGCTACGTGGTTACCAACAAGAATGTATACTACATACAATTAAAGTGAAGTCAAAATTTAATTTCTTTATTTCAATACAATACACGCCAACCTCCATTCTACTTCATTTTTGCAGGAAGGAGCCGTTCGCCATCTTCCTAGATTCTGCGCTGGCGGGTGAATGGAAACAATGTCGTGAATTCTGCAACACCTTTGATCTCACCTATGAGGCGTGCATAGAGTTTGCCGGCGATTATCTGCTGCGTCGCAAGCGCGTCACACAAGCCCTGGTCACGTACAACTCGGCGCGCATCAAACCCATACGCACCGCGCTCAAATTGGCCATGTTCGGACAGACATGTGCGCTTATGCATCTCTGTGCCATGGCGCTGAAGACGACCTACTTGCTGAAGTCGAGATATTTCAGCAGTCCCATAATTAAAACGTTACTTAAAGATATTACATATCGTCATTCGGAAGATGTGCGCATAATACTTCCGCTGACGGCCGCTAAAAATTCAGATGTGTTGATAAATGAGGGCATATCGGCCAGTGACTATAACTATGGCTTGGATGACTCGCTTAGCAATCTACAAATGTCGCCATCGTCCCAATTTCATTTGGCCAATTTGTTGTTGATATCTTTAGCGGAGCGTGCGGTGAATGATAAGAACTATTTGCCGCTGTGGTGAGTTTGCTTTGTACCGTGGTGAAATGCTTAAAATTGATTGCCTCTTATTTTAGGAATTTCCTTGTGACCAATACGAAATATCACACCAATATGACAAGCATTGTGCTGTGTCAGAGCGGTCTCTTCTCGTCGGCGTTGGTTTTGGCGAAGACGCGTGGTGTTTGTATTGACACATTTTTGGCGCTGACCAGCGTTGTGGGACAGGAATTCGGTAAATATCGTAAAGACTCTTTGCAAGAAAGGAACAATAACTGTTTTACGTTAGGCTGGTACACAGAGATGAATGTGTGTTTGTATAATTTGAGTGAACCAATTTTCGCCGAGACGATCACCTATTTGCCGCAAGTCGCTGTGGACTATTTTGGTTTCATACAGGATAAACTACCTAATATAAGGCACTGCGTACTTGAGGTGAGTAGAAATGATATTGAACTGATGCTTTAGACATTTTTGCCCACATTGACATTGTCCGTTTCGTGGTCCTACCGCTAAGTGACTTCAAGGACTGTTAGTTTTGCGCTTTCCCCAGAACAGACTTTAGATATTCGCTGCAACAACCAAATTTTATGCAAAAGTAGGCATTCTAACGGTCCATAATTTTGTCTAACAACATTTGCTAATTTTTAATACGGATCTTCGTAGACTTCTGAATACATTTAACACTAATAAATTTGGTATCTTCTTTACAGCGCTTGGAACATCAATTGAATCCTTTCTCCGCCGTACTGCGTCCAATGGTGTCGCACACTTCCTCCGGCCACGTGGAGCACAATATAAACGACAATAAAACGTTTTTATTTGATTTTTGTAAAAATCTCATCGAAACATATTTAGCTGTACTCATACACATGGAATCTCAACGCTCCAAGAGCGAACACATAACGAACGCATTGTCGACGTTCCGCATCACTTACGAAGACAATCAGGTGGCGAAGCATATGCCGACATTTTTGATTCGAGTTAATTTAATTATTTGCACTCCTTACAGTTTGCAATCGAAACATCACGCTTTAAACCCATCTCAGCCGGTTGTGCGCACTGTGCTTGCGTTGTGGACGGTGTTGCCTACTTTTGGGGTTCTAATGGAGTGCCTTGCAATTATAGCGTTAACAAGTCTTCCGGTACGTAATGAATTACAACAATTGAAATGAATAATAAACATTATTTACGCGTCCACCACTTAGATCCACCAGAGCCGCCACACGCCGTTAAGAGCTTGGACCTACTATCACAATTGAATCTGGAGGTGCATACCGTGAAGTGCGGCCGCCAGCATACGCTAGTGTTAACGAACAACGGGGTGCGCTAGAAATTATTTGAAGATGCAATAATTAGAAATTAATAACTCACCTATTTACAGTTGTATGCGTTTGGCAACAATAATCTGCTCCAGCTGGGCATTGGGCGCGACATGCAAGTCTCGCTGCAGCCAATGATGTTACGTGCTTTCGATGGCAAGAACATAACGATCATCGAAGCGGGTCAATATCACAACGCTGCAGTTGCGGATGGGCTCTTGTACACCTGGGGGTGAGTGAGTAGCAAATATAAGCAGAATATTTGAATTTCATTTGTTTACCTTTACAGTTGGGGCATTTACGGGCAACTTGGGCATGGCAATTGCGAGAATGTGGCCGAACCGAAAATAGTTGCATTCTTCAAAACGAAAGTAAGCTTGTTAAATGGTTTTCTTTAAACTTAAAATTACATTTTCATCTACGCAGAAAGTACTCCAAGTATCCTTGGGGCATGCGCACAGCGTGGTGCTCTGTCAGACGGCCAACAATCCGAACGCCACCGAATTATATGTGTTTGGTTCCAATCATTTTGGTCAGTTGGGTATTGGCTCTGGTCCTAGCGGTGTGGAAGGACAGAGCAACACTTCGGCTGATGACGAAATGCATTGCGCTAGTCAAGTGAAGAGTTTAGTGCCCATTAAACTGTTCGTGTGCGACGAAAGAATAAGACTGATACATACCAAATTTTTTTCTAACGTAAGTTCGTTGACTTTACCACTTTTTCCCCTCACTTTTCAAGCATTTTCACGCATTAATTGCAGTTAGCTGTCGATGAGAATGGACGCATGTACACGTGGGGTTCCTCACCACAAGCGCTGCGCTTAGCCAATCAGATCAAGCGACGTGCAAATGCGAAACAAAAAATGGAGGAACACCAACGTCGTGAAATGAGCAAGCAGTTCGAGGCTACATTGCCCAGTGAGAATGCAAGCGCACCTTGCGCGGCACCGTCCACGTCCAAAAGTGCATATGCCGAGGCGCCAAAATCTATGGTCGCTGAGGTCGCCAGCAGCATACTTACGGATATAGTGGACGAAAACGTAACGTCAAGCGCCAGCAACACTGATAATACTCGGGAGACTGCTGCGGCGTCAGAATCGACTACAGACAGCGCCTTTAAAGAACCTGAACTCATTGAAGTTTTAGCCACCACAGTGACGGCCGAGCAGGAAGAGGTTGACGAACTGAAAGACGAAAACGTGAAGGAAATAATTGTTGAAGGCATTGCCCACGCCGAAACCGAGATAACCATACAGTTGGTGAACGAAGTGGTGGAAGAGTTTGTCGAGGAAGTTAAGCCAATGGTCGCACAACCGCTCAAATCATTAAACCCTTTGAAACCAGCGACCGAAGAGTTAGCGGCAAAGCATACTGACACACCAGCGCCAACAATAGCTATCACGGCGCCGCTTTCAACGTCAACGTCAACAGCAACAGCAACAAATGTCACGACCGAGGGCGATCCATGTGAGCACATGACTCCGCATTTGGTGGACACCACCGAGGTAGCCGGTCAAATTTTGCAGGTAAATGAGTAATAACCATGTTTTCTACACTGCATTTATATGGTTGCTGCAATATTTTCTTACAGATCTCAAGCGGACTCTTCCATTTTGCCTTGATCTCGTCTACTTGCACCCTGTACACTTGGGGCAAAAATTTGGAGCACCAACTGGGTACTGGCGATAAGGAGCGACGTGCCGTCAGCAAACCCTCACCCGTCGATTGTGTCGACCGTCCCATGTATGTGGATTGTGGCGCAGATTTCACGCTCGTCATGACCACAGAGTTTATGGTCAAAGCGTTTGGTGGCAACTCGAATGGACAGGTATGACACCTTTAAATCTTGCAAACTGCTCTAAAATGAAGTATTCGGTTTCGCCAAAATCTATGCGTTCGTTGTATTTCTTTTTATAACCTATACAACTACTTTTCGCTCCACAGTGCGGTCGCGATCTCGGACCTTCCATCGACAAGATGAAACAACGTGTGGTCTGTTTGCCCACCACCAAGCGACTTATGCGCTTTGAAAGTCAGTGTGTTGATGTGCCGGTGGAAATCAATTTGCCACGCCCACGCATACGTTTGGAATCCGAACCAGTGCGCTATTTGAAGAGCATACCAAAATACCAACCACAATTCATGCTAGAGGCCGGCATAAATTTCGACAATGCGCTCAACTTTGAACGTCCCTCACCGTCGAATCAGTACAAGTCGACAACGCAAGCGGACAGTAGCGAAAATGTGGTCACCGGCCAAGACTCAGACGATATGATCTCAAGTTTAGAGAATTTAAGTAACAATGAAGCGAACGATGGTTGTTCGCTGAACTTCTCATTGCTGCCCTCCTCAGGTGCAGCGGGCGCGCTACCACTTGCCGCGGCTACTGCGGATGATGCGCAACACAGCGCTGCTGTGGATGATTTAACACCCGATGAGCAGAGTTACGCGCGCCTGCCCGTCACCGAAAATTCCGATGCCAGCGGTGTTTGTGTGGCCGGTCAGCAGAGTGCCGAGCAATGTCCGCTGGTTGCAACGGCAAAGCACGATGCGAACGACGACGCACAGACACCAACACAAGCGGCCGGCTCACAGAGTACGCTCACTTCGAATGCACCCGTGGAGGCTGAGGAGACTGTAGAGGATGATGTGAATCTGCAACAGTTGCGACAGTACATACACTATTGCCTCTATGTATTTCACGGTCTCTACAACCCAGACAGGGTGTGCGACTTCTCTAAGGAACGTCTGGAGTATCGTATACGCACGCTTATGTTGAATTTCAAATTCGTCGATGCTTTCGTATTGTGTTTGCAGAATTGCAATAGTTCCGGCAAGGCGATGAAAATCTTCGCTTACTTCTCCAAAGACACCGGCTCCGTGCCGCTGCGTCGCCAGGACGTGAAATACTTAATTTACTATTTGTTGAAACACTTCATGGCGCAGAAGTTCGACATGCTCGAGTGTGAGCGTTTCTTTTTGGGCGATCTCGATTATTATTTGCTTGAGTTGTCGTATGTACTGTTCTTCAACAACAACAACACCATGCTGGAGCGTAACTTAAATGAGAAATTCAAGAGCTACTTTGCGCAGGAGGAGTCGCAACTAAATCAAAATCAAAACGACGATGAGCAGGTGCAACACAAGCTGGACGACACGGATGTGATATTCGATAGCCTAAGTGTTAAGTTCAAAACAATAGTTTGCCAGAGGCTGATGCAGCACTGCAACAATTAGTTGCTGGTGCTTAGCACCATTAGTTTAACTTGTTTTTAATTTATTGATTCGTGATATGAGTTGTTTATTTTATTTTATTATGCTTATTTTCTTTAGTTCTTTTGTCGTTTTTTTATTGTATTCAAATTTACATCTTACTTATGTATATATATATATATTTGTGTTAGCGAGAAAATGTAATATAACTTTATATATATATATATTCGTTTATACCTCATAAATTATATGCATTATTGCTGTGTTTGCGTTGAGTTTATTTTTATCTCATTTGCCCTTTAAACATGTCGTACTGCCCATGAAAGTTCCTTTCAAAGAGAGTGTAATTTTAACTAACTTAATTTGGATGGAAAGCACTTTTTACTTTACATATATTAATTTAATTGTTTTGTAATTAATTTCTGTTGCAATTCAATGCCATTTTTACTTTTGAAGGGACAGTTCGTGGCATATTTAGGTTAGGTCCGTTCCGGTTGAAAAAACTGTCGGAATTTAGTCAAACCTTTAACATAAGACTTCAAGTCAAACTTTTAAAAGTTTGCTGCATTATTTTTCATTTTTTCCACATAAATTTTTTCATTAAAAAATTTTTTTAATTCAATTTTTTTATAGGGTTACAAATAATACTTTAAAAATAATAGAAAAATTAAAAGAAAAAATTAATCCCGAATACCAGATTGGAAAACAAATTTAAATACGGGTTTGAAATATAAAATATTTGAACCGAATAATCAAAAAATAAAAAGAAATTGCTTCAGAATTTACATTTTTCACGTTAGCATACTTCGTATTATAAAATTTTAGAATACGAAGTACGACTTCTTGGATTAAAAAATAAATTTTCAATTCCGAATTTAATTATTAATCTAATTTTTTTGATTCCAAAATCCGCAACCTTTAATTCTCCAGTTTAGAATATTTTTATATTTTGAAATATTTTTTATTAGTAAACCTTTTTTACTAACAAATCTCTCAATTATGGAAAGCTTGATGTCTAGAGATTCTCTGCTTTTAAGTATTAACTTTTAGCTTGTCTCAAAGCTGTATTTCCGTAAAACTTTATTTCTTGGTTTATTTTCCAAATTTTTCATAAGAAGTTTTCCTTTGGGTTTATATTCCAATTTTATTATAAGTATGTAAAAATCTCCTTTTTCACATATTTTTACTTCCGCTATTTTAAATAATACATATACATACAACTACATAGACATGTATAAGGCACCCACTAAATATTATCAACATACACAATTTCAAAAACTCAAATCTGAGGTATTTCAAAGAAAAATGCCAAGTAGATAAATAACCAATTAATTTCTGAAGCACATACATAGTTAAATATATACCGTTAGTGAAAAGTAAATAAAAATCGGTAAATGCAACTTTAAATTGAAAGTTTAGATTAGTTTCTAAGTTCGCTTTGTCTAGCGATTTGTGCTTTACGCTTAACGCGCCTAGCAAATAATAAATTAAAATATAAAACAAAAGAGAAAGAGTAAAAAACTAGTAGTAACTATATAGTCAAACTTGCATTGCTTTAGTGAACGTTTTTCAACGTATAAATTTTACATTTTTTTGCCTAAAATATTTTGCAAAAATAAAACTGCTTTAAATTTTTTACACAAATGATCATTTAGTCAATAATTTGCATATAAAATAATGTATAAAAATTCAAATTGAAACAATAATACAGTCATAAGTACAGTAACTAAAAAAAACAACATAACCAAATCTGTACACATCCATAAACACAACGGTTTTGTACGTTGACAGCTTGTGATCTTGGAAATTTCCAGTTACACAAAATAGAAAAACATGCGATTGAAACTGTAGGAGTTCAGCAAAGAAGTTGCGAATAAACAAGTACAGACAAAAAACATACCATAAACATCATAAAATATAGTAAAAACTATCAAGAAATTTAAATAAAAAATAAACGTTTTTTCCTAAATAATTTCGTAAAAAATGGTTGTGCATACCTTTTCAAATATTTTTTCTCAACTTAACTGCAGTGAACAAAAATATATATTTACGCTTATTAGTATATCGCAGGGAATAATTTTTTTAACAGCATGTGCAATTTTCCGAGATTCAAATCATACACAAATAAATATTACTTCGCACTATAATTTCAACTTAATATTATCCGTGGTCCAACGCTTTGTTTGCAGCGTTTTCAACGCTTTTTCACAATAGAATTGCTCCTCTGAACGCTCCGGCAAACTGTCTTTTAATTGCGTCAATTGATTTGCATCCTTCATGCCAGCTAAAGCATCGACAACCGCACGCACGCACTTAACACGCTTAGCTAGCTCCAATTTTTCCGTCGTATTACTCATCTTCGATAGGAACATGTACAGCACACTTGTGGGCGCTTGCAGCGCATATAGACGAAGCACTGCCAATTCTAATGAGAAACTTATGTGAAATTGCTTCTGTTTCAGCGGTAGCCAAGCAGGCACACGTTCGAATACACTCTCCAAATCAGCGTAGGCCTGCGCATTTGCGCGCTCATTCAAAGCAGTCCATTCGAATTGCGCTGGTGAAATATGGAGATCGGCACTCAGACGAAAAGGTGATATAGCTCGTGTCAAATCCTGTTCCTTCCAGTTGTTGTGCTTACGACAGCATTGATATAGCACCTCAATGGGGGTTGAGCTTATATCCACCAGATTGTCCAATGTATTTCGCTCTTTCTCGATCAGTTCAAGCAGCTTTAATGCTGCTTCAAAGTGTGGTAAATAGACGCTCACCACACCCATGTCACCGCTATATTGATCGAGTAATTGTAACAATTTTTGTTTGCGTTGTTGCAGATTATTACAGGTCATAGCAGATTTGAATTGTATTAAGGATGCTTCTTGATGTTTGCCAAAATGTTGTAGCAATTCGACAGCTTCTTGGCTCTGACGCTGCTGCAGATAACCGCTATAGCTTTGCAAGGCTTGTGGTCTTTGTTCGAGAATTTTGAGAAAATTTCTGTGATTCAAGGTCTTTTTCAAGAAAAGTAGCACACCAATAACGGCATCACCGCCACCACACTTCAGCACTGCATCTAACAATTGCTCTTTTTCGTGCAAAGATTTAAATACTTCCAAAGACGCACATTTGCCAAGCAATAGTTTATACGCGGTGGCTTCTGGTGAGGGATTGTAAAAAGTGGTTTGTATTTGCCTGCGTAGCAAACGCAACTCCTCTTCCGGCGCAACACCTTTCGACATTATACGGTCATCAAGCGTTTGTTCTTGGATTAGCATTTTTAATGCTTCTTCAGAGATTACAGATTTTATCGATAGATTAAGTGTACTGCCTGCAGCGCTATTGTCGAAGCTCGCCTCTGAGATCGTATCGTAGTCATTAAGTATATTGTTGACATTCACGTTACTGCCAGCAGCAGTTACACCTTGAACATCCTCATCATCGTCGAAACTGAACCCTCTGCTCGATGAACGATTCCAGTAGCTTTCACTGTCAAATTGATCCATTATGTACGCTGCAACCAGAGATCTGCAACAGTCACTTTTGTTTTTAATCAAGAATTTCTCATTTGCAGTTGAACAGCTGTTTCTGACAGTTAATTAGTTATTTACGGATGTTTGCAACAAAATGAAACGGAAAAATACATTGACCGCAGGGTTGCAGTCTGCGCAAAAAATTTATTTATAAAAACAATAAACAAAAACTGCAAATAAACATAATTTTACTTAATTTACTTCAATTTTAAGACTATTTGGGAGTTTGCGTTAGTTACGAGTGAAGATTTCTCTCTATATTGTAATATATGTATGTAAACTTTCATGCCTACCTAAACTATGAATCGATTTATTTTGAAAATGCATATGCACATCAGATAAAATAGTTCAAGTTGCAACAACAATAACAGGAAACCGTAAGAAAACCGTTGAATTGAATGTCAAAGTTAAGTTATCTGTTTTTGTCCTCATGTTACAATCGTCCATTTGCCTTTTGACCACCAAAGTCGTTGTACGTTTGTGTTCTCGTCTTTTTTCAAAGTCTTGTGTACTTTTTGTAATAATTTAAGAAAATGTTTCCCGCAGTACCTGCAGTTCGAGAAGACCATGTGCCAGTTAAGCGGTTCGTTTATAGTATGTACCCGAATAAATTTTCTCTCAAATACATTTATATTAATATATTTATGCATATATTTAGATGAGTCAAGCAGAACATATAACCTATATGTTGAGGGGCCTCCTTCTTCGATAGTCGATATAAGTCTTTTGAATAAAGTTACTGATCCTTGCTTAGACCCTGGTATGTTAAAGTTTTTATTATATTTGTATGTATTAACAAACAATTATAATTTCAAATATTTTATTTTTCAAGTCCGAAGTTATCCATTGGGTTCTGTAGTTGCATCTTACGGTGAGTATACTATATATAACAGTGTAATTGTAAAGTACCAATGATCCATTCGGTGCAACCGAAATTAACGAATTTTATTTTTTTTTAACATCTGATTGCATATAATTATTAATCCGCTAACTCTACAGGTCCAGTACATCAATTGCCGGTACGAGTCCCTAAGCTGTTGCAATCCATTGAGGAAGAAGATGATGAAGAGAGTTGTTCGTCTAATTCCGATGATGACATAAGTTCAGAGGCTTCAGGTGCTATTTAATTTAGTTGCATTCCTTTTCATTTATAACCGCATTTTTTTTATTTATAGGCAGTGAAGAAACAGCTGTGGAAAAGCGTAGGTTAAATAAACGAGTACTAAAGAGAGTCAAGATTATAAAGGAGAAAATTAAATATTTCACTAGAACTACAACAAAACAAGCGGAATGTCTCAATCAGTCGAACAATCGTACAAGAGAATGGAATGATCACGTACTCGAAGTGTTGGAAAACGTGGTCATTGACATGGGAACCGAATAATTTCTACCACACATGACCTACGATTATGAAAAAACACAAACAGTTTTTATGTGTAAAAAGTTGTTGGAATTCCTGTAACTGGGTGTGTTATCTGTATCTCACTTCATTGACTCTATTTAACACCTTGAATAAAAAATAACACCCCCCAAATTTTTGAATTTTGTTTTAAAAATTAGTTATTACATATTACAATTTGCCATCAATTACGGTGCCCACTGAGTGTAAATGTGCGTGTTGCGTAAATGGGAAAATACCCACTCTACGGGCAAACTTAGCGTTGATATGATCTGAAACATTTGCATGCGGTAGTTTTCCCCTTAGAAACTTATTTATTTAAGACATCTTCACGAAATTTTACATGGATTATTATCCAAGGCAAATATACAATCTCTGAAGAAATTGTTCAGATCGGACCACTATATCATAAAGCTTTCTGGTATGGATTATTTGCCGACAGTTAACGTGGAAATACAAATTTTGAGCCTTCAAGGCATATTAATTACCTAAAAGATACGTTATTAATGGAGATAACTTCCAGTTCAAAGCAAACATACTCTAAACGAATAGAGGCAATAAGATTAGAATATAACCGCTACATGTCATTCGGCCAACAAATACAATAAACCGTTAGCAATTCGTTGGAAAAAAGCTGTTGCCAAATCAACTGCTCGTCATTTAATTTCTAGTCAACATAAGTCCAATACCTTTGTCGTTTTGTCCATTTTTAATTTTGTTCCGCGCTTAAATCGCAAGCATGTTTCCCTCCACGGTCAAGATAAATGGTGAAGTTAGGAATGTCAGGTGTTTTATAACAGGTTGGTACATATGTACATATGTAAGCATATAAAATAATATGCATCCATGTAAATTTTCAATTTATACTACTATATATGTATACATTTATTTAGATCCGGTAAACCACCAACACTTCATCGACGTAGAAAGTGTTATAATGGATGCCCCTAAGGAACCAGTACGCAGAGAATTACATGACTCAATTTTTACACGAGGTAGTTTACTGACACGTACTCCTTAATTATTTTATTTCAATAATTTTTCCTTTGTATTAAAGTGCGGCAACTTCCAGAGAACGTTGTTGGTGCCACATTAGGCAAGTGCGAGTGCCTAAAAAGATCAAACACTTTCACATTCATTTTTATATTTTCTCTTTCAGACCTTACTACCGGTCAATACAGTTATATATGGAAACCTGACCTTGGGTGTGTATCCGACTCTGAGTCCATAAACACCTCATGTAGTGAAGAATCAAGTATTTAGAAATTAACTTTACATTGCTTAGCACCTTAATGGACATCGATTTTATTTTCAGTATTCGAAGAAGGAAATCCAGCTAGAAAACGTTCGTTTAATAAACGAATATTGTCGATTGTGCAGAAAATCGACGAGAGAGTAAGTGAATTCCGTGCTGAATTGGGCAATCAGCTAAGGGCTCTTCTTGACGACAATGAGAGGGGAAGGGCTTGGCAAGATCGTTTAAATACGGTTTTAACATTGCTTACCGAAGAAATGGACCTACATTGACTTATACATGCAGACAACCAAATTGCTTCACAATTACTATATTTTTAATTGACCGCACACAAGTGAACGGCACATATTCACACTTATTTTATATTTTTTATTAAGCATTCTTTAATTACTACTTTTAACCACTATTGTTTTCTGTATAGCAAGCAATGTAATTTTGAAAATTTTACTCTTTTCACCTGTTTATTATTTTGATTTATTTGCACTTTTTTGTTTGTATTTTTCCATCTATATTATTTTTAATTGTTTATACAGTGTTTGTGTATTTAACTTGAACGACTTAACTAAAAAATAATTTCGCGTATAGTGTTTGTTTGTATGGTTATAGATCTATCAATATAATAAACCCGTTTGGGCAAATCAGCAATTTGTTTTAATTTTAGCAAATTTGATATCGAAAGATCTGCGTGAAGGGGTTATATCCACTTGTAAATTTAAAAAATAGTTTTTTTGCATATATGTATGTACATATGTATATCGAATCAACAAATATTTTAGAATAGTACAATATAGTACAATCAATTCCCAAAACCTTATAGGGTTAAAGATAGTCAGTATTAAAAAAATAGATTTTTTGCATCTAAAGGATGATGCATTTCGAGGTTCCCTAGTTCTTTAAGGAAAATACACATTATAGAGTTTGGTTTTTGTTCGTGGAGAGAGGACTCAATTGCCTACTCAGTCCGAAGTAGCACCTGTGGGCAAAAGGAGAAGTTTCCCAATGTGTATAATAAATGCAACGACGGCTAATATGAACATACAAATATTGCGATACAAAAATATTGCTATGCATGCGTAGAATAAGCATTTGAAGTAGATGCCACTTAGGTGTTGCACCTCATTTTCATCCAACAACTCAGTATTGTCCGCAAATCATATGTTCCACTCAAGGAGACAAATGCGGAATGCAAACTTTGCTTCTTCCCACTGATGTTGCTTACTGCATTTTCTTGTTTACTATACAATTGCTAGACCCTTCCGCAGTGCGCATATGGTATATAATTGATTCATCTACAGGTACTTGAAGTGCGCCTAAAAAGCTGCAACCATAACTATTATACAACATAGCCACCCAAAGCGACTAACCAGCCATGAAGAACTTGGTGATATTTTCTGGTTTCCACAAGAAATATACTGAAGTCTTGTTGTATACTTATTATTGTAATTAACTGTGAAATAAATATTGTGAGTATTTGTTTGAGTTAATATACTATGCGAGAAAACTACAAAACGCCAAACGGCACAGAGGAACCCTTTTGGTGCATATCACAACTAAACTGTCACAATGTTCGGTTGCTTCAAGCGGCGCCAAACATATTGATACCAACATATTATAACCGGGTTCTTATGAATGAATCTTTATGAATTGCTGTTAGGCATTCAACTAAACACTGCAAAGGATAATAAATTTTAAAATTGTACATAATACAAATGTGTGGTATCTTTTGCTACAAACGACTTTGAAAACATATGTACTTCAGTATAAATCATCTCAAGCATAATAGATATCAGCTAAAAATAGCAAAGTTTTGCTACTGATATGTGGCTAAATGCGTACTGACATACTGCCTTAAATTGACAGCTTGGATTTCGCATTATAGCCTTTGTTTATATTATTCAATTAAGTAGATGACTGGGTATTAAATATGTTTCAGCAAATTATGTTCAAACAACAAAACGAGAGCACAAAGATGACTTCAGTGTATCTGAAAAACGTTTCAAAAAGTTCAGCTAGTATAATTTGGCCTTCCGGTTTTTCAACAGTTACTCACTTTATTGTTACACTGCTTTACAATACTGTAATTAATGCTCGAAAATTCTACGAAAAAAATGCGGCGGCTTTACAGAAGGTTTCAAGACCGGAGCATACTCTTGTAGAACCCCAAAGGTGATCTAGTCACTGATGCCCAGAGCATAGTTAAATTATGGAGGAACACCTCTCAGCCTGCTGAATGGCAGTGAACGCACAACACCAGGAGAAGGAGAACCCGATTCCCCAATCGATGACGATGGAGCAGACGTTCCATTACCCGACCATGAAAAAGTTCGAATAGCAATTGCCCGCCTCAAGAACAACAAAGCGGCAGGGGCCGACGGACTACCGGCCGAGCTATTCAAACACGGCGGCGAAAAACTAATAGGGAGCATGCATCAGCTTCTTTGTAAAATATGGTCGGACGAGAGCATGCCCAACGATTGGAATTTAAGTGTGCTATGCCCAATCCATAAAAAGGAGACCCCACAATCTGCGCCAACTACCGTGGGATTAGCCTCCTCAACATCGCATATAAGGTTCTATCGAGCGTATTGTGTGAAAGATTAAAGCCCACCGTCAACAAACTGATTGGACCTTATCAGTGTGGCTTCAGACCTGGAAAATCAACAACCGACCAGATATTCACCATGCGCCAAATCTTGGAAAAGACCCGTGAAAGGAGAATCCTTTATGCCGCGATGTCTGAATTTGGTATCCCCGATGGAACGATGAGCTGTACGAGATATACGACGACATTGACATAGTTCAGCGAATTAAAAGACAGCGGCTACGCTGGCTAGGTCATGTTGTCCGGATGGATGAAAACACTCCAGCTCTGAAAGTATTCGACGCAGTACCCACCAGAGGAAGCAGAGGAAGAGGAAGACCTCCACTCCGTTGGAAGGACCAAGTGGAGAAGGACCTGGCTTCGCTTGGAATATTCAATTGGCGCCACGCAGCGGAAAGAAGAAACGACTGGCGCGCTGTAGATAACTCGGCTATAATCGCGTAAGCGGTGTCAACGCCAATTAAAGAAGAAGAAGAATCCGGCTTGCTTTAGAATTAAATATTTATTTAGAACATAATTTTATTCACTTGGTATTTTCAATCGTATTTAATCAATTGTTTTGTACCGTGTTTTATTTAGTTTACATTATTTAGCATCCACTTTTAATTACGGGGCATCTCGACAGGATAAAATCTATGTCTTGCTAACTGTCAAATCTATTGCTATTGCCATTGCCAAATCTGTATGTGGGCATTTGTTATCATAAGATAATCATTTGCGCAAAGGCGTAGGGTAGGTAGGTTCGAGCTGATGTAGCGCATGCTTTGAGCTCTTGAAAAATTTATTTTATCATTTGCGAAGGTAGCATTTGGGTAGGTAGCTGATGTAGCCCATGTTTTGAGCCCTTGAACTGTTTAAATCCTTTATGTGGAAAATAAAAAAAGGACAAAGATCCTTTTGTTTACAAATGTATTTCTGGGAAAAATGAAATAATAACAAAGGATAAAGATCCTTTTTTACAAATGTATATTTCTGGGAAAAATAAGATAATAAGGAAAAGATCCTTTTTTTACAAACGTATTTCTGGGAAAAATAAGAATTCATATTTTTGGACTACTATGTCATAATTCTGGCATACATTTTATATACCAATTAAAACAATAAATTTAAAATGAGCAATGATATTTTGATTTTCGCTAGTATAAGTTTATTAAATTTAAGATTTCGCTTATTCCCAAACCAATTTGCATAATTTTTCTGTAAATTAACAATATTAAACTAAATAATAATTTTTTGAAAAAATATTATTTTAAAAATGTACTTTATTTTTATAATATAACACAACCGTCTCAATACTCGCTCTTCTAATTTTCATTTTACCGAAATGAAAATGCCGTCGGCATATGTGCAAATGGGATATGTTGCATCTTCGAAATTTTCATAGAAATGAAAACTGCGCTGTCAAACTGCTGAAGTGACAGCTTATAGCTTACGATATATGGCATACGAATTAGTTTGCGATATATTGTAAGATATAAGCAATGTGGAGTCTCCACAGGCAATAGGCACGGCAATACAGTTCGCAAGACATAGATTTTATCCTGTCGAGATGCCCCGTTATGAAAGCATTCAGTGTTGCCGTGAGCTCAGAACAGTGTGGATATGAGCTGTTCTGGACGCTAACTACAATTTTAGTATGAAATTTAAATGTATGAATACACAGTACTAAATAATTTAAAATATATGTATATATATTCCCAAAGTATAAGGAAGTGAGTAAAACCTAAAAAATACAATATCATACACTTTTTTATAGCAATATATACGTTTAGAACTGATTAAGTGACCACTACAAAATGTCCACAAGTAATCGGTTCTGCAACATCCGTCTTCTAAATTTTAGACAACACTAATCTGCACCGTCGGCACTTTATAAGAATTTCGGCAATTAAATTTTTCATACGGTGTAGATTTTTCTTAGATTAGTTTATAACAAAAGTTTAAATTATGAAGATTTTTATGCACGTTGTGCTGGTGATTTTGCTCTTGCAAATGCACTTGGCAATTGGCGATAAAAAGCAGAGCAAGAAATATTCCCGTGAAGCTAATGAACAACAATACAACACACAACAAAAACAACACAAGTCGAAAGAAAAATCGTATGAAGGCGAGTTTAAGCTTACAACTGAGCGATATGACCCCGACTTCCGTAATCTACAACGACCTTTCCGAATGGCCAAACTAAATTTGGTCTGGGCTAAGGCACAAAATGTAAGTGATAACAATACTATACACATACCTAAATAGGTTACAAATAATTAGGACTAATATTAATTTTTTTACAATTAGAGACTGACTGAGCCAAAACTGAAGTCTTTGTATATGGAACTTAAAATACAAGATAAGGAAGAGATCGCATGGAAACAATTGAGCTCACAGCATAAAGATAAGGAAGGCATTAAAGAAGCTGAACTACGCCAAAAATTGGTTGGTATAATGAGCACGTACGATCTGTTGGAACATTTCGAAGATACGCAAGATAAAGACAAGGTTAAACCATATAAGGTAGGTAGTATATGGATTAATAATAGACAATAACATTATTTATTAAAAATCGTAACATTTGCTAGAAATTTTATGACCCAGAAGATAACCATTTGAATAAAAGTGCATTTAAGGACAAAAAATTAAATCGCCTTTGGGCCAAGGCAGAAGTAGCTGGATTCACTAAGGAAGAACTGGATTCACTTAAGGAAGAATTTCAACATCATCAAGATAAAGTCGATGTATACTATAGTTTATTGGAAGATATAGGTTCCACGAGCGACCCAAAGCATGAAAGTATGTAATAATTTATAGCTGATTATACATTATTAATTTTATACATTTGTAGATGCCGTAAATGAAGATGAGCTTGATATATTTAACATGGTCGCAAATGATCCCAATGAAAATGAAATTAACACTCCTGAAATGAATTTGAAAAAATATGAAAGCGACATAAATAAATTGCGCGATCACCATCATGGTATTAAAGATCATTATGAACGTTTGGAACGTTTGGTTTCTTCCGGACCGCACAGTCAGGAATTTGTTGAACCAAAAGTACAAGGCCTATGGCGCGTTGCACAAGCCAGCAATTTTACGGAAAAGGAATTGAGTTCGATTAAATATGAATTGCACCATTTCGAAAGCAGGCTACTCAAACTTCGCAATCTACATGCTGAGCATGCAATGCAAAAAGAGAAATACAAAGTAGATATTCGAAATTAACGCTTACAGATCGTTTTTTAACAAAATATATTTTTTCAGAATGAGAAGCAAAAGGACAAAAGCGGTCGCTTCGAAGATATGGAAGATCATATTAAGAAACAAACACGTAAAGTGGAAAAAATACAAGATAGTATTGAAAAAACTATTTTCAGACATTCGGAGCTGTAATGTCTTCTTAAATTGCCAACTGGCGAACTTTTCAACTTTTTGCAATAAATTCGAATAAACTAATTTAATATTTAAGTAAATAGATGCCAAATTTGAATAAATATAATGTATATAGGGCTCATTAATCTTATTTTATATAAGATAGTATATACACGAAACCGTATGTATATATGTACATTAACTTCTTCATATGCTATTTTGATACTGTTGAATTCATCTCTGCCAAAAGATCTTTAATAATAAAAATATTATTTTTCATGTTAAAAAGTATTAAGTAAATAGTTAAACGCTCACTTACCTTAAGACATTTTGCTAATTTTATTTTTACAAACAGTTAGGAATCATTAACCGATTGTTCTGACATAGAAACTTATAATCCACTTAGAGGACACGTGAGTTAAGATCATATCCAAGCGACAATTTTTTCGGCAGAATGCTGTAAAATTCTATTATTTTATTTACATCCAATGAAATTTCATTGTTCTAGTGTATAACATGTCTTCTCGCTCAACTCCTTTTAGAACTTCATTTCAGTCCCGGTCTAGGGAATTTTCCTTAAATTCTTTGACACATTTTTATTTCAGTAATATTTCTTTTTTTTTATCCATTATAAGAATTGTGAAAGATAATTTAAATGGTGTTTTGGCGGGATACAGTTTTAAGACCACTGTAAAGTCTTAAATATCAAAACCATATATTTTCATAAAACGTGCCATTTACTTTTAATGTAAACATATATTTAGTGAAACAGTAGTTTTATAAAAAATATAAAATAAAATAATTACACCGAATTAAATAATTTCAATAAAAAAAAAATATTCTAGGAAAATAAAAAATGCAACACTTAATATTATTTGACATTTTCTTTTGTTCCTGTTATCCGTTATATAGTTCGTCATCGTCGTATTTTTTGCAGTCGAAAAATGTGAGCTCATATTTATTGCAAATATTTTCATTATATTGGCACAATAAATATATCTTAAATTGTCAGAAAGTGGACAAAATATTTAGGTAAATTTATAAGAAATGAATGTGGACAGTAAATGTGTTTTTATTACCGTAAACTAATCAAGAGGAAATCACACGTCAGGGCGCTCCCAATTATGTTGTAGATTGCGTTGAAGTCGCTGCCGGCGTCGGCGCTGACGTCTATTGACATATCTGCAGTAATACGTTTTCGGCGACAACACCCGCAAAGATATTTTGCAGTTGCCCACCGACAAACAAACCAATATAAATAATGTAAAATATTAAAATAATTCTTTATTTTAGCGGAATCAACTTATTTTTGTACTGTTGCCGTATGGTCGGTCATGGCCAGTGAAAACATAATGGACGAATTAGCATCATTAATACGTACGGAAATTCCGGATGGCAGACAAAGCTTGCGTGATAGTTACACAAATTTGGAACGTGTTGCAGATTACTGTGAGGACACGTATTATCGGTCTGTATTAGAGTCTTAGAAATAACTTTACAATACATATTAATGTAATACTAATTTGATTTAGTGAGGAGAATAAAAAAGCAGCACTAGAGGCTACCAAAAACTATACAACGCAGTCATTGGCCAGTGTGGCATATCAGATAAATACCCTCGCTTATAGTTATATGCAACTTTTAGAGTTGCAAGCACAACAATTATGCGAAATGGAATCACAAATGAATCATATTGCTCAAACTGTGCAAATACACAAAGAAAAAGTGGCACGACGGTAAGATTATCATATAATTTTGTGTGCACATAATATATAAGTATATTCATTGCAGTGAAATTGGTGTTCTTACCGCTAACAAAGTAAGCTCACGTCAATTCAAAATAGTCGCGCCCATTAATCCAGAAAAACCAATCAAATATGTACGCAAGCCAATTGACTACTCGATATTAGATGAAATAGGTCACGGTGTTAATTCTACGCAAACACGCCAACAAAAACATCGTGGATCCAGTCACGGGTCTATACAATCATTGGCAACATCTTCGCTGGCACCTTCCGTAGGTCCGCCACCAACTACAAAACCACCAACACCACCGCAAATGACACGCGGAAATACTGGTACACTGGGTAAATCGTCAATGAGTAATACCGGTACTCTTGGCAAAAGTTCGCGTGAATATCGGACGCCACCGGTTGTTAATCCACCCCAAGTGCCTTCGCACTATGCACCCAACTATCCGATTGGTCATCCAAAACGTATGTCATCAGCTTCCTCAAGCACCACGGTCACTGGTATCAGCAGCATGGGTATTGGTGGTCCGGGCAGTACAAGCGGTGCGCCAAGTGTAGTTAGTGAACGTGAACGTGGTGGTGGTTATAGTGCACTGCCTATGCCGCCTAGTCAGCAAATAGCAACACATGTCAATTTACCATCAGCGGGTATGATGCAATCTTTGCCACCACCACCGCCAACAACATACGACGATCGAAGCAGCATGCCGCGTAAGTGTAAATTTACTATATTAAGTAAATAAATGCACAATCAGACTATATTAATTAATTATTAATTGCATTTTAGCGCCACCATCGCCACTCACTGTTTCACAACATGAAATTAGCGAGCAAAGTCACATTGGCATGCACACACTGGGCAGAAATCACAACAGGTATGTTATGCTGTGTTGCTTGCTCTTTATTCAAAACTCGATAACTGTCAAGAAATGCAAATACGTTACAAAGTTCAATATGCAAAGTTGTTTGACACTGGCTGTCAGATATTTTAGCGAATTAACTTAGTAATAAACAAGAAAAAAGTTATCTGTCTATCTTGGTCTATAATATACCCTATTTAGGGTATAAAAGAGTTAAGTTATCGAGTTTCGGTATTAAATTGTATGTTGTAAAATATTAAAAGAATTGTTATTCATTTATAATATTTCATAATTGCACACATTAAGGAATGGTAACAGGTAAAATAAAAGAAAAAAGATTTCTATGTAAATTAAAAATACACTATTTTCTTGGTTATCGGCCATAATACATTCACAAAACAATAATTGCGATTACAGTCAGTTGTTTTCTCTTTAATTTCGAATAACTACTTCTTATCTTATAAAGCATTGTTTGTCCACCTTTTTAAAGAAATAATTTCAGTGTGAACTTTGCAAGACCTGGCTCACAGTCGCCACCACTACCACCTCCACCACCACCGGAGGAGGAACATCAGGACTTTGGACGGCCAAGGACATCAGCAGGGCAAGGTCAATTGGCGCCTATCGTGCCCGAGGATCAGAATTTACCCGGTTGGGTGCCAAAGAACTACATCGAAAAGGGTATGTACAAATAAAATTCCACAACAAATATAAGTGTGTACAAATGTCTTGCGGTAATTACAGTTGTCGCAATTTACGATTATTATGCCGATAAAGATGACGAATTGAGTTTTCAAGAAAGCTCCGTATTGTATGTGCTAAAGAAAAACGATGATGGCTGGTGGGAAGGCGTTATGGACGGTGTGACCGGCCTCTTTCCGGGCAATTACGTGGAACCATGTGTGTAAACGTGTGTGAGCATGTAGCGTGTCAATGACACTTAGTGTTTTTTAAGTGGATCTAAAGTCAAATACATAGCTGAAATCACACTCGTGCACATATGTCTGTACGTATGTACACTGCCTAATTCGTCATTCGACTACGCCGCCAATTGGTATTGCAAGTATTTACATAGCATTATCACAATTACCAGCAAGTTATATTAAAAGGTATATTATCAGGCAAAGCTGAGTGTAAAACAATTCCAATATCTAACATGAATAGCATTAAAAAGTCTGCATTTAAGTGCGCAGTTATTCCACGTAGTTTAAAATTAAAAGCAAAAAATTAAAAAAAAAAGATAATAATAATAACAATTAAGCATAATATTGGTGAATGTAATGTGAATAATGTATGTCCTTTCGACACGAAATTCTGCGCAAAAACTAAAAAACAATATTACCGTTATGCCACGCATTCTTTGTGTGACGGAAGTCTGCAGCAAAGGTCATACATTCAACATAAAACATTTTTATAGCATTTTTTTTTACAAAACAAAAAAAAAAAAAAAGAAGAAAACAATAATAATAATAACAATGAAGTGAACACGTTGTTAACCTTATTCAGGCGTATGAAGCACAGATAACGAAAGTAAAGTTACGTAGAGAACAATAATATACTAGCTGCAATTAACTGAATTAATTCAATTATGTATTCTAACTAACTTATAAGTATTTGTGTATGAGGCGCAACAATGCTCGCAACGATTCCTTTTTATACGCCACCTTCTCCCCATTTGTATGTATGTAAATCTTTTATTAATAATATTATATAAATGTCTTCGATTTATACAATACCCACTACCATATGCTATACTATATACCTTGCATCAACGATATTCAACGTGTGTTTGTGTGCTGCCACAAAAGCAGCAAGCAGCAAGCGGCAAAAAGTCAAAAATCGTATGTGGTTAGCACAGTGTTGTGTTGGTATGCCAAGCATTGTGCACACAAGCGCAGACATGTACAAGCATTTACCACAAACAACTGGTTTCTTTGAAAAATTGGCACATAGTGTCAAACTATTTTGCATGTGTTGCATTTTTTATAAATTTATATGAAGTTGGCATTTTTGTACACAAATTTTTGCATAAATGAAATACTTTATTACCTCCTGGTATAGTTTATGCTCAATTATCTATTATTATTATTTTTATTTTAATTATTATTATGTAAAGCTTGAATTAATTATTGTAATATTAATAATGAAACCATTATTTTTATTAGAATTATATGTTCACAAATCTAGCTGCACAGGTGGTAAGTGTAAACACCAATACTCCTGTATAAGCCTTTGCTATGCTATAATTTCATTTATATTAGTTAAACGTGAATTTATTAAAAATACAAATATATATATATACATATACTTACCTATATGAAAGTAAAATAAATGAAATGATAATTACGCATACATACGTATATTATTACTATTGTATTAACTTAGATAATATAAATAATCACAATGGAAATAAATGCTAAAGATGGAATTAAAAAATGTGCAGTTTTTCATAAAGAGACATACTTCACTACAACTTTTTGAGATATAACGTGTGATCCAAGTAGAGGTTCTTTTTCCAATAGCCTTTTTTTGACAGACCACGCGTGCGTGATCAAGCTGTCAGTTTATTTTTCTTCAGTATTGTTTGGCATTGCATCATGTAAAGACTTACGCTTGAACAACGTTTATAAATCGTTCAACTTTATTACGAAAGTTTATGTTCCGTAAAGAATGTGTTACGCGCGCTTCGCTCAACTTATGGTCAACATAATCGGCCTGCTGAGCGTACTATTCGCAGCATCAATTTGAGATCCAGTAATCATTATTGCAGAATATTCGACCGAATGGACCACGACCATCCGGCAGTGAAGAAAATACAGCAGTCGTAGCTGGGGGTGTACACGAAGGCCGTGGAGAGACGATGCGGCGTCGTTCGCAGCAACTCGGACAGATGTATGGAACGACTTGGCGCATTTTACGTCGAGATCTCAAATTGAAAACGTACAAAACACAGCTTCTGCAAGAACTGAAGCCGCTCGAACTTTTCAAGTGACATCGCTTCGCTCTCTGAGCTCTAGGAAAGTTCCAAGAATATCTGACGTTCTCGAGCCAAATTTTGTTCAACGATGGGGCCCATTTCGGGCTCAATGGTTATGTAAACGAGCAAAATTGCCGCATTTGGGACGAAGAACAAACTGAACAGATTCAAGAACTGGCATTTTATCCAAAAAAACAACAATTTGGTGTGGTATTTGGGCAAGCGAAATCATCGGTCCATATTTCCTCAAAAAGTTTTGATGCTTGAAATTAAAGCTCGTAATCGATATCGCATCAATCAATGCATTTATTGAGATAACACTTCGATGAGCAAATAATTTCACAATTTGGGCCCGTCGACTGGCCACCATGATCGTATGATATCACACAGCTAGACTTTTTCTTGTTGGGATATGTAAAGTCTAAAGTCTATGCGGATAATCCCGCTTCGATTTAGGCAAACATCACGCGTGCCATGCTAAAGTTCCCAGCCGAAATACTCGAACGAGTCATCGAAAATTGGACCAATCGATGGACCATCTGAGACGTAGCCGTGGCCAACATTTAAAAGAGATAATTTTAAAAAATAAATGCCAACGACTGTTCTTTCGAAGGATAATGAACATTCCCCATCAAATTTGAAGTTTCTGTGTTTTTTCTTTAAAAAAGTAGGAAACCTCGAAATGGATCATCCTTTAGATTTGAAATTTTGCATACGTTCTTTTCTCCCCAAGAACCTGCTCATTTGCCGGAATCGCCACTATCATGAGTCTGCAAAGAAATGAAGAGCTGTTTTGATTATTTTGCGTAGTTCCTATGGGTTTGAAATCCGAATCGGAAAATTATTTTAATTTTGTTGTTGCTTTTGTAGCGGCAAAGAATAAACATAACTGAAGTTTTTTAGTGGAATGGTGCCGAATCGACAGTCTTCGGCCGAATAATAATCCGAGTCCATACCGGTTACTCACTCCAACTATCATGGGAACAGCTTTTTGTCATAGAGCGTCATTAGTAAGTACTAAATACATTTCTTTTTCCCAGTGAAACTATTTGTGGTACAAGCATCAGGAAGGTCTCTATGAAGCGTCCAAAAATATCTTTTTTGTATCTCCTTAATATCTTGATGAAATCGTTCACCTTGTTCTCCACTCGCATCAACATTTTTTGGAAAGTAGTCGAGGTGAGAATGAAAAAAATGTAATCTTAGACTCATAGACATAAAGCTTGAAGATCTTTTAACATTCCTTTGATGATTTTTCTGTAGTTAGCGTCTTTGTTATCGCCTAAATATTGTTCTATGACCTACTTAAAGGATTGCCTTGCTCTTTGAAGATCCGTCGCGGTTGTAATGAACCTTGGATCAGCCATAAGTCGTCGAATATCTGGTCCAAAGTAAACACCTTCTATCATTTTCATCTCTGAGAGACCTGGAAATTTGGAAACTCTAGGAACTAACTTTACAAATGGCTTCATGGACATCAGCTTTATGAGAAGTGGTAGTCGAAGAGGAGGCACCAAAATTTCATGTACAACGTTTTTTCGGAACTTTAAGCTTCCTTTGAAGCCAACATATTTCAAATTGACATAAATGGAAGCATAGAAACCGCCATTGTAAAGCAAAGCTACTTTAAGAGAAGCTCCTGTTTTTGAGCCTTAATCCTAGCGCCCAACTGCGTTTTTGGTTCTCACCAAATCATTTTACTCGCCATAGGAAAGAATATTCGGATTGCTGTTATCTTCACATTCAAAACATGGCTTGTCATGGGGTTTTTTCTTGCCTATAACCAATGTCGAAGGTCTTTGAGACATCGTTTGCGGACTTTACGAGGTGCCCAAATTTTATACTGATCTCCGAACAATGGATGGTGGTTTCACTTCAAGTACGCCATATACTGGAAGGTAGTCGATCAAGATGTTAATGGTGTATTATATTACTCTATGTCGCCGATGTAATCAAGTAAAGTCCTCTTGATACTCCTAGGAGGAGGCTCCGCTCCAAGCAGAATGGAATGAAAGGGTGTATTGTGTTCCTTAACCGGAAGCATGCTGGTGTTCATTAGGGGATAGCATGAGGGATGCTGGTATCGTACGGAATGCTGTGTTCTAAGCTTCTTCATCTGCGTTACACTACATCCAGGTGACCATATCGGTGCAGCATAGTTAACGATTGGTATGAAGATGCCTATAAGATTTCTTCGTCTTTTTCCCAGGTACAGTCAGGTGGCGGTAGTATGCGGTGTGAAAGGGTACCAGTACAGTACCAGTTGTTAACAGTCGATATTTAATGGCATCGACTGCGATACTAAGAGCCAATCTGTACTCCTTCGTCCAGTTCGTGAATATTGTCGTTATGGATTTAGTGAGGGAGAGTGTTAAGCTCCTTGCTGAGATGGAGCGAGAAAAATCGGTGACGCAGCTGTTTACTTTTGAGCTAAGTTATTGCTAGAAAGCCTAATTCTTACTGTACTAGTAGTACTCAAAGAAAATTAAAACCCATGAAACAGGCACTGCTTTTCTCTACCTAAATTATTTTAAGAGAAGCTACGATCCTAGTTAGTTCACCTTAACCAGCGTTTCGATGTATATACCTGTAGATAGGAACTAAGCAGAGTGAGATTTCGCTTTGCTCTGGCTCAAAGATTGACTATATATTGCATATTGCTGAAGACAGCTTCGCGGTTAGACCACATTCCTTTCTGAACTCGTCTATTTAGTTTAGGTGGTGTTTCTGTGCCTGTTTTTATTGTCGTCTGAACCACTTTCTCTTCTTTATGAAGGAGTTACCTATTCTGTTCGTTTAGCTTATTCAGCGCCATTTTGGGTCTTAGTCTAAAGTTAGTTAGATTTTGAACTCAATACATTCAGTCTTATGCCCGAAAAATACTCATTTTAGGTTTCCACTGAACACAAATATTATTATTTTTTTTTTTGTTGATATGCTTTTGTGCGCTTTATTTCAAATTCTATATTCATTATTTTATATTTAATTGCGAATTTCATCTTAAAAGTAATACCTAACCCAAAGTTTCCGACTCTACTTTTTGAACTTGCCTCGTTTTTGAGAAAGAAAAATAAATAAATGAAATTTATCATATTTCCCTGAGCAAAAACTTTTCCATTCGCCTTGGCCGAATTGTCTACAAATAAATGAAATGCTTGTGCTTTTGAAGATTGCGTTTTTCGGTTGCTCATTGTCGGGTCTTAAGTGTTGTTGGGCGTATGCCTAGCCAGTCGTATTGAGGTGCCACGTCGCGTTGACGGTGTAGTTGTCGCGGATAATTTCGGTAAACGTGGATTAACAAGTGGTCCCATGTGTCGATCTGGTCCATCTTGAAAAGCGCTAAGTATTTGACTGTCGATCGGTGGCAACGGTGAACCAGGCGACCATTCAGAGCTGGAGCTAGAGCCGGGTGATTCGGAACTATATAAAGATACACAAATATTGTATATAAGTGACAGAAGGAGAAGATTTCTAAGGTAAAAATTTCAAATTATTCAAAAACTTACCCAGCTGTATAGATTGGCGGCAATTTGCGCTCATAAGATGTAGATGGCGTAACAACGCCAGCATGTATTTCTTGCTGGTATAAACCGTAAAGTTCGCGTAGTTCGTCGGGCAATTCGACATTGCCTTCCTCAATCAAACGACGTTGTGAACTTATGATATCCTCACATAAACGCCGTTGACGTTCGGCGCGCAAGAGTTGCAGGTCTCGTCGTCTCAGCTCAGCCTGTCTTGCTAGGCGCTCAGCTTGTAGCGACACCTTGTCGGCTTCCAATTCATGCACGCGACAAAGTAGTGCCAACAATTCGCGCTCTTCATCGCTGGTAATGCGTTCCGGAAGTTCCTACCAGCATAAGATATTACGGTTGGTGTTCTAAAACTTGAATAAATACTTTTCAAATTCATTTTCTGTTACTTACATCTTCTAACTGCACACCCTTTTGCCGACACATTTCAAGTTCTTGTTCAGTACGCTCGCGTATCTCTTTGTAACGACGTGTCTCTTTCTCGATTGCCGAGAGTTCACCCCAAGCATTTTTCAAGGCAATCGCGCCTTCGGATTCAATATCTGTAGAAATGTAGAAAAATTATAAAAAAAACATTTATTCTACAGATATTTTAGCTCCCTTACCGTCGTCAGCTGGTGAATCGTAAAGTTTACCCATGCGTCCCTGCCAATGCGATATGATCATGTGCTGACGCTCTGCATCGAGCTCCAAACCGAGCAAATGGCTCTCCGCTTCGAGCAGTTTGCGACGCAGCTTCATTTGTTGCTTGAAGGTGAGCACGATCTGCTCGCGCAAGTAGCGTAATTCCGTTTTACGTTTCTCATCCTCTTCGGTGGAGCGCGCCGGTTGAGCCGCAGCAGCCGCCGCTGCACCACTACGCGGCCGTTCGGTAAGCATTTTGCTACGCAGACGTGTTACCTCCTCGCGCAGTTCGGTTACCAGATTTTGGTAGTGTTTTGTGGGAAAGTTTTTGACCTCATCAATGTAAACGGAATTCTGCAAGCGTGTAGAAATGCTATTTGCGCGATCCGCATATACAAGCGTATTTTTAGTTTCGTCGCGATGCTTAGCTTCGGGTGCGACATGCGCAATCATAACGGTCTTGCACTTGCCACTTAATGCCTCTTTTAGTAAACGCGTAAGCTTCGAATCACGATAGTTGACGTAACGCGCACCACCCGACAGCGCATTGATGCAATTGCCAAGCGCCAGTAGACTGCGATTGATGTGTGCACCTTCTTGTAAGCGCTTACCACGATTCTTGGTCTTCTTAGCACGTTCCGAGCCAGCAAGATCGGTGAGAAAGAGACGACCTTGTTTTGTGCCCAACGTTGTTTTCGTCTGTACGGTAATACTGAGCAACGCATGGCTACGCGACGATGTTTGGTTGGCTGCTGTCGGCTCCATGGTACGTGCTTTGTTGCCCCTGAGCAACAACGAAACGACCTCTTGCCGACTAGTCGTGGTGATCTCCGAGAGGCCGGCGACAGTTATGCGTTGACCGCGATTATCTTCACGCAGTTCTAGCGGCCCGCCTGGATTCAGCAGATCACGTATAAGCTCATTGTATATTTCCAAGTAGGAAATGGATACCTGCAATAATTGAGTAATACTATGAAGAGTGTATGCAAACAATTTGTCACCCAACTAACCTTGCTGCCATTATTCGACGTATTGTCGATATTTTGAAATATTTCCTCGATGGCTCGCACCATCAATCCACTTTCATTGTTATTGGCATCGACATCGTAAGCCGCCGTAGCGGCTCGTTCGGTCGCTGTTGAAGTGCCTTTCTTACGACAGGGACCCAACATGGTGTGTGTTTTGCCTGAACCGGTGGCACCATAAGCGAAAACCGCTGCATTGAGACCATTGAGCACATCCTTAACCAAAGGAGCAGTCGTTTTCTTATAGACCCTCTCCTATTTTATTTTATTTTTATTTTTTTTTAACAATTAATTATAAGAAAGAAGAGCTTCAGTTTCCACTGCTTTTTCAAGTTTTGTAATATAAAATTATTTTTAATATAAAATTTTTGGTCATTTAGTTGAGCAATCTGTTGGACCTCTTGAGCACAAGTAAATAAACTCCACACAACTTCTTACCTGCGTGTCTGATTCTTTGAAAACATGATCGTACGAGTATTGTCTCGGTCGACTTTTACCACCGTCATCAAATAATAGTGATTTGTCCGAAATCACATCAATGCAATGATCGGAGCTTTCATCGCTGGGTCGCACGCGAACCACAACCTAGAAAGCGGTTAGACAAAACCATAAAAGTTATGTCTAATAATAAAGTATAATAAATCGTTTGAACCAACCACTAAACGCTCCTCTTGCGGACCGTTTGCTGTCGCTAGTCCGCGACTCTGCGCGGCCGACGAGGATGAGCTGCCACCACTGCTGCTTGACCAACTACCGTTTTGTGCCATTTTACGCGCCGCAAACCGCGGTGGCTCACTGCGGGAGCGAAGCGTGATTAAAGCTCGTCAATTAGTTGCTGTAATTTGGAAAAAATCACTGTTAACCTTAAGGGAATATAGCACATACACACTACTATATAATGTATAATATATGCTTACTTCGGTTCAGAACAACACTGTAGGAAAATTTACAAATATTCTTGAAAAGGTTCGTACCTATAACTTATTTTGATAAATCGAAGTGAAGTTTTGATTAAAATGTTTATATATGATAAGTTCAAGTTGTCGAACAGATTTGCCTTGATTGTAAAATACAAGATCTGGTATCCTTAAGTTTCAAATTTTCACTAAGAGTTATGGTTCACCAATATAAGTATAAAACGGGGAAACAATAATCTAAGAAATACATTTACTTCAACGAAGTTATCGCCTTGCCCCCAATTATACTTTACTTTGAGCGTTCGATTGAACCTTTATCGATTCCGCGCATATTGTCACAAGTATTGGTTTGCCGGCTTTTTTGGATTTCTTCTCATTGTTTAGCTGCCAGATATCTATACCAGATATGACCTGGTTTTGTCGCGTGATGCACTGCAGGAGCTTTTCGACGTAGCTCCTCTAGGGGGGCACAAGGTCTCCTTGGGAAATCCTTGGCGTATTACCTTCAATTTAAGGCTTTCGAATGCGGCGCTAATTTTAGCGACACTATTCGTCAGAAAATTCAAGGAGGCCTGGTTCGCGCACTTGATGACCCGCTGGATTGTTGAGTACAAAGCTTAAAAGTAAACTCGACAATCCGACGTCCATCTCCACCCATTCCTCCTGTATGGTGCTAGGTGAGGGGGAATTTCCCTCTATGACACCCATCTGTTGTCTGTCACTGCCTTCATTGTTGAAGTGCCTGGCTGCGGCTTCATTATTCTGCTCTGTTCATTGTCTGAGGTTTTTGGACAGAGTTCCTGTAGCTTCATGTTGTGAGCAATTCCTTTTCAGGGAACTGCTTTGGCTGCTGGTGTCGATAGGAGGTTTCGATTGTTTTCTTTTCAGGAAACAGTAATTATCCTCCACTATCTGCTTTTGTCGCTTTATTACTTCTTTGTCAACTGAGTTGCCGCCAGTCTGTCCTTTGGCACTCTTTCCCGTTAGGACTGCACTCTGCTGCAGTTTTTCCTCACTTTTTTAGGACTTTATGCCTTTTCTTGTACCCATTTTCCCCATTAGCAGCCAGTGCTCATTGGTTAGTACTCATGGATACTTTGAAGGTGAAAACTGTCCGTATCCTGTCGTATAGCATAAAGCCCTCACTAAATTTTGCTAACCTAGACATCTCAAAATTAATATGTGAAGTAGGATGAATATTGAGCAAAATGTTGCAAGGTTGTCAGGCTTCCTATCGAAATTAAACTGGGGATGAAAGTTTGCTGTAGCGATTTGTAGAAGCATTAACTCTTGATAGATTAATAGCTGTTACGTTGGGTACAACTTTTTTGGGTCGCAATTGGCAGACGTTGATCTTGACAACATCTGGTTCCAAGATGGGGCTAAGTGCCGTCCAGCATGTGCAGTAACCGAATTATTGCGAGAAAAGTTTGTAGATTCGATTATTTCAAGAAATAGTGATATTGAATGTCCACCAAGATGTTGTGAGTTAACATCATCAGACTACTTCGTGTGGTGCTATTTAAAGACATTGGTTTTAAGCAATAAACCAGCCTCTCTTCAAGCTGTAGAAGTCAACATTGAACGTGCTATTCATGGCATACGACTTGATTTAGTGGAAAAAATACTCGAAAATTGGGATTCGTTGCTGCAAAAGAAGTCTTGGATGCCACTTGAATAATGTTAAATAATTTTATCGATTTCACTTCTCACTTAATGAAATCATAACCCTCTTATTGTAAAACCCTGTCAATTGTTCAACATGAGTTGCAAATAGTTTCACCCTTTTCTGCATTTTGATTGAAAATTAAATACTCGTTAATGCCATGATTGATTGCTCCAAAGGTGTCAAAGGATGCACCTGCTCATAAACAAGTGAAACGGACACACACCACTCAGTTATACGATCACAAAAACCTAAAAGTCCATTGCAGACATTAAGTGTCATTAAGGATTCCGTGAGTTGGCAGTTGTGGGCGTTGAAAAGCGGAAAACTTTTGTTGATGTGCCACAACAATGTTAATAGTTTATAACAGAAATCACATTACGGTGGAAATGCATCAGCATTGATGAATAATTAAAAATAGTTATATAAGAAATCGTGTTAACGTTTTAGGTGAAAGTGTTGGCAAAGTAGATGCGGTATGTTATTTATTTCAAGGTAAAGTAATAATGATCGAGTGTTAAGACTATGAAGAAAGGCTGGTAGATATTTTGCACTAAGTTGGCTTGGGTCAGTGTCCAAGTGAGAAAAAAAAAATTGATTGAAAATAAGCTTCTAGTTATACCGACATGCTCGTGTAAGAAGTTTTCAGCTCCGCTCAGATAAATATTAGTAAATCCTTCAAAACTTTTGATCTAACAGTCGTGTGACCATTTTGTAGTACATTTATTGGAAACAAGCAATTAAAGTTGACATTTTTGCAGTGTCAAGATACCATTAGTCTCAGTTAAAATAAGATCTCTTTATCACTTGTATTAAGGCTTAGGACTTGTGCAAAGGATTTTCAAGGAATATGCTATTAATAATTGGGGGGCAATGTCCGTCCATCAAAGCTTAGTAGTTAGACCCACTCTCAATTATCTGGACTTTTTTCGCTACCCGGAAGCGTCAATTCGATACCAAACGAGGTTTCAGACATGGCGACTCCCTTTCCAATCTACTCTTGGAGAAAATAATTCGCTGCAAAACTAAAAAGGGAAGCTACTGTCTTCTATAACTGCTGACCGCCGATGACATCGATATCATTGGCATCAACAACCGGGCCGTTAGTTCTGCTTTCTCCAGACTAGATAAGGAAGCGGGGCAAATGGGTATGGTAGTGAAAGAGGGCAAGACAAAATATCTCCTGTCATCAAACAAACAGTCGTCGAACTCGCGACTAGGCTCCCACGTCACTGTTGACAGTCATAACTTTGAAGTCATAGATAATTTCGTCTATCTTGGAACCAGCATTAATACCAACAATAACGTAGGCATGGACGATGCCAACATCTGATGAGTGGACATTACGAGTTTTCGAGAGAAAGGTTCTGTGGAAGATTTATAACCGCGTAAGCGATTTCTACGCTAGTAAAGAAGAACGAAGCGTCAGTTCTCTGTTTGCAGAGGGGAGTTAATTTTGAACATCTGCTATCCTGATTATATTTTTTTTTAACCTGAAGGGTCTTAGATGTAATTTCTTCGAAAAGAGTCAAGTCAAATGCTATAGAGCTTTTGTAATTCTTTCTATGGTGCAGTAATATGGTGGACGTACGGAAATCTATCTAATCTATCTATCTAATCTCCAAAAATCACTCTAACGGCAGACCTTCTACCTGCCAACATAGACATCTTTGCTGAAAACTGCGCGGCTAAATAGGTGGGACATTTACTGGCTGCAGAAGAATTTACATAAAGAACTCGGTGTTTATTGGCAGTTTAGCAAGTACCGACTACATGACCCCGCGTTTAGATTGGAAAAAGAAAGAAGATCCAAAATTAACGTAGAAAAAGGGTCTCCACAGTATGCAACACTGGAAGATGTATCGATAGTGAGACTGCAGAATCTATTGAAATTCAAGTCTAGTGCTGGCATCCTGAAGGATAACTAATTCTCATGAACAACATGACGGCAATCCATCAGACATCAGCTAAGGATCAAAACTAGGATAAAAACTGGTCTACTCATGGCTCACTCTAACATACTAAATATAATGTAGATGATTCACATACTCCGTTACAATAAAGTCGTTAACTTTGTCTTTGTTTTCGCACGTAAATTTAACACCATGCTGCACCATATGTGTATATACAATTTTAACACGAGTATCAACAATATTTAACCTTCGTGAGGCCGAAATACTCGCAGCGCCTTGGTGCAACGACTTAAAGTATGCATAAATAAACAGCAAGAATTTGAAATAACTGTTTCACGTGTCGTGTCGTTGAGGTAGGATCAGTTGTTGTTATTGCTTAAATATTGTGCACGCATTTGTGATTACCGTTATGTGGCGTTCGCTAGTCAAGGCAAGACCTCAACCTTAAAGAGCGATTAACTTAATCACTGCATTTACAACACTAATAGTTAGACACACGAAAATCATAATAATAAATAAAATAATAATAAAAAATAAATACATATAAGAACAACATTTTGAAAGTGTGTGTGTGCTTAATTATTTGGGGAATTGATTTTCGTGAATTTGTGCCCAAGTGTTGACGGCTATAGTTTCGTTAATGTTTATGTTAATTGGCTGATTTGGCTACGGGTTTCCCTACCCGGCGTCGCATTTGACTTAACCTTCTACAGATCGATCAGTTGAGACAGCACAAATGAGATTTCTTTATTTACACATTTATATATAAATATATGTATTTAAGCGATTTCCATTAATGTTTCGTTAAATATTTACACCATAATCATTTCCTTTTGTTGTCTCAGCTTTTTACCTTATATTGTAATTTTTTGTGTGTAGTTTCTTAGGGACGAATGAAGGACACACTTGTGAGAGTGAGTGAGACTGAGATTTTCTTATTTATTTTCATTAGCTTCACAGGCGTGTAGAAGTTTGGTCATTTCGTGCGGCACCATATTGATTGAAAATTTGCCGAAAACCTCTCGAAGAATCAATGCAGTATGCGGCGGTGCATTATCGTGGTGTAAAAACCGAGAGTTTTCGGCCCATAATTCCGGCCTTTTTTATACTCTCGCAACAAAGTTGCTAAGGAGAGTATTATAGTTTTGTTCACATAACGGTTGTTTGTAAGTCCTAAAACTAAAAGAGTTAGATATAGGGTTATATATACCAAAGTGATCCGGGTGACTAGTAGAGTTGAAATCCGGATGTCTGTCTGTCCGTCCGTCAGTCTGTCCGTCCGTCCGTGCAAGCTGTAACTTGAGTAAAAATTGAGATATCATGATGAAACTTGGTACACGTATTTCTTGGCTCCATAAGAAGGTTAAGTTCGAAGATGTTCGGCCCACTGCCACGCCCACAAAATGGCGAAAACCGAAAACCTATAAAGTGTCATAACTAAGCCACAAATAAAGATATTAAAGTAAAATTTGGCAAAAAGGATCGCATTAGGGAGGGGCATATTTGGACGTAAGTTTTTGGAAAAGTGGGCGTGGCCCCGCCCCCTACTAAGTTTTTTGTACATATCTCGGAAACCACTATAGCTAGGTCAGCCAAACTCTATATAGTAGTTTCCTTCAGGCAATTCCATATACAGTTCAAAAATGGAAGAAATCGGATAATAACCACGCCATACAAAGGTTATGTTGAATATCACTAAAAGTGCGTTAACCGACTAACAAAAAACGTCAGAAACACTAAATTTTACGGAAAAAATGGCAGAAGGAAGCTGCACCCAGGCTTTTTCTAAAAATTAAAAATGGGCGTGGCGTCGCCCACTTATGGACCAAAAACCATATCTCAGGAACTACTCTACCGATTTCAATGAAATTCAGTATATAATATTTTCTTAACACCCTGATGACATGTGCGAAATATGGGTGAAATCGGTTCACAACCAAGCCTTCTTCCAATACAACGCTATTTTGAATTCCATCTGAGGCCTTCTCTGTATAATATATACATTAGGAACCAAAGATGATAGCGGAATAAAACTTTACACAAATACGGTATTTGAAAAATATGTAAAAGGCGGATAATGAAATCTCGATTATCACTTTATCATGCGAGAGTATAAAATGTTCGGTGACACCCGAACTTAGACCTTCCTTACTTGTTTACGAATAGCTTCGCACAAACGACGCATAATACTCAAATAGTATTTCTTGTTGACAGTTTGGCCAATCGGTCGGATTTTGGAGTACACCACACGTCTATAATCGAATGAAACTATCAACATTTTGATTTTTGACCTGCCTTGACGTGTTTTTTTCGGCTACGGCTCACATTTGTCACGATATTCGGCCGATTGAACAACTGATCCAAGATTTATCGCCAGTTAAAATACGTTTCATGATATTCAGTTAGTTGGAAAGAACTGTTTCACAGACGTTAACGCGATGTTGTTTTTCGACAAAATTTATGTATTTTGGAACTAATCGTGCTTCCACTTTTCTTAGGCCCAAATGATCTTTCAAATAGTTTTCACTAGTTCTTGTGATATTCCAACGATGCCAGTAAGATCTCTGACTGTTAATCGTCGATTCTAAAGCACTAATTTCTTTATTTTATTGACATGTTGAACATCAGTTCATGTTGATAGCTGTCCGGGACGTGATTCGTCGTCAACGCCTTCTCAAACCTTTTTGAATAAATTGTAACAATCAAAAAAAAATTGCAACAAACAATTATCACCGTAGGCCTTTTCCAACGTTTCTGCATCAAAATGTTTATTCCGCAGACAAAATTTAATGGAACTTCTTTGTTGAATAATTTCGCTCATCGTCAAAATCGCCGAATGCACTTTATGTACTTCAAAAAGATAAGCGTAAACTAGACACTAAGATTATTTTGTTGTGATATTTGGCGCTGAAATCACTGACAGTCTTACCGACCCAGATAAAAAAAGTTCGGCAATGGATTTTCACGTGAAATTTAAATTAAAAAGTCTTACAATTTTTTGCCCATCATAGACACAAGTCATTGCTTCAAGTCTCGTCCTCTGTTTAGAACAAACATTGCAGTTAATGGATGCTGGCTTTGGGTCCAAGTTATGACACAAAATACTAAGATTTAAGAAATTCTAGCTGTTGCCTTCTTATCTTATATTTCTTAACGTTAAGAAAATTAGAAAAGAAGAAAATTGTACTTGGAATTGCTAAAAAATATTTTATGGTTTCGTATGTGGATCATTTTAGAAACTTCTGCGTGTCAAGCTAACAAAAGCAACTCCGAATGGTAGAAAAAAATTAATGAAAAATATGAAAGGAATATTATTATCTAGATACTAATAACAGTTTGCGTAAAACATTTATAGAAATTTTAACAAGAAAACTTAATCGTTTTTAGTAATAATGCCAAAGGAAACTGACTGTGTACGACTCTAAGAAACAAAAAAGAAACAAAATCAGGTCACTAGTAGAATCACAATAGAATAAAATGTTGTTAAGTTTCGCTCTCACTCAGTATATTTTTAAAATTTGCGCTCTGCGTGTTTATTTTCTACTTGAAATCTGAAAAATCTGGAAATAGCAGAATTTTTATCATTTCTAAAAAAAAATTTTTAAAAGAAGGAATTCAGTAAAATAGAAATACAGTAAAATAACGAAAAGTAAAATATTTTTCAGTCCAGAAATATGCTTTCAATAAAAAGTCGCAGATTTATTCAACTAAGCATTGGCATGGAAAGAGTGAGAAAGGAAAAGATACATACTATAGAGAGCAAGCAAGCACATCCATTAGACCATCAAACATCCTTTACTTGTTTCAACAACTTTTAATATTACATTTTAATTGAAATGCATTAGAAAAGATTAATAGTTTTAGAAGCAATTATGCGTTGAATTAACTCACACGTGCAGTCTGTACGCTTTAGACTCCGATACAAAGGTATCTACCGAATTAAATGGCGCCATAGCTTTTAAATTCAGCATTTCAATGGCTTAATGACGCATTTAGTAGTGAATTTTATTGATTACCCACTGATGCTTGTCTAATGAAGAGCCGTGGGAGTAGTAAATATGTGTGTATGATTGAAATTTTCTTACTTTGTAACCACAATGCACTAAATGCGTCCATATTTTCACTGTCCATATTTCAGTTAATCAACTTAATTAAATTAGTGGGAAAAATACTTTCGAATTTATTTTTAGAACATAAACTATATCTAGATTTTTATCAAAAATAAATTTTTTTACCCTGAACAGGGAAGCGTTAGGGTCTCCGAAGCACATAAGTATATACATACGAGGGCTGTTATATATATTTCTGGCCTAGGCAACACTAAGTGTTGCCATGTGCAATCTGACATTTCCATTGGAAAGTTTGACATTTTTTAGCATAACATCACTCGGAACGTTTTGTCATTTAATCGTGAATTGTTTTATTTACAGGGAATTAAAAAATTCATCTCGGCCAAAAAATGGAATTAACTCGTGAACATTTTCGTGCGATCATTTTTCACAACTTTCGACGTGGATTATCACGACAAGAGTGCATCGATGAACTAAAGTCTTTGTATGGCTATGAAGCACCATCCTATAGTACTGTGAAAAACTGGTGCAACAAATTCAATCGTGGCCGACGCTCGCTCAAAGACGAATTCCCTGAAGGTCGTCCAAAAACAGCCGTTGTGCCAGAAAACATCGATGCCGTACGTGAACTGATAATGCAAGACTGTCATGTAACATACCTTCAGGTAGAGGCATGCCTATGCATTTCTCCCACCAGCATACATTCGATATTGCATGAACACCTGGCCGTAAAAAAGGTTTGTTCTCGTTGGATCCCGCACAATTTGACAATCGCTCAAGAAAAGGCTCGTGTGGATTGGTGTAAAGAAATGCTGAAAAAGATATTTATAAGATCGTCACAGGTGACGAATCATGGATCTATGCGTATGAGCCCGAAACAAAACAGCAATCGCAAAAAAAAAAAATAAAAGAAAAACCATTTTCGTTGATAAATATGCCTATTTACATTATTAGGCCAGAAATATATATAGCAACCTACGTATATATGTATATAAATATAAATGATTAGCGTGACCAGCTGTGTCGATTTAGCTGTGAATGCCTGCACATCTGTATACTATATAAGCGATCTAGTCTATGGGTTAACCTCAAAGTTAAGATGCCGATCAAAACAGGTATCTCATTTGGTCAGCTTTGAACACCGGTCCGTTGTGTTACCTTGCGTTGTGTTACCTGAAACCCCTATATAATTGATAATAAGACTCTTATAAAACGAGCTCAGCTCGTTTAGACGTCCAATGCCAGTTTTGGCTAAGACTCGTGGTTCGGCGAAGGTAAGACTGCTGAAATGTTTCATCTTCAATCTGGCAAATACTGGACAATGGCGGAGAAAGTGCCTGGATGTCTCACACTTCTCCATACAATTAGCCCCTACTATTGCGGCCAGATGAACTTTACTACGGATTTAGTTCCTCAATTTTCGAGAAATTTATCTGAAATTTTGCACACGCTTTTTCTCCACAAGAAGATACTCATTTATCGGAATCGCCGCTATTGGTGCATTAGAGCGGGTGGAAATGTACATATCATTCTGAACAACTGTGGATCTAATACCGGTTTCGAGCCAGCGTAAGGCGAAGTGTTTTAGGTTTCATAAAAATGTGTTCGTTATACATATGTATATATATTGTATTTAACATACATATATGTGCGTTGTATAAGTTTTCTGCGAAATTCATTTCGACATTAAAGTCTACATATTAATTTCTTTGTGGTACATATGTACATACATAAATATCTAGTTGGATGAATGATTTTCTTGCCAAGCTTTACAACTAAAATTTTTGTATATGGGTTTGTCTATATGTAGGTATATATTAATTCACGTGCATATAAAGATAGTAATTAAAAGGTAGTAGTTTAATGTTGACTGCTTTTTAGGTTTCAATTTGTCACCAAAGCGATTAGGAAAGTTTCGTGTTAACCTATGTACATATGTAAATATGTATGGAAATATGCATTGTCATTAATTGCGATTGCTTGTGCCTTTAAATACACGCCCTTTGTGTATGAACACGCTTTTATTTTTGACTTGTAGACATTAAATTCCCAATATTTCAATATACTATGAGGTGTGTTCGAAAAAGGTAGCTTTTCCTTTTTCCTTGTCTATTCCTTGATAGACTAGGGTCGCTAATGTTTGTAAGAAAAAAATCATCGGTAATGAAAATGGCATTTCATTATTTTAACAATATCGATCTGAAATTTTGCACACGTCCGCCTCTCCACAAGAAGCTGCTCATTTTGAATTGCCGATATCGGACCCTTTTAGCATATAGCTGTCACACAAACTGAACGATCGATATCAAGTGCTTGCATGAAAAAGTTTTTCATTGGACGATATCTTCATGAAATTTGGCATGGATTATTGCCGAAAGCAATTATGCAATCTCTGAAGAAATTTTTTAAATCGGATTGATAAAACCCTTTTTACTTGTTTTTCATTTCTGTTATTTTATCTTCCTTTTTCAATGGGTTTTATTCTGCTATGATTTTTTTCACTTCTTCCTATTTCCAAAGGCAATAGTGTTGGCCTAAAAGGATTTACGTGTCAATAAGAAAATTCATTTGAAGTTAATGTACGATTAAATGAGTGATACAAGTGTTGAAAAATTGAAAGAAATAACGTTGGATAAACCTCGAATCATTATTAATGACTTTGCTATTATTTTTCAACATTTGTTCTCCTATGTGTGCCGTTAGACAGTGGAGTTTGCTTGAGGACGATTTCGTTTCGATAAGAATAATCAATGCTCCTGGTACAGGAACTGTTCAGAAGTTTTCTGCATTGTTTGAAACTACTTTTTTTTTGTCAATTTCTTATAGTTTGAACACACCTCGTATTTATTTACAAACATAAATTCATTGACATGTGTACAGAACAACTTTTAACGGTTATACATATATTATGCGCAGTTGAAGGCATACATGTCACAGACTATTGGATTGTTGACTACTTGTATGTTTGATATTGCCTCCTACCATAAATAATTATACATGCTTAAGTATGTATGTATATTTGTTATGTTTTTTTTAGATTTCAGATACATTGAACTGCCTATTTCACGCCATTATTGTTAGCATACCCATACTATATACATTTTTGCCCACTTTGGTAAACATAGAATTAACTAATTATGATGATAAAATTATTACTATCATTTGTAGATCGTATGCTCGTAAGCTGAACCTTAAATTAATATATTTTTCTGAAAAGTATTACTGTTTTCATGTATCGGAATTATGAAGACTTTTTATATGATATTTTTATTCATGTTTTGAACGTATTCACCAACTTTCAGTTTGTTGTAAATTTTTGTAACTGCACTATTTTTTACTGTCTAATTCGTATATGTTGTGTCAAAAACACAAACCTAAGAATGGTACAAACCCTCAAAAACGGTTGAGAGATCGTTTAAGTTATGCTTCGTTCTGGACGACCTTCGATCTCTTCAACTGATGAGAATATTAAGGATATGGTGCTTGAATATCGTCAGGCAAGTGTTAGAGAGATGGCAAGAGAGCTCGACTTCTTTCGCGAGTCCATTCGAATGATTTAGGTGGATATTTTGGGTTGAAACGCGTTCTTGCTCGATTCGTACCAATAATGCTGAATTTTTCCGATCCCACATTCATGGAAAGCATTATAACTGCCGATGAGACAGGGGTTTATGATTTTGACATGCGAAAAAGTCAACAAACATCGAATCGGGCGGAAAAAATGAGCCGAAACCGAAAAAACTTCGCCAAAGCCGCTCAAAAATCAAGGTGATGCTCATTGATTTTTCGATATTCGTGGTTTGGTGCATGTATGTATTTGTTCTGGAGGGTTAGACGGTCAATAAAGTGTTCTATTAGGCCGTACTGGGGCGTTTGCGTGAGAACATCCGTCGAAAACGGTCAGAATTGTAGAAGAACTGTGGAAGAACAATTCATAGATTTTACACGATGATAATGCACCATCGCATAGAGCCGCGATTGTGACCGAATTTAAAAAAAACTTAGCGAATAGCATCGATCAACCGTCATATTCACCATTATATAAGGTATATGAGGATTAAAGGAAACATTGACCAACCCATTTTTGACATAAGGTTATACTACTATCAAAGTAACATTCTCTCCGAATTTCAATAACATATCTGGCAGATTGACCGTTATTTCCACAAAAGGCCAGCCATATGCATTGGGGTCCACGTATTCGGTATGCGGGGGCTTGAAAAGTTATGTTTCGATTTTGACGAACGAATTTTAGACTCCATATGTCATACCTCAAGCGCACCTCATTGGTACTTGAGTTGTGTACTGGAAAGTGATAGAATAATATTGAATTTAAAGTTGTACTGTATGGAAAGTAGTCGTGGTTGTAGTTAAATTACTGCTATTTCTACAAGGTAACATAGGATCGTCGGAATAATGTCATATACCGAATTTGATGGAAACCGGTCGAGTAGGCCCCGAGATATAGATTTTCACCTAAATGCGGGCGATACCACTGCAATCGACCGATTTTGACCCCGACTCCTATATAGCCTTTTAGTATGATCCTGTTTGCAAAATTTATTGCCTCTGGCGCTTTTCTTAATGACTTATCGCTCTTTTAGTAGTTTTTAAGAAAAGCGTTATGAGGAGAGTGGGTGGAGTTATAATCCAATTTTATTGATTTTTCAATGCCGATTAAGGTTCTTATAGTTATAACATTAATATTTTAGGTTATTTTTTTCGAAATGTTCAGCCCACAGGTTCGCCTTTCTACTGCAATTCCCTATACCAAATTATAGGTTTATATAGTACATTAATTTAGTGATTAGTTATGGTACTTTATACGTTTTCGGTAACAAAATGAGGCAGTGGTCCCTTTACGCTCATTTACGAAATCGTATTTTTTTTCACAAGAAACGCGTAACCCAGTTTCATCAGTCACGCGGAATTCAACTCATTTCGCCATCCTGGTAATTTATATATATAATTCGATATCTATCTCGATTAGGTTTTTGCGATACAAGTAACCGTTAGGTGAACAAAACTGTTGAAAGAGTCCAAATATCGAATTTAAATGATTTTTTTAGCGAACATCGAAATTTGTCTCAATAATATCGTACACTTTTTAAACAGAACACAGAAACTTCAAAAAATAATTATGAAAAATATTTGTCGAACAGTCATGGCGAAAGGGAACTTTTGGAAATCTCAACTTTACTGTTACTTACATTTGCACTATGCTAATGTTTTGCTAGCATGCAGTTGATAGTGTTCAAAAAGCGCCACGGCGTATACGCAACCCATTCATGCAGTTTGGCGTCGTTGAAAACGAATGACAGTTTCTGTCTGTATGTGCATACATACAAACAGAGTACCATTTGAACTAAAAAAATTACTCCATAACACGAATGCCTTTTCCCCACTCTCTCTCTCTCTCTTCTCGGCCACATTTACAGCGTGCATTTGTATGTATGTATGGTTGTGTGAGCCGTTGGAGCAATAGACTTTAGCACCATTATATACTATATAGTATATGTATGTATAAGTGCCGTTGTGTGAAATGTTAGCTTGCGAATTCCCACCTGCCGTCCACTTCTTCTCCTCCCTGCGCATTTTCCATGTCCGCTAATATCTTGATAAGCGTTGTTTTTGCATTAAACTCGTACATATTTCAAGTTTTTGCTTTGTTTAACTGTTTTCGTTGTTGCCATTTGATTATTGTCATTGCAAGTGTTTATTACAAGGCACTATCTCCCGTTGTTGTTGTTGTTGTTATACTAATGTCCGCATTTGTTTATTTTCTGTGGCGGCTACTCCCGTTCAGTTCGTTTCTCGTATTGACGGTTCGGTCGTTTGACCGCTCAGTCGTTCGTGTGACTCGAAATTGCGGCGCTTGTCATGTCATATTGTGTATTATGCTGTGCACAAACAACTACATATTGCTCTATGCCTGTCAGTCTGTAATTGTAATGGCTTATTGTTTTTGTTATCTCATTGGTCAGATATGTACATAAGTACCGTTATGTTGATTTTATAGCGGTCAGTAGTTGCCGATTGGCGGTGCAGGTGATGCATAGTGATTTGCAGTGGCGTGTGTTGTTGTAACTAAAATTTTTTTACTTTTTGTTGGCTTTCCTTTATGTGGCTGTTATTGATTTAATAATGCGCTGAATTAAGCCTGACTATCATTTATGTGAAAAATGTTGACCATAATTTGCGAGTTTATTAATTTTGATATTCAACATGTTGCATAGAGTATAATAATTTGGCTCACTCAACGGTTGTTTGTAACATTTAAAACTATTCGAGAGAAATATAGGCTTATATAAATAAAAATATATAAAATATCTTATAAAAATATAAATTATCTTGAGGAAATTAGATGCATGTCTCTCCGACTTCCTGAGGAAGCGAATACATCAGTTGGGCGGAATTGGATGACTAACATAGACTTCATATACAGAATATGAAGGTCTCTGTTTCCACAATTAACTAGTAATAGTTCATGATATAGTCTATAAGTGCCAAAAATGGATGCAATCGGTGAAGAACTTTCCCTAATCCATATATAATTTCCATAAGAATTTCGCCTTTCGAAATGACCTTAGAGCGTATGGTAAATGTCGGCCATTCTCATAGAATAATATGGTGCTTGGCATGTCTCCATTTTTTGTCGCATTTTTCTCAATGTTTTGTTCAAACTATATTATCAAGTATTTGTACTTCGGTTGATATGTTAGATGTCTTACTGAAATTACTGAATACAATCGCTCAACTTCATCACCCATCATGAGACTCAGTATTCATTATTTAATAATATTCGACCGAATAGACCACGTCTAGCACGCAGTGAAGAAAATGTAGCATTCGTAGCTGAGGGTGTACACGAAGATCGTGGAGAGTCGATTCAGCGCCGTTCACAGCAACTCGGATTGACGTATGGAACGACTTGGCGCATTTTTCGTAGAAATCTTAAATTGAAAGCGTACAAATACAGCTTGTGCAAGAACTGAAGCCGCTCGACTTTCCGAAGCGACATTGCTTCGCTCTATAGGCTCTTGAAAAGTTCTAAGAAGATCCAACGTTTCCGAGCCAAATTTTGTTCACCGATGATGACCATTTCTGAGTCAATGGGCATGGGCGCAAACAAAGTTACGGTATTTGGGAAGCAATCTGCAGAGATTCAAGAACTGCTATTTCTTCCAGAAAAAAAAGATGAGGTATGGTTTGTTGATCGGTGAAATCATCGTTTCAAAAATGAAGCCGGTGAAAACGTAACTGTAATGTTATGCCTGAAATTGAAGCTCGTGATCTCGGCTCTTGTTTCAACAAGACGGCGCCACTACCCACACATAACATGAGTTAATAGATTTAATTTTACGTTTTGCGCAGGTCGATTGGCCACCAAGATCATGTTTTTTTCTGTGAAGAAATGTAAAGTCTAAAGTCTATGCAGACAATTCCGCTTTAATTCAGGCCTTCTAGCAAAACATCTCGCGTGCTATTCGTAAGTTACCAATCAAAATGCTAGAACGAGTCCACGAAAATTGAACTCAATGGATGGACCATGTCAGGCCAACATTTGAAAGAGACAACCTTCGGAAAATAAATGCCAAAAAATGTTCTTTCGGATAAGATTAAACATTTCAAATAAAATTTGATGTTTCTGGGTATGAAACGCGATCTTGCTCGACTAGTCCCGATAAAGCTTTTTTTTCCAAAAGGTACCAGTAAACAGGTCTCTTTGGACATGCTTGATCATATGAATTCCGATACCACATTCACGCAGAGCTTTATAGCTGCCGATCAGACATGGGCTTATGAGTTTGACATGCAACCACCAGAAATGAGCCTTCCATCAAATAGTGACTTTATCCAGAGCATGAGTGTGTGTGGTGAGAAATACTTGTACACAGGTTTATGGGGCCTCTAAAGCACCACAGCGTGACGTGGTAATTAGTTAAAAGTCTCAGAACAAGGAAGTTAGAGTAACAGCATATCAGCTAAAGAACGCCAATTGACCAATATTTTCGCACAAAGTTTGTCACTATGAATTGATCAGATGGCTGTTGAACACAACTTGAGTGTAATCTGTCCAAGCCACAGGAAAGGAATATCGTCATATTAGTCACATATCATATTAATGTGTGTACGTTAGTAGAACAACTGAAAATGTCACTGAGTAAAATAATGGGAGCAGTGATTTCAATTTACTGTTGGAACCGCTGTACTATCAATAGATATGGGACAGTCTATAATCAGAGCTTGGCTTTGATTTTGAGCTACAAGAACTATATAATGTATAAGAATTATATAATGTATAAGAATAAATCTAGAACTTGTCGATTTAGCTCGACATCTTTCAAAATGATGAAACGATGACAGGGTACAATGGCACTCCTTCCAACTCCTTTAGGTTTTAAAGCCAAGTACTGAAGTCGTATAAAGCACTCAGAGTAGATGAGTTTAAATCAAAGCTATGCCCACTCTTTTACATCAATACTTGTATATCCTGCATTTATAGTATAAAACCACATATGTGAGCATTTAATCTCCGAGTTAGCCATCTAAGCAGCGGAAATAGTTCTTGTTAGTATACATTTTATTTTCTTAAACGGCACTTAGTCTTTCGGTTGCCTTTGTATTATTAAATAATTAATTTAATAACCATTTGCAGTCGGAATATAATGCCCTCGCTTAGGCAATACTTTATAGACTGGCAAGCGACGCGTCTACAATTGTAACGGTTGCATTTGAGTGCTAAGTAGCGCACGTGTGTGTATGTGTGCGTTGCGAGACCGCCTCCATAAATTTAAAATTAAGCAACAAAAGTTGCAAAGTAAATATTTGCGTTCAATTAAAACGAAAAAAGGTTCGGAAAAAAGTTCAAGTTCAATCGATGTTTAGTGGAGCAATGCCTCGATTTAGTGGCGTACGCTTTTATGACACTGCGTCCACCATTTCCATACGTGTGTGTGGGCATTGGCAGCTATAAATGGATGCATTTGAACACTGACGTAATGGCGGAAAATTAGGTGAAATGAAATTGACGTGAAATAAACTTTGACCACCAAAGAGACCAGGGGTGAATTGAAAAATGCCAAAGCATTAAAAATTCACGCCATAAAAGTGGCATACAATTACATACATACATATGTGCCTATATATATATATATATATATATATGTATGTTTTTTGCCTGTTAGTCGCTGCCAGGTTTATTGCCGGTCGTATATCAAGGCCCTTGTAGAGCAATTAATATGACCCTTAGAATTACAAATGACCAGCGGCGAGTGGGCGGGCATTAATTTGGATTAAGGAATGGCACTTCTAATGAGTTGATGGCCAGTCACAGATGGCATAATTATTTTTTATTGGACGCGCAAAAACGCAAAGCCGCAAAAAAGTGAAAATGTAAGCGAGAAAATTTGAATATTCGTTTGGAACGAGAATGGAACACCGACTGGGAGCTGGTGGGGTGTGCGCTGAAATAAAATTCAAACGCAATGCGAACAACAATTAAGGCGAAAAATCATACTAAAAATGCCATGACATGCGAATAAATTATTTCATAACGCAAGTTTTGTTGAACTTCTTATCGCTTTCGACTCGACCGACTTCATGTGCGGGGCTGCCAACGGTGAGCGGTAAGCTAGCTAGGATTGAAGTGTAGTTTTACGAAAGCCGCTTAGGGAGTGAGCCACAAAAAACAAAGAAAAAAACAGAAAAAGAAAGTTGTGAAAGGCCTTGCTTTGTTATTGCCAAGTAGGTCAATTAAATGCGAGAAGCGCCAAAAAATAATGTTGGAGTGTAAGGGCCGCAAGTTATTGGTCCTTGAGACCAGCGGCATGCTAGCGACGTTGTTCTGTGCGGCGGGTGAGTACTTGTGAGTGCAGGGGTGATGTAAGTAACAACTTGAAAAGCAACTTCTATGCAAATTAGTTTGTAAAATGTGTGCTAACACATACTTGAAATGTTGCACGTTGGCCTAAGCTGGCAGGAGCTGTTAGAATATAACAACAACAACAAAGTATACGTCACTACTACATCATTTGATAATTTGCATAAACGGCATTACATGTTTGCCGGAGAAAAAAGAGCGTTTAAATGAAAACTGACTCACTTTAGGCTAAATAGAGAGAAAAAAAATAACATTGAAAAAGAAGTACGATTTAGAATCAGTAAAATTCCCATGAGCAATTTTTTATAATAGATATTTTTTATTTAAAACTATCTTCGGATTAGTACTGTCTGGGATTTTCAAAAATTCAATATTTTTAAAATATATTGTAGGCTCCTAAAATGTTATCGAACTGGCAGAAAAGTGAATAAAAAATCTGCCTACCGAGATCTACCTAAAATTTTAACTTCGCATTTAAATTATCCATTAAATTCCGTTTTATTATACCTTGAACAGGTAAACTCCGTTTGCCACAATGTACATGTGTGTAACAATCAAAAGGAAGCATCAGAGACCCTAATGAATAAAAATCAAATCAACACTCATTGCAGACGGAGAGTTCGAGTTGCCGCGAGAAACGCGAGTTACCTTTGCGCAGCCTCGTTCTGGATATTGTAGCAGGTTAAACACCTACTTGTCCAGAATACCCTACATATCCAACATATGTATGTATGTTCTGCGTGCAATGAGTTTCCGCATGACACCGCCCACCTCTTTGTATGCCCCACCAACCCCACTCATCTGACACTCTTTTCCATTTGGTCCGACCCCGTCGAAACAACACGTTTCTTGAGCCTCCCGTTAGATGACGTCGACGACAACTTAGATAATCCTTACCATCCCAACGGGGATTAGATAACCTTTAAAACAACAACAACATCAGAGACCCTACCTGTATATATCTACTTGTAAATGACCAACGTGACAAGCTGTATCAATTTAACTCTGTCCCTCTGTCCGTCCGTCCGTCTATCTGTATATATGCCAACGAGTTTTTGAGATATCGATCTGTTGCATACGTCCTTTTCTCACCAAGTCGCTGCTTTGCTTTTATCGGAACGGCCGATATCGGACCACTATAGCATATTGTTGTCATATAAACTGAACGATAGTTTAGCTTGTATGGAAAACCTTTTAATGGGTGACTCACTTCGAAGCTCCTTACTTTTTAAAGAAAAAACATAGAAACAAAAAAAATTTTTGAGTAATGTTCATTATCATAAGAAAGATCCTTCTTTCGCATGTATTTTTTAAAGATTATCTCTTTCAAATGTTGATCGTGGCTATGTCTCAGATGGTTCATCTGTTCAGTCCAATTTTCGATGCCGCGTTCGAGCATTTCGACTGGTAACTGGAGAATGACACGCGTGATGTTTTGCTTCAGGGCCTGAATCGAAACGGGATTGTCCGCTAAAATTTTAGATTTTACAAAAAGATCTTGGTGGCCAAACGACCGGCCCTAAACGTGAAATTATCTGCTCAACGCTCCTAACGGCAGTGTTTTTGAAAAAATATGGACTGACGACTACACCAGCCCACAAACTACACCTAACCCTTGTGTTTTCTGGATGAAACGACTGCTTTTGAATCTCTTCAGGTTGCTCTTCTTCCAAAAGCGGCTCTACATACCCATTGAGCCAGAAATTGGCCTCATAGTAAAAAATTTAGCTCGAAAACGTCGGATCTTGATGAAACTTTTCAAGAGCCCATACAGCGAAGGGCTGTCGCTTGGGAAAGTCAGTTCTCGACGTAAAATGTGTCAATTCGTTCCATACGTCGGGCCGAGTTGCTGCGAATGGCGCCGAACCGACTCTCCACGGTCTTCGTTAACACTCTCAGCTACGGCTGCTATATTTTATAGCTTCCGTGTAGCCGAAGTTATCGTCTAAACTGCTCACTTTTCGTTTAAAAAAATTTTTAAGTTTTTCTACTACCACAAAAATTCCAGGAAAAACTAAAGCATAGGTAAGAGTACATTCCTAGTTTAAGATATGGAGATTAATAGCTTGTTTCAGACAGCAGGAAAATCTGAATTTACACTCTCCCGTCGAGGCTTTTTTGAAAAAGAAAAAAACGGATTCCAAAAATTTACTAGGTAGCCGCCATTTTCATCACAATATCAATATACATATATAAAATGTTATGTAATCAAATATATATCTAATAAAGCCTGCAAGAAAGCTTTTCGATTTCATTTACTTCACTTCGAGAAAATGTTGTCAAAATTATGCCCTTTAAGGGCTCTAAACTATCCTAACCCCTAAAGCTGTTGTAATATGTACTAATGCCCCTTTCTTTACTTACCAGAGAAGATAAAAAATCCTTATTTATTTGCAATTTTTAGTTTCAAACAGTAAAACTTTTCAGCACTTAATTCAACGGCAACACTATGCACTTAAAATATCTTTTTAAAATCTTCCGCTTTCAAAGAGAAAATTTCTAATTTTTATACAAGCATAATTGAAATGATAACAACAACAAAATTATCCACACCTTGAACAATAACCGTTATATATCATGAAATATATTTTACCGAATTTTAACACCGCAACGTCCGTTCGCTTTAAGTTGTAAGGCTCGACTAACTCTTAGTAAGGTCGACTAGCAGCGACTAACTCTGGTCAAAACAGTGTTTTCCCATGAGGCCGCACACTCCAGTATACTGGTGCTATGTAACTGGGTGAATGGGCTTATAAGTGTGTATGTATGTGTTTACAGTTGTGCTTGTATGTGTTTATAGATGTGCATGTAAGTGCTTATGGGTGTGCATGTCTGTGTGCGCTCGCTTGTCCATGCTTAAGTGTGGCTCTTATACAATAGTTGGCCGCCGTTGGAGCGCTGACTAACTGACATAGCACGGGAAATTGCTGAAAACAGTAAAATGTGGGCTGCAGGATATGTGCGCCTGAAAGTAGGCTTACAGCAAATTTATCAGCTAACAGTTAGCGCAGTTAGTAAGCTTAAATGCACATTTACACATACACATACATATGTTCGTATAATGATACACATGTACATATGTATATATATTTATTACATATATGTATATATATATTATGTTCCTGTGCATTTACAGTTAGCGTAATATATGCATATGTATGCACATAAAAATAAGTAAATGTATGGTTATTCAATTTGAGTATTTATTTTTGTTTTTGTATATTTTTTTCTACCAGTTCCCGCCGTATCGCTTGCCATTTTGCATTTCATTCTGAGTGAAATTCTTTAGTAGGCGCTCCAACACATAAGCTTATGTGACTAAATAATGGCTAGTCAAATAGCGCTTACCCCACTGCTGTTGTCAATTGTTGGCTGCATTTTTGTCCAGTGTTATATTTGTGTCGTTAGAATAAATTAAGTGCCCGCTGTATACCAGCTGTTGTGTTTGTTGGTATGTTTGCGTTAAAGTGTTCAAATATACCATTTTCTTGCCAAAAACAGGTTATTTGAAAATAATTTAAGTATATATTTGTTAGAGCGTTTAACTGGCAACGCCTTTAACTTATCACTTTCCAATTCGAGTGTTTGCGCCATAAGTGAACGAAAGTCTCTTATCTTAATGAGCTCCTTAAATCGTTTTTTGATGAACCAATAAATAATTAGAGTTTAAAGTGTTAAAGTTTTTGTTTATCACACCATAATTCGTTACACGTTTGATACTGGTAGAATCGCAAAACGCCATGGAGGTGGTCATCAAAAGACTGCTACGTCACGTGAGATGGTTCGTGTTTTCTGACAAAAAAATTTTTCCAATTGAGCAATTCGTAAACTCTCAAAACGATAGGCTTTACTTGACTGACCATTCATACGAGAATCTAAGTCATCGGTTGGCCACCAGAAAGCAGCACCCGCCACAAATAATGGTTTGGGCCGCTGTCACCGCAGATGGGCGCTCTCTAATTGTTTTCATCGATCCTGGCGTCAAAGTAAATGCGACATATAATCGGGAAAGTGTTCTGGAGGCTGCTTTGAAGCCGTTGGCAAGCAAACATTTCGTTCGCACACCATGGACGTTTCAACAAGGCTCAGCACCGTCTCACAAAGCGCGAGTGAACCAAGAATGGCTGGAAAACAACGTTCCGAACTTCATTACGACCACACAATGGCTCTCGAATTCACAAAGTGCGAATTGAATGGATTATTCTCTCTGGGCCATTTTGAAGAGCAAGGTCCGAAGTAAAAAATACACCAGTCTCGAGATGCTGAAAAAAGCCATTGTCCGTGAGTGGGCCAAAACACCGGCAAGTCACATTCGGGCAGCTGGCGATTCGTTTTTTGACCGTCTCAAGGCCATAGTTAAGGCAAAAGGAGGTCATATCGAGCAAAAGTGAATTTTGTACTTTAAAATAAATAAAAATAATTTTCCAAACCGAATTTATGGCTTTTTTAATTGGTTAAAAGTTCGAGTGCCGGACCTTATATTAATACAAATGTTGTAGATCTTTTCAGTACCTACAATTTTCTCATACAACTTTTTTCTATAGTATTCATTTTTTTTACCGGAAAACGTTTAAAAATAAAACCATGTCCCTCTTCTTCCTATTCCCGAATAAAGATCGTCGTAAATTATTTTTCCCTTCCTTTCATTCTTATTATTTTATCTTTAGTTTTCAAAGGGTTTCAATCTATGGAACTATGTTTACAAAAGTTACCTACCCTGCTCTATATCCATATATCGAAAGTAACGGGTTCCCCAAGTATAGGTACTTTTTTCATTAGCCGTTTGTTAACAGATCACGCGTGAGTCGTGTCAAGCTGTCATGCTATTTTTGTTGAGTATTGTTTGGCATGGAGGATGAAGTCTTGCCTAGAAGTTGGCGCAAGTGATGAAATTTTTCTGATTCCCATTCACTTGGGAGTGTCCATTTCCTCGTGGAAAGACTAACGCCTGAACAACGTTTACAAATCATTCAACTTTTGTCAATATAATCGGCCTACTGAGGGTACAATTCGCAACACCATCAGCCATCTTGAGACTCAGCATTCAATATTGGATAATATTCGAACGAATAGACCACGAAATAAAAAAAAGAAAATATAGCAGCCGTAGCAAACAAAGACTGTGGAAAGTCGATTCGGTAGCCGTTCGCAGCAACTCGGACTGACATATAGAACGACGTGGCGCATTTTAAGACGAGATCTTAAATTGAAAGCCTATAAATACAGCTTGTGCAAGAAATGAAGCCGCTCGACCTTCCCAAGCGGCATCGTTTCGTTCTATGGGCTCTTGAAATGTTTCAAGTAGATCTTACTTTGTTGAGCCAAATTTTGTTCAGCGCTGAGGCCTATTTCTGGCTTAATGGGTATGTAAACAAGCAAAATTGTCACAAGTGAGCAACCTGAAGAGCTGCCATTTCATCCAGAAAAAACAAAAGTTTGGTGTGGTGTGATGCCGACACACACACCGTTAGGCTTTTTCCTGTGGGTATATGTAAATTCTAAAATCTATTCGACAATCAGATTGGATCACGCGTGTAATTCGTCAGTTGCTTGAACGAGCCATCGAAAATTGGACTGAACGGCTGAATCATTTGAGAAGTAGCCGCGGCCAACATTTGACCGAGATAATCTACAAGAAATAAATGCCAAAATATGTTCTTTCGAATGATAATAGAAATTCCCTCATTAAATATGAATTTTTTGTGTTTTTTCTGGATCACCGTCTGTACGTTCGTCCACTTTTTACACTTATTTGAGAATATTCTCCGAAATTGAAGGAATGCGGGAAATAGTTTCGTAGATGTGCGCATATTTGTAAGAATTTTTTAACTTACTGTATTCGGTTTCTAGAACTTTCAACGTCAGTGAAGAAAATTTCTTCAAAACGGTTGGACTTGAACTTTGGATACCACCTTCTTAGATATTCTAATAATTGAAATAATAAGATTTTTGATAATAGTTTCAAATTATTAATCAGAACCGTCAAATTGAATATATATACATATATACATATATAATGGGTTGTCAAAAAAGTCTTGCGGTATTTTTATTTATTTATTTTTTTATTGAAATTGAAATGAATTTTTGATGACTCATGCCCAGCTTTTGACCGATGCTACGGCTGCTACTATGCCGGTCTCTTTCGACCAATTCAGCGATTTTATCGCAATTTTCGACGACAGGGTTGAAACCATCGTTGTGCGGTGGAAATGGAAACTGTATCGGGTCCATAAACTGCACAAATTTTATTGGCGGCTTGACGGGCATTTTTGCCTTTATCGTAGTAGTACTGTAAAATATGCCGTATTTTCTCTTTATTTTGCTCCATGTTTGCGACGATAACTCACGAACGACTTAAAAGAAACGACAATCAATCAAACACGTGCTGGTGCGTGAAATGAGCTTTCCCAAAAGGTATAGCATGACCCGATGCGAGGAATAAAACTAGAACTACGCGCTTTCAGCGCCAACTAGCGAAAATACCCCAAGATTTTTAAGAAATTTACCATATTTTGTTGTAGTTTTCTTCCAGTTTCATGTTCATTCTAATTCACAGGTCAAAGTAATTTTCTATTGACATTGAACTGCCGTTCAACGACTTCAAAACAATTACTTAATCACTTTCCATTTCGAGGTAATCAATTAATCGTCTTCAATCCTTCACTCAATCAATTTTCAAATCACATTTGCATTGATTGCGGTTTTAAAAGACATGTCAGCAATGTTCGGACGGTTGTGGCTGTAAATACATATGTAGGTATACAAAATAGGAGGGCTAAAGTTTACAACACATTCCGTTCTTACTGCTGATATCAACAATATGCAATATAAAAATTAAATCTTAAGAAAGCATTTGTTTACTTTTAAGGAGACTTGCTATGTGATCAATCAAGAAGTTATAAGAAGAAAATATATTGAGTGATTTGCGTAGCTCGAAGTCTAGCTTAAGCTCCTCCTAGTCGAAATGAAAATGTAACTAGGACTACCTGCGAATTAGCTGCAATATGACCAGTTTCCACACATCATAGTCTATATAATCGCATATTAATATTTAAGTTTTATATACCTACCATGCATAAGGTCATATACATATATATATATAATATATGGTGCCTACATGTTAGTGTGACTGTCGTATCTAAGTAATTTTTCGCAGAATAATTTAAGAAATCACGCCTTCCCTCCGGCTTATGAATTTTTTATGAGCATTCAAAGGTTTCCCTGCACACTTCCGCTTCCAGTCTGCAGCGCTGAAATTTGTGGCAAATTTGTAAGGTTGCCTGGCGAAATAATGGATACTTAACGACAGCGATGATGACTTCAACTTAAGGAATTGCCAATGCAAAAAAAAATATATGTGCGTACATATATAAGCGAAAATAAATAATTATAGGCATAAGTATGTAAATATTCAGTTCAAGTTCAAGGCACCCGTAATTGCGTAATAAGGCACATAGTACTAGCGAAATTAACCTAAAATTGGGAGCTTTGTTTCGTAATTATATGAAATGTATTTTTAGAAATTTAGCTTGTTTTAGAAGTTTCCGATTAGTTACAAAAATAAATGTTAACTTGAAAACTAATTGTATATTTATATTTTGCTTTATAGTGTTTGGTCTTTTTTAATTTGTACAAATTTGCTAACTTTGCAAATATTTTTACAGCGTTTAAAATTATTATGAATTAAGTTAATCACTCATATTCATATACTGAAAATATTTTATAAATTTTGGGAAAACATGCTTTAAATACAGTGAAAATCCTCTTTGCGCGCAGTTCTCATAACCGGACATCTCCCTTAACTGGACAAATTTCATGAACACAACGTTTTCATTATTTATTTCATACAAAAGTAAATCTTATAAACGGCCATGAGTACGTTCCAATGACCGGACACGAACACTATTTTGGTAATATTTTGTTAAAATTATCTCTGATAAACGGACAAGATTTCATAAAATTCACCAGACTTGGCTCCGGGTGATTCTTTCTTCTTTTCCCACACTAATACGCCTTAAAATTTTTTTTGCGGGAGTTCTTCTTATCATTTTAATATGGTTAAAACCTCTGCCGAAAGTCTTTGTATTTTGATGGAAATTTATGGTGAACTGAGGGCATTACTCGATGAAGATTGTTGCCAAACATGAGAAGAGCTCGCAAAATTTTCGGAGGTCACTTAATCAGACAATTCAAAACATTTAAAAGTAGCCGGATAGACTGTAAAGGAAGGAAATCGGGTGACATATGAAGTGAAGCTAAGGAACGTTGAAATATTATTTTGCTTGTCAGAAATACTGCTTGAATGCTGCAAAGAGAAGTGAAAATGGATCCATAACGGCAAAATCAAAGTTGAATAACAGTGACGCGATGAGAATGCTCTTTATTTGGTGGGATCAGTAGGAAGTGCTGTATTATATGCTTTTAAAACTATTCTGAAACCATTAATGGATCACGCTACCAAAAACAATTCAACATCCGGAAGTTGCGACTATGCACGAGGCAATAATTTTCATCAGCATAACGCTCGGTCTCATATTGTAAGATCAGTTAAAACTAAAAAAAATTGGAAATCAGCTGCTTGGAAGTTTTGCCTCATCCGCCCGTCGGCCAAAACCTTTCTCCTTCTGGCTACCAACTGTATCGGTCAATGCAAATGGCCGCACTGGAAAACAGTTCTCTTCAGAATAGCGTATTAAAAAATTTGCTTGATTAATTCTTTATAGCCACGCCGGTGCAGTTTTTTTGTGATCTAATTTACAAATTTCCAGAAAAGATGGGAAATGTTTGTTCTTCCTAGATAAATGTTTAAATTAAAAAAAAAAAAAAACGCACAAATATTGTTATACGTCCAGTGTGAGTATAATATAACGGCCAATGAATAATGTAATTTTTATATTTATACGCGTTGCCAACCATTGTCATAAAATATTAACTGAACTGGATTGTCTGAAAGCTTTATGCTGAACGTGAAGAGTGTGTCGGTTTAAGAGAAAAATATTTCTAAAGCTTGCATATTTGCCAAAGTAACTCTTTTGCCTTATTCTTGGGATACCGTGTGACAGAAAGTATATTTTTGCATTGAAAAATAGCCTAAATAAAGCTTTTATAGTTGGTGTTTTTTTATTGACATTCAGTAAATTATAATAAAATAAAGTGAATATTATATATTCTCAAAACACAAAAAAGAAAAATAAAATAAATAAATAATTAGAGGAGAAATATTATTATTTTATTAAAAAATTTATATATTAAATAAAGTGAATTTAATGTTGAAAATATGCCTTCAGAAAAGCTTGTCATAATCGATTGTTTTTTCCAATAGAGACGAATTTTTCTAAGAGATTTCATTACGGAATTACCTTCAATAATAAGTTATCGAACAAAACCATGCATATTTGATCTAAATCGGATCATTACAACAAGTTTCCATCGTCAGTTAGTAAAAAAAACTACAATATTTAAATTTTTAATATTATAATAATTATAATAAAAATTTGGCAAATAAATGGTAACACTAAACGGTTTTATTAAATGTACAAAATTTAGTTAATTGATTCTCAAATTCTTAAAACTCTTAAGCTCTTTTATAGTAATACATATGTCCATACATATTGATTTGGATGGAAAAAGTAATGTCTACTGGAACTTAAGTACAATACTCCTCCAAAATTTGTAATAGAGATAATATGTGACAACATATTTTCCAGCGACAGCTCAGTTATGTATATTTTATGACAAATTTATCAGTCATAATAAACGTGCTACGCAGTATGATGGTCTTTATTTCTGAAGAAATCTTTAACTAGAGAATGCTTAAATTTTGAATAGCAACAAATAGTGGGGTTGTTAAAATAGTGGATGCTTCTAATAAGGGGCTTAGAAGGCTGAAAAAAGTGAATTTTCCAACATTTTTTTCGGAGAATTTTAAATTAATCGGTTCAAAAATGTGTGCACTTACCTATTATGATATCATTTAACTGCATTTTAAGGCTTAACACAAGTAAAAATATTTATTTTGAAAGGCACTACAGCTGATCACCGGGAGATTTCGTTATAGTAATGATAAATCTAGTTAAGTAAGGGTAAGTAAGGCCAAAAACTCTTTTTATTAACGGTTCAATAAGAATATTTTTCTCTCTTTCAATATACAAAAATATATGTACATATATGTAATTACAATATTCTGTGACGAAATTAGAATATTACTTATACATAAATATATTCGTAATTTATTATACCAAAACTAATATTATATTTGTTTCCTAAGAAGAATAAAACAGTCCACTGTTGCAATGTTGAGAAAAACTAGTTATGCTGTGTGCCAAACACAAACGCTCGTGCGTTACAACGAAAAGAGCGCAACCTAGTGCCCACACAATTTTGAAGAGAACAAGTGGATGCTTTTGAGCGTGCGAGTATGCGAATTGGTGGTGTTTTTGTTTTCATGCGTATTACTTCGGTTGCAGACGCCGTCGGTGTGTGAACCAATTTCAACGTAGTGCGATGAAAATTGAAAACAATCAATGAAAGTGCAAAACAATAACAAAGATATTAAGTGCTCTTGGAAATTGAAATAAAATTTGAAAAGTTTCCATTGATGAAATACAAATTTATGTGAATAGAAGGGTATACATTCATTCGAAGAAATCAAATATAATTCGAATTAATAAACCGACGCGATATTTCGAAATATTTGTTTAATTTTTTTTGTTGTTATTGAAGGTTATTGCGTTTACCTTGGCAACGCGACGCGTAGTGATAAGCAGCGAATTTGTTTGCCCAAGGTAAATATTTACTTCTGTAAATGATTGTGAACATGTGTAATTCGGAGTTGATTATTTCTTGGTTTTATTGGTGACTTGCTGCTTACACATTTATTTATCTGCACGAATGTGCTCAGTCGGCAATATAATTATGTCAGATGTTTGTAAATAGAATTGCGTACAACGCAAACTTTCACATTGACACACATACTTAGATATTTTCGATATGATTGACATACAAAGACAGAAAATATCTCATATTTTTGGGCGCTCATTGAAAGCCCTATGAGCGGGACCCCCCAATGCAAACATATACATGTGTACGCACACAAGCGGATTTGTTTGTGTGAAAAGCACTTACAAACAGCCACCTGGTAGAGCCAGTTCAAGCGGCGCACTAAGAGCTTTGCGCTCTCTTCTTTTATCTTGCTCAGCCGCGCATGTTCTATGGAAGAGAAAAATTGTTGATTAAGCGTAGTAAATGAAAAACATATGATTGCAATTGAAAGTAAATAAATGAAAAGTAGTGCGAGCTTAAACAAGTTGGGCCATAGTGTTTGAAATTACACGAAATACAGTTATTCACTTTCGTAAAAAATAATAAATACTCGTTTGTTTAGTGTAAGAGTTACGATTTTTAAATATTTTTTTTTGCACAACTTAACAACATAAAGAACAAGAAAAACCATTGACTTCAATTGTATAGAAGCTATGATAAATAGCCTTCATAAATAAAAGGCATGCAAAGTTTGAACGGTCAGCTTGTATGGCAAGCTATGCTAGAGTGGTCCGACATCGGCGGTTCCGGTAAATGAGCAGATTCTTGGGAAAAAAATTGGCACTTGGCTATCGACTGGAATGTTTATAAACTTGCTGCGTAGAGCAGAGGCCCACTTGACACCCTCTGTTATGCCCACAACTTTGGCCTGAAAGACCGAGTTCTAGTGATTTGGAGTTCATTAACAAGATCGAGTATGATGCCACGCACATATCAACGCCTAGCTTGGCTCCAGTCACGCCGGCTGGGCGTAAGCAATGCATCAAACCTCACTTCAATGCATATTGACCGGATATCAAGGATAACCTCAGAGCCTTTGTTGAAGTAGTTTTTATTGCGCCCGTAATCCCTTGTGGTACTTGTTCCAGTGGTTTATTATGGCACTTTTTCGATAGTGGCATCAACCACACCGCTGCACTATATGTGAGTGTGGGGCGGATTACCACCGCGTAGTTGACAACCTTGAAGATCTTCCTGTCAAGGAAAAGTAAAAATTCGTTGATCAAGGTGACCCGCAGCAATAAGGATAGGATGCCTCTCTGTGTGGTGCAACAAGTGATCTGGTGCGTGATTTTTATACCTTTCCCATCGTATATGGCTTGTCCATTGCTTAGCATATGACTTAACCAGGCCAACAGGTTCTGATAAATGTCCAAAGAAGCAATAGCCGATAACAGTAAAACCGTGCTAGCGTTGTTGAGCGCACCTTCCACGTCAATGAATGCTGCTAGGGTGAATTTTCGATTGACCCTACTATCTCATATAGGGCGGAATCAGCCGATTTCGTGGGATTTGTCATTTGATAAGATCGTCGCAAATCCTCTCCATACTTTTTAGTGAGAAGGATGTTAGATTGACCGGTCTTTAAGATTTTTGGTAAGGAGGTATGAAGATAACTTTGGCCTGCTGCCATCTACTTGGCATGCACCCTAAATGGATGCAAGCATTGTAAATACTAGCAACGCGGTGGGACAGTAGATCTGCACCATTCTGTAATAAAGCGGGGAATATACCATCGGTACCGGCTGCATTAAAAGATTTGAAACTATTAAACGCTTTGATATTCATTTCTTGGGGGAACATGAGACCGTCATCCTGCCTTGGTTTTGACAGCTTTAAAATGGAAAATGAGTATATAATAATATTTTTTACAGAATCTTCCATGTCAAGTGCCCTGCACCTTTGGTTTTCAACCATTAGTTGAACCGTACTTTTTACGTTGTCTACTGGACCACAGAATAAACACCATGAATTGCGTTATGCTATTCTGACACAGATTGGTCTCATATTTGTTCCAGTTTGTTTAGAATCTATTCTTGTACATCGGTTGCATTAGGCCTCCGCTATTTACTTCGAAATCGATGAACTAACGGTAGGAGAAAGACTGTTCTAGAGAGACTTGCGAATCCGATACCAGGCCTACCGCGCTATAGTTAAGGTTAGTAAGTCGTTAGGGCTACCTCAGGCTGTATGATGGGAATTGGCATATGTTTCAATAATGAGTTGCGTTCCTGTTCTTTCGGCGTACTCCGTGATCTTTCTCAGCTCTTACATTGGAGGAGAAGATGAGGAGTCAAAGGGCAAGTACAGTGCCACCAAAAGCAGTGGAATATTGAACTTTTTCACCTTTGTAATCTCATGTATTTAACATATCTGCTAATAGAAAAAAGTTGTATTGTTTTTTGCATAGTATGCATGTCATTGGGCTGGCCCTGCTGCTGGTACTGCTGGTGTATAATTATTGTAGGTTGATTGCGCCTAGTCCGGCAACCCGGCTGATTTCCTGGATCAGGACAATATCAAATTTACCATTTGTTAGTCTGTCGACCTGGTTTGTAGACCAGTTAATCTGCGTTATTAGCAGTTATTGGACGCTGAGCAAGCCAGGAGTATGTCCTCCAGAGAAAGAGTCGGCCCTGACCCAGCAAACATTTCTGCGTCAGTTTCAATTACCTGTCCCGACGCGCGACTTGTTGAGGGGAAATCCTCATCCCCCTTTCTAAGAATTTGATGACATGGCTTCTGGGTGTATTCCGGGGGACGTCCTAGCCATCACGCCCTTCCAGCAACAACATGAGGGAAACTCTCTGTTGGAGGTGCTGTCGTAACCTATTCCCTAATAAAGATGTAAGTTTTTAGGAGTCTAGGGACCTCTTCGACATGCACAAGGCTCACCGGTTCTACCAGTGTCGATAACGGCGTAGTTGAGTGGACGGGTTACCTATGCGTAGGACCTTTTTTTCCTTTCTGCCTCGTTATTGGTAACTTTCTTTTTACTGTCCCGCTCAGTCGGTATCTTGCAAGAGGCTTGATACTTCGCTCTTTATGATCATTTTGTAAACTCAGGAGTTCCAAGTTGTTTTCCTGCTCCGGAGGTTTTCTGTTTTCTGGGAGTATCCGCACTTTGCACTTCTAGCGGGCCCGGAGGGTTTTATAGTCTTACGGACAGGGTTTCCATCTTCTATCAAAATGGATATTTGACGAACTCTTTTCCCCATCCATGCTCCTGCCACAGTCGAAACTGTGAATGGATTACCACTTGCGTGGGTACCACATGGAGTATTAGTCCAATTGTTGTTTCCTTCAATCATATTTATTGGTGCATTTGTACGTTATGCTAAAAGGTGGAAGGTCTTTCAGAGGGTATAGTTCGCTTCTTCCTCCTAATTTCCAAGACACTTACTAGAAGACACTTACTAGACCTCAACCAAGCCTCCTCCTTTCACAATACGGGCTAATTGTCGGAGACTGATAATAAGAAAAAAATAAAATAATAAAAATAGAAAACTGTAAGGCGGAGGATCTTTCCGTTACAATTAAGAGCTCATACTCAGAGACACTTTCGTAGAGGAATCTAAGGACTTATTTTTCAGAGTATCAACGAAAAAAATATTATTTTTTCGACTCTCTCTAATATATACATACATACATACAGGTATATAAGTGGTTCTTCGGAAAAACAACACATTCAATAATATTGGTTAAACTAATTTCTTCGATATATTATTCAATTTCAGAAAGTACCGCAAGCCAAACATGATAGATAATAACATGGTTGAACGAGACACAACAACCGATAGCTTAGAAGAGACGGAGGACAGCAATAATGGTAGAAAATTTTTAATTTCAAAAGAAATGTTCAAAGCGAAATATTTTTGTATTTTAATTTTTTGTAGAAACACCACAGTGCAGTGAGAGACCTCTACCTCCACTACACAATGAAATACTGATAAACATCTTCTCATATTTGCCATATACCGACCTGACACAAGCGCGCTTAGTTTGCCGGCTTTGGATGGAGGCTGTCGCCTACACGAGATTTGCAAAGAAATTCAGTTTAAAAATCAAAGAAGATAATGTACAGGATATTTGGCGTCAATTGCAAGATAAAAATAACGTTTTCGCAAGCGGCATGATATATAACCACATGGTCTACATGGGCATTGATGCCGAACAGCGTGAGGAATTATCATTTATATTGCGGAAAATTGGTAGACACGTGCGTAGCTTAAAACTCAAAACCCTATATGGCCTTGACGACTTGTATGAGTGCTTTCCGGAATTGGAACGATTAACGTTAGAGGATTTGTATGTATTTCCCACGCCTTTGCCATTCGAATTGAATGCGTTCAACAGCTTAAAAAGCATACACTTTGTGGACGATTCGGTGCGTCAAAGCTCATCGGAAGCTCTACTCGCCACTTGTTTGCGAGCGAAAACTACGGTGAAGCTCGAGGAGTTGAGCATACGTGTCTATGCTGAGCACGCGGAACTCTTTCTGGCTGTGCTACAGGATCATGCGGACACTTTGAAGAGTCTGCATGTGGTTTATTTCGAATCAATAAACGAACCAAATTTGCTGGTACAAAAATGGATGACAACCTTCTGTCGACTTAAGAAGTTGGAGAAAATTAAAATTTACGCCTGCAATACGCAGATTTTTGAGGGTACACTGAAGTGTTTGGAAGGATTGCCTTTGCGTTATCTGGAGGTGGATTGCTTGAGGCCAGTAAATCCAAATATTTGCAAACTACTGGAATCGTGTTCCAAAAGACTCGAGCACCTCGCATTCTTCAACTTCTATCTGCCGAAAAGCATAGCGGGCATGCGTATAATAAGCAATTGCTGTCGGCACTTGAAAAAGCTCATACTGAGTTATACCCGCCTAGTCGAGGAGGATGAGCTCTGCAATATAGCAAGTAATCTAGTCAATTTGGAGGTGTTAGTACTGCAATATTGTAAGAATGCGGTGACGAATCGTTCGTTGGCAGCCATTTTCAAACATCTAACGGGTTTGCGCGAACTAGATTTGAGTGGCAACAATGATTTCGATGTTAATGCATTAAGAGGCAGCGCCCTTAATCCGTTTCCGATTCAACGCCTGCAAAGGTTGGAGAAACTCAATTTGAAATCATGCCAACAACTATCGAATGACGAATTTTTAGCAACACTAAAGTTCCCATTTCTGCGCAGTTTAAGTTTTGGGCATGGCATGTATACCGACAGTGGCATACAGACTTTGGTGACACAGTGTCCACTGTTGGAGGAACTAATCATTACCTATTGTCCGACTTTGGGTCGTAGCACATTGTTTTGTATAGCGAAAGCATTGCCACGCCTACGCGTGCTGCATCTGCTGCATTGCGCCCAAGTGGACAAGTCTGTGCGCCTGATACTCTATAGTGCGTGCCCGCTTTTGGCGGATTTAGAAATCTCCGAAAAGCGCACACTAACGAAGACATATTTTCATCAGTAATGTGACTTTTTCAAAAATAGACGAAACCAGTGATGTTTATTTTTTGTTTTGTTTCTTGAAGTACTCATTTCTAGCTTAGACAAGTATTTCTATTTTAGTTTCTTGAGAACGGCAATATTTATGTGCAAAATAGCGTTAATGAAAGAAAATGTTATTAAGTACTTATCAGTAAACACATGTTAGATTTTGTATGCTAATTTTCGTATAGTAATCTATGTAATTATAATGTGTACACGTACATACATATGTATATTTATATAATATATGTTCAGATCCATAAAAGACGATTGTTTACGTGATTAAAGCCTGAGCAAATAATTTTACATATAATTAGTAGTAATGCATTTATTCTCAACACTGTAAAAATAGAATAAAGTTTTAATAAATAAAAAATGACACTAATAAAATTTTAAATGAATTAATTATTTAATAAAATAAACTACTTAATTCGAATATAATTAAGAAATGTATTTCACAATTCCAAAAAACATCAAGTAAGAAACTGGTAAATTTGGGTTTGCCGAACATTTTATACACTTGCAACTTGCAAGAATCAAAGCCAGGGAAATACTTTAAGGTATAAAACCAATCATGTAAAGTAAAGTCAGCCGGATGATCGAAAATCCTGATACCTGTATTAGTTATATAGAGGCTAGACCAAGTTTTGCTCAAATTTAGCTATTTTAGGCACAAAGATACACTGTTATTAATAAAACACGCTCTCTTACTTTTATTGGAATAACTCACATGTTGGCCGATATATGCGGTACAAAGTCACCCGGAAGCTCGCCAGTATGTCGGTGCAAGCCTTTTGAATGGCCTCTACGTCTGTATAATGCTTTCCTTTCATGGACAAATGCATTTTTCCGAAAAGGAAGAAGTCGCACGGTGCCATATCAGGTAAATACGGGGTGTGGTTAATGGTTAAAATGTGATTTTTGGTCAAATTATCGGTCACAAGCGTCGATCGATGAGACGGCGCATTATCGTGCAACAAACGCCAACTTTCATCTTCGCGATATTTGGGCCGAGCTTCAAAAATTCAAGGTAGCATACCGCATTAACGTTTTGGCCAGGTGGCACAAATTCTTTGTGGACAATATCCTTGGAATCATAAAAACAAATCAGCATTGTCTTCACTTTTGACTCCTCAGATTTTTTGGGTTTCGGCTCGTCCGGTGACTTCCATTCAGCACTCTGGCGTTTCGTTTCGGGACCATATTGGAAACACCACGTTTCGTCACTAATCACAATATTGTAAAGGAAGTTTATGTCCCTTATGACTTCTTTAATGATGTCCGTCGAATGTTGGATTATGAGCAATTTTCGGTCGTCAGTCTATTTGTGCGGAACAAATCATGCACACACCTTTCGTAAGCCCAAATGTTCGGTCAAAATGCGATAAATCGATGTTTTGGAGATGATCAATTCCATTTCCATGAATTTCAATGATGATTTCGGCTGATTTTTCAATTCACGCACAGTTTCGATGGAATTTCCGGTGACCACGGATTTTGATTGGCCCACATCTTGATCGTCATTTATGTCCTCACAACCACTTTGAAAACGTTGAAACCACTGGTGGGTGCACTCTGCTAAAAAGTCCTGTTTACTTTGGAACGCATATTGACCGATATTTTCGATCAAAAGTCAACTATAGGTAGCAGGGTCTAAATATTCGGTTCCTATGGACTTGAACAGTTTTTATTGGATTTAAACAATTAGTGGCACGTACTAAACACATTATTCGTGCCAATTTTTATTTTTATTCGTGCCCGTAATATTAATTGCTTCCGAATGAAATGGAATTTAAAGTTGTGATATATGGGAAGTAGGCGTGGTTGTTGTCCGATTTCGTCCATTTTCACAACGTGACATAGAAATATGAAAAAAATACAACGTACCAAATTTTGTCGAAATCTCGAGATATGGGATTTAACCAAAAAGTGAGCGTTGCCACACTTGTCGTCCAATTTTCACACCGGCTCCCGTACAGTTCGCTCATACCATCTCGGTGGCAAAATTTAATGTCTCTGGCGTATTTAGATAATGATTAATCGCGCTTTTAGTAGTTTTTAACAGTACCGTTATATGGGGAGTGAGCGGGGTTAACCTCCGATTTCATCCATTTTCACACTGTCAGTAGAAGTTCTTATAAGATTTGTACTCAATAATTCGGTTGTTGTTGCTTTAGTGGTTTAGGAGATATAGTATCCATTAAACTTGTAAGAGGCGGGGCAATTGCTGTTTAAAATCTGCCCAAATCTCCAAAAGATTTTCATTTAACCGATGAACTGATGCATTTAGTAGACTGATAGCTCATCGGAAACGCTTTCTACGCTTCAATTGGATTTACAATTTTTATGCACTAATTTGTGGTGGTCACTCCAAGTGCTGAAATCTTCTAAAGACTCGTCTGATTTATTTGAGTCGGATTCGATATGACTTTCGCCAAGACTAATATTTATCAGATCCTTAATTTTTTGGATGGCATTTGCACAAGCTAGCAGTTCGTGGAAATGGATTATTTTGAAGCGTGGGCGCAATAGCGTGGAAATAGCTAAAACTGAAACATTTTCAATAAAACCCATTCGTTTGTTAATTCTTTTTGAGTGAGTTTTTGTACCTCCAATAAAATCGGTTAATCAAACGCAAGAGCTTTAAATAGATTCCGAAATATGGGTTTACAAATATGTAAATGTAGGCGATGCCATGCCCATCGTTCAAATTTGATGCCGGCTCCTAAAACGCAGTCTCGTAGCAGATTAAAAAATTATTTTATTGTGTAAAACATTTTGTGAATCTATATTTTCTCCATTTTAGGATAATGACTGCAGGCTCATAACATTCCTTATCCTTGCAAGCAAAAAATTGGTTTCAAATGGTTTTTACGTCCCGATTTGAGGAGAAGGTTCTCCCAGACAGTCTACTTTAGAATTAACCGTGGTATTGTCATGCAAAAGTTCAAAATAAATGATCCCTTTGAAACTCTTCCAAACAGACAACATACCCTGTTTTTGACTATCAGCCTTTGCAAGTGGCCGTGAGCTGGTTCATCCCTTTTAGAACATGATCTCTTGCGCTTAACATTCTTGTAAACAAACCACTTTTCGTCGCCAGTAATAATGGGCTTCAAAAATGGATAACTCTTTGACATTTTTTAAGCAAATCGCAGTCGGTTATGCGACGAAGCAAATTTCGTTCTGTAAAATCATGAGAACACATACATATGTCAAGCTTTGAAACTGTTCTTAGACGTTTTATATACTTACCTGAGTACGGTCGCGTTAGACAAAGGTAATCCTTCAGTAATCTCTTGAGTTGTTTTTCAATGATTGGCATCGACCAACGACTTTATTTTTTCCTGATCGCTTTCAAAAGTCCTTCTAGGACATGATGCATTCTCAAGATTGAATCTGATGGAACGAAATTATGTAAACCAATTTTGGCATTCTCGTTCGGCTACACCATCTTCTCCTTAACCTTATCATCACATAATTTTCGCCTTGTTTCAACTACATTTTTACCCTTTTGATAGTAAAAAAACGAAATATGCTGAAAATGCTTTTTTCGATCTTCCGTCTTCAATAGGGCATCAAACAAACATTATTTTTAAAAATTTAAGAATGTTTTTTTATATGCAAGTCCTACTATATCAGCAGGTCAAAAATATAACGGTAAAGCGGTTAAGTTTGAAGTTGGATGCGAACAAATTCAATAAGATCAGTTCGTGTCAAATTTAATATAACCTGTTCAAGCTAAAAGATATGGATAGCTTCGAACTTCCGAAATATGCATGTTTATTATTATAAACCACCGTTACAATAGAGGCACGGCGCACTACCGTACAATTCATAAGTACATTAGGTAATCACTACTAAATCAAATCACAACTTTAGAAGTTCTTTTAATTTAAAATTAGCATATAACTGCTACAACTTATACCGTATAGGTATACATTGTGGCAAAAAAGTACCTGAAAATTGTAAATAAAACGCAAAATATTCAATTATGCATCAATATTTATTTTGTCGCCTTCAAAGTAATTTTCACCAAATGTAAAACACTTATGCCAACGGTTTTTCCAGTCCACGAAACACTTTTCTTAAGGGGGTATTCTGGTCTAGAAGTATGAATTTCAGGTAATTTTTAAAGTGTCGTGAAAAAAGGCAATTAATATTTTTGTTAATTTTAGAAGAGTACAGAAAAAAATTAGAAACTAAAAAAGTAAAAAATTTCAAAAATTATGAGCTGATGAAGTGTGGGGTCTCTAAAAATTGCCACGTGACCATACCTATGATTTCAACCCTCCTAGTTATCTGAAACCAAAAAAAAATATTATTAATCTAGAATAATGTCGCAATGGCCGGAACTACGGAAAAGTGGAAATTTTTTTTTTCACAAAATGGCGACTGCCTGAAAAAAAAGTTTTTTTGGATCACTTTTTCTGACTATTTCGATTTTTTTTTAAATAATAAAAATAAAAATTTGGGGATGGGGCTAGTTCCAACCATAGACAAGCCTATAAAGAAGACTCTATAAAAATTTCAAGTAAATCGGTTCAGTAGAACCTGAGAAATCGTGGGTATCGTTCCGAAAAAGTCGGTTTTGAGAAAAACGCGTTTAAAGTTTCGCGTAAACTCTTTTGCCTGATTAGTTCCAGCCGAACCAGTTTGGTTGCCGGGTCAGAAAAATGCCTATATCTCCGAAAATAATTAGAATTTTGAAAAATCCTCTTGTACACATATTCTTGAATAGTTAAACTTTGAAACTATAAAAAAAATCGATTTTTTTAAATTTCTAGACCAGAAAACCCCCTTAAGTACTTTTTGGAATGGCCTTCAGCTCCTTCATTTTGTTTTATCTCTTCGATCGACTGAAAACGGATTCCACGGAACGGCAATTTTCGTTTGGTGAATACGATGATTGATCAATGGTATTCATTGCGTTTTTGGCTTTATGGTAAATTCTGTCACAATAGTGGCTCGATGCGATGGTGCATTATCATCGTATAAAATCCATGTTCCATTGTTGTTCTTCCAAAATTTCGACCGTTCTTGACCGATGTTCTCAGGCAAACGCTTTAATACAGCCAAATAGAACTTCTTGATGCACCGAGCAACGAATATCGAAAAAAACAATGAGCATCTCCTTGATTTTGGAGCGGCTTAGGCGTGCTTTTTCTAGTTACGGCTCGTTTTTTGTCCTCCATTTCGATGATTGTTGACTTGTTTGCATGTCAAACTCGTAAGCCCATGGCGGCAGATATAACGCTTTCCATGAATGTGGGATCGGAATTGGCACAATCAAGCATGTCCAAAGAGACTTGTTTACGGTACTCCTTTTTGAAAAAAAATTCAGTTTTATCCGTACTAGTTGAGCAAGAACGCGTTTCATACCAAAAATATCCACCAAAATCATTCGAACGGACTCGTGAGAGATGTCGAGCTCTCTAATCACTTCTCTAACACTTACCTGACGATTTTCAAGCACCATATCCTTCACTTTTTAATATTTCCATCAGCTTAAGAGGTCGAAGGTCGTCCAGAACAAAGCATGTTTTCAACGATCTTTCGACCATTTTTGAATGCTTTGTATCACTCGTAGGCTTGTGTTTTTGATAAACTGACTTTTGAACTGTAAGCCTCTTCCAACATACGCAACGATTTCGCACGCGAAATTTGATAGGAAATACATTTGAGACAAATTCTTTGTTCGATATTTTTATCCATTGTAAAAATCGTATTTTTTTTTTTTGAGGCCCTATGTTGCACCTAGGAACTACGGGAAAATATACATTATGTATAAAAATCGCAACGCACTTCGTAATTAATGATTGTCCTACCAACTTAGTAAAATAATTTTTTTTATTGAAATATCATTGCCCGGGTACTTGTTTGTCACAATGTATATGAAATGAACACAAATGTTTGTGCGATTATTCTCACTACATTTCATTTCATTATTAAAAGCTCAGCCATATGCAAATTGATGTCCCTAAAAGCTCTCGCCGAGGGGCGCTTGATGCGAAAACTAACCTTAATTCAAATGCAATCGAAATGTAACCTGAAAGGAAAATGAAAACGAAAACAAATCACTCGTACACGTATGTATGTTTGTATATGAATACAATTAAATCAACGCCGGCAGCGGCAATTGGTTCAGCAGGTTAGCAGTGAAATATGTATGTATGTGCATACGTACCATAGAGTGCATTGTTCGCATGTAAACTTCCACACACACGCAGACACATATACTTATATACATACAATACTTATGTGCAATTATATACCATACACGAGTTTGAAACGCCATATTACGAGCCATGGGATCGCCTATCGGCGCTGGCGCTAGCGCTCGCCACTGTCACCGCACTAATCGGCGTCGTCCTCGTCGCTGTTGTTATTATTGCTGTTGGCGTGTACTTTGCAATAAATACGCGCGCGTGCAACGTCGCAAACTCTTTGCATTCATGACAGCCGAAAGCGCGACAACAACGGTACCACACATGCGGCGACGGCAGCGCATCTAAACTGAATTTAGCTGGGGGCAGGTCCAACCAAACGAAAAGTGTGAATGCCGCTGGCCAGACATTCAAACGCTGCTGAAACGCGAACTTGAACGGGCGCGCACCTACAAGTTCTTCCGCCAAACGAATCTTCGAATCTTAACTGTATACCTTTACGTACGCCATGCGTTCGCGGGTACAAAGTTTTCAGTTTTGCATAATGTGTTGAGAGATCTGTGCTTATTCGTGAGAAAATATACGGTGCGTTGTCACCGACTTGCGTGCCGAGTGTGAGGCGGCTTGATTGCCGTTGAGACGCGCGCCTGCTTGCCCGCCTGTCAGCATTCGAACTCAGGTGCCGATACTCGCAATTACTTTGATTGCGCACGGTCGCACGGCTCGTCGGACAACCAAGCGCATTTATTCATTGAATATTATTGTGATTTGCATGTTGTCGTAAGAGAAGAATAATAAAAGCGCGAAGAAAATCGCATAGAAAATGCAGTGTGCACACACTTGTGGCCAAACTAAAAATAAAGCAATTAATAAACAAATAAACAGTGGAAATTTTATTAGTGCTTAAGACTAAAAAAAAAGTGTAGAATAAACAATTGAAATAAACGCACAAGTAAGAAAAATACGGATTTCCGCAAAGCGCGCGCTTCAAAGGCTAAAGAAATCATGGCGCCTGCAAATGCTTCAAGCGAAGCAAGCAGTTGGACAACCATGCCGCCGGACTACGCGAATACGCGTGCACTCAATGTTGAGAGCCAGTTCAGTGCGCTCCTCAATAGTTCTACTTATGTGCTTAATAACACCTTTTCCACCGCCAACGCCATCTCCTCTAATTATAGTTATGAACAAGTGCAAAACGCTTCGCTTCAACACTTTTTCGATCTCGGTCCGACGCGCGACTCACTAGAAATCGTCATACCCGTGACGATCATTTACAGTTTGATATTCGTCAGCGGTGTCATTGGTAACATCAGCACTTGTATAGTGATCAAGAAGAACCGTTCCATGCACACCGCCACCAATTACTACCTCTTCAGTTTGGCCGTATCGGATTTCCTGCTCTTGCTCTCCGGCGTTCCGCAGGAAATGTACTTCATCTGGTCCAAGTATCCGTATGTATTTGGTGAATATTTTTGCATTGGTCGCGGCGTATTGGCGGAGACTTCTGCAAATGCGACAGTGCTAACCATTACCGCTTTCACCGTGGAACGTTACATGGCCATATGTCACCCGTTTCTCGGGCAGGCTATGTCGAAATTGAGTCGCGCCATACGGATTATTGTGCTCATTTGGTTGGTGTCCGTTTTGACGGCCATACCGCAGGCGGCGCAATTCGGTATCATAGCGCTGAACGGCATCGAGAAATGCACCGTTGTACGGAACATCATTCAACACTCGTTTCAATTGTCCACCTTTATTTTCTTTATTGCTCCAATGTCTATAATATTGGTATTGTATCTATTGATTGGTTTACGTTTGCATCGCTCGAATTTGATGGGCGACATCGGTGAGGCTGGTGGTGGCGGCGGTGGACGCGGCGTTGTTAGTAATGGCACTGGGAAGGGGAGTGGTCGTCTGGCGTACGGTGGCGGTAGCGTAGTGCGTGTGAGCGGCACACGCAAAGGGAGCGATCGCATGAGCATGCAGGGTACACAGAGCGACACGATGCTATATCGTTATATGGGTGGTAGCCAGTTGAGCGCCGTGCGCGGCCGCATGAATCACTATGGAACGCGACGTGTGATAAAGATGCTGGGTAAGTGTTTAGCGGTAATAGGTGTGTCAGAGGGGGCAAATCAAAATGTTAAGTACATAGCAGGGAAGTGTCTTACTTGTCAAAACGGTGTGTAGTTGATTGACAGCTTTTCACCTCCTTAAATCTCTTAATATTAATACCGATGGGAGACGAATCATTGTTATTCATGATCATTGAAATTACTACCTGTACGAATGACATTCAGAAAATACAGGATCAGATCAAATGCCCATAATGTACATGAGTATCATTTGAGCTCTACTTTCTGGGTATTTGTTTCTAAAATATAAAGAAAATGCGACCCTAAAACAAACGGTGGATCTAACTTCATTTATCTACCGTTTTTAGGTTGTATGGAACATGTAGTACATACTTTTTGAGACCTTAACGGGACTTGGCTTTGCCATCTTATCTTCTCTTATAGCCTTAAAATTCGATTTTTTATGTTTCGTCGTAATCGAGTGAGTTTCGTCCCAAAAACAAAAACATTAAAAGCCATACGTAGGTTGCCTTTTTATTTCTGGTTTTGGCGATACTATTGTTGCAATCTGTAAACTCACAATCTCCTCGTAATGCTTAACATTTTTGATGTTGTGCATGCTCAGAATGTTTTTTGTGCTATGTGTTGTTTACAGTAACTTAAAACATACTTCTCGACCAAAAAATTGAATTACAACTTTTGACGTGGATTAACTCATTAAGAGCGTATAGATTAATTTGATTCAATTTTTGATCATAAAGCTGTATTAAGGACCAGTGTTTATTAATGGTATGGCGAATTCAGTCGAGTTTGTAGAACACTCCAAGGCAAATTTCAGGACGGTCGTCCAAAATCAGTTGTGAGACAAATCACTCTTCACCACGACAATGCGAGCTCTCACACATCGACTGGAACCACTGCATTTTTAAGCACTCAAAACATTGGTTCGATTAGTGATCCACCATATACATATGTAGTTCTGTCTCGGTACTTAATGACTTGTGTTTCTCCTCGTTCGTAAAAAATAAATTAAGTGGTCAAAGTATTTTGACACCTGAAGGGTGTCCAAAAAAGCTTCATTCAAACGCATGCAAAAGTGTATAGGTCTTAAGGGATCGTCTCAGTGTGAAATTTTCGAAAAATCGATTTTTTTGCTGTATTATCGTATACACTGTACTAAACATTCTCTCAAATTTTGGAATCGAAATTCAAATTATTACTGTCGCTACAGCGTTTCTTGAAGAAAGGGAGTAGGAAACGAAGCAAGACAATCCTTAAACGCGTTTTTCTCAGAATGGTGTTTTTCAAAACGGTTTCCACTATCAAAGAAAAAATTGTTAGTATATCTAGTTCCAATCGGCCGCAATCGTGGAGATCGTACGTAACCCTTTTTTACGTGTCATTTCAACAATTTAATTAACTATTATATATCCAATAAATAATTATAAAAAAATATTTTGTATTCGTCATGAATGTATTTATTTATAAAAAACTGGACCGATTAGTTATTTTCAACATTAAAAAAAATTGCGGATTTTGCGGATGGCCACACTGAGACGATCCCTTAATTGAGAATATTTTGAAAAACAATAAAGCGATTTTCATTGACTAAAATTTCTTTTTTGTTCTCGAAACCCGAAATATAAAAGGCAACCTACGTAACACAAAACGAAAACGAAGCTTGAGGCGACGCTCTTCTCATTATGAGTGTGAAACTGCTGTTATTATTAGTATAAATAATTAAAAAAGTTCATCCGTAGATAAATTCGCCGAGGCCATATGAAATAATCCTATTCTTTTCGTTCGAGTGTTCCAAAAAATTATAAGAACCATTTCTCTTAATTTAAAGTGAGTGCGAAAAATATTTATATAATATAAATGATTAATATTCATATAGTATGCATATTCATCCACCGTATTCATGTATATGTGAGTGTAGGTACAATTTGTCTGTTCTATAATATTTGCAGTCTCCTTTGTAATAACCCTCATTAGCCGAGTTCGTAGTTCAATCACAAATTCAATTAATTCATACCATACAAAAGTGTGTGGAAAAAATACCAATTCGGAAATGATGAACTTCTGATACATATAGTACCGTGAGTAGTCCGCCCAACAGTTCGGCATAAGTAGTAGTTACTGCAGTGTAGATCGGAATTATCAACTAAAATATACCACTATGAGTAAAAAATAGTAAGACTTTGTTCATAATTTTAAAATTCTTAATTTACTTTTCAAAAACTCTGACGTCCCCCCCCAAAGTGGCCCCACTCCACTTGTGCCTACGTTTTTTCCAATCCTCGAAACAGTTGTGCAAGTAAATTTCCAGAATAGCCTTCGATTCACGTTTAATGCCTTTAATTGACTCAAAACGATTTCGCTAGAGCCGTGGCCAGAACACACGAAGCTAAATCAGGCGAATACGTTGGTTACGGCACGATATTGGTTGAAAATTTGGCAAAAAACTCAGAAAGAATCATTATCGCGTGTAAACACCAAGTGTATCGGCCTCTTTTTACGAGTAGCTTCGCACAAACGACGCATGACACTCAAATAGTATTCCTTGTTGACAATTTGGCCAGTCGGAAGGAATTCGGAGTGCGCCACACCGCGATAATCGAAAAAAAAATTGTCAACATAATCTTGATTTTTGACCTCCTTTGACATGGTTTTTTCGGCTTCGGCTAACCTTTTACGATATTCGGTCGATTGACCGTCTATTGCCGGGTCATAAGCATAGATCCAAGACTAATCGCGATTACTGGCGATGACGATGACGATGACGATGATACGTTTCATGACATCTGAAAATTTCAAAGTAATTACACCGAAATACTTCGGGATTGCCTATGATAACACTCACATCATCAAGGTAGTAAAATATGGCTGTCAGGGATTCGATTCCTAACATTTTTCCCAACAGATTTTGATAAGCATTTATTTTCATCAGTTCATTAGCCATAGAAGTTATTGTGATTCTAATAAAAAAAAAACATGGAAAAACGTTAACCTCGGTTGTACCGAAGCTATAATATCCTCCATAAATAAATACGTTTCCATATAAAGCCATGAATTTTGTCATTCAGTTTATATGGCAGCTATTTGATACAGCCATTCGAACTGAACATTAAGTTCGGAGTTTGTACAGTTGCCTTGGATAATAATTCATTGCAAATTTGCATGAAAGAGTTCGATTTTGAACGTTCAGTTTGTATGACAGCTGTATAATATCATGATCAACAGCTTCTTGAGGAGAAAAGGCCGTGTGCAAAATTTCAGATCGATATCTCAATAACTGAAAGTCTACATAGAGTCTCCGACGTTTGCTTCCGTGTGTGACAAACTTCATGGCAAATTTAATATACCCTGTTCAGGTTATAATGAGAGTGTATCCGCCAGCTTGACTCCGGACATATGATTCCTATAGAAAATGCGCTTATAATGCTTCTATAAATATTAACTAAAATGTAAAGTTTAACCATCTAACACAATAACTATGCAATTCAGCTGACTAGTTCACATTCAACACTAATTACACCCATTCCGAACCAGCAATATGCGCCAATAACAACAAAATGGCACCCTGAATTACAACATTGTTGTACAATTTCACTTTCTAACATATGCTTTTATTGTAGTGAATGAGTTACGAGTAATATTTTATTATTCGTCTTATCTCACTTTTTGGTTTATGAGCGACTATTTTCATTTGCATCATATGTTATTCGCCAAATGTTGTCGTTGTCGCATATTCTCATTTCCCTTCGCTCATTTGTGTACGGGAAACTGTCGCATTAATACCAACAAACATGGCAACAACTGTTTGCCAGGATCTATTAATACTGCGCGGCAATCAAATATTCGGCTATCATGACGACTGCACACTGTGTCACAATTAGAATTCAATTTGTTCCGAAAAATTCGATATTTGATAAGTGGCGTGACGATGATGTGCTCCAATACAAATGTATATGCATACATATGTATATCTATGCATGTATGCCTGTATGTGTTGATTACTGGTACAACATATTAACATTGTCATTAATATGCGCAATTACACATCTAAGTATCTAAGTATGTTCGGTGTCTAATTTACATAGAATGCACTGTGGGAAAAGTACAAAATCCTTGAGTGAGTTCTATTCAGTTTTACTCACATAAAGATATATAATTAATTTCTTTTCAGATGATTTTTTTATATATGACATTTGTTTTTAAAAAGGCACGTTAAGATATTTAGACCAATTAATAAACTCTTCATTTTTTTAGTAATAGTCTTTCAACAATTATACATATGTACATGCAGTCGCTACAATGTATAACAGCATAACTCGATTTTGGTAAAATTCATTGGTCTAAATTCACTTTCTAAAAGTTAAATTACAATTTGATAATTTCATAGAACAGTCGGTAAAATACCTCATCAGTGTGATAAGATTCGAGTTACTTTTAATTTTTTCACTTTGGCAACATGTTGCTACAGAGCATACTAGTTTTATTCACTTAACGGTTGTTCGTATCACCTAAACATAATCGAGTTAGATATATGGAATCAATATATATGGTATAAATGATCGGGATGACGAGCAGAGTTGATTTCGAGTGGCTGTCTGTGTATACGTGCAACTGTTCTTCCGGGCAACTGCTATATCTCTGAAACCAATAAGCCAAATTCGGTAGTTGACATTATTCCGACTTGCTTATTTTACAGTGTTAAAATGTGCGAAATCGGACTACGCTATCACGCCAACTTCCCATATAATACAATAACATCCAGGGTGACGAACACGGGCGGGTAAACAAGCTATCAGAGCACAGTTTATAGGAGTCAAAAGAGAAGAGAGAGTCAAAAGCTTAACAATATGGCAGCAGCGGTGGCAAAGTTCATTCAAAGGACGGTAGACCCATAGACTGATACCGGACATACATTCGTGGATAGACAGTCGGCAGGGGCACCTGGATTTCCACCTAACCCAAATACTAAGTAGACATGGTTGCTTTAGAAGCTACCTGTAAGGATTTCAGATTCCAGCACGACATTAGTCCGAATTGTTCGACGTATTCAGGGTGCTGTGAATATCTTGAGCATGTATTCTTTTATTGCTCTCGCTTCTTAAGTACAAATGAAAAGCTTAAAACTACACTCGGTGGTCGTTTTACGTTGGAAAATTTGACGACACTCATGTGTCAGTCCACTGTGAACTGGAAAGCTGTTAGCAAAACGGCAATCTCAATCATAACAAAACTGAGACATATAGAGCAGATTAGGCGTCCGTCAGTCCGTGCCATAGAGGAAATTGAAATGTCTTATCATTTCCACGAAGTAATAATTAATCAAGTGGTTTCGTGGGAGAGTCTGGAATTGGCAGTAGGTTAGGTAGGTTGAAGTTCCGCACTCTAGCTTTTGTGCGAATCGAACCATAATGAAAGCATAAAATTGGGTGAAAGCTTATATTCAGGATTTTAAAACATCAGGTTGGCTTTAATCTTCTATAATTTGGTGATGGTATGTTATGTAACTTAATGAAACTCAGAGTGCATATATTCTTAGAACATATGTCTAGGATATAGTAATGACAATTTTTAGCATAACTTTGAGGTCAATTGATAAGTTGGTAATGGGTCTGTATAAAAAATTCTTGGATCGTTTTCATGGATGTTGCTGATTTAGTTGTAGGAAAACATAAATGTAGGTTACTTCCGGCTACGTATAACCGACTATCATGTAAACAATTTTCCAGATTGCCATGATAGACATTTAAGGCAGACCAAAGAACAAAACAAAAAAAAAATTAAACAATTTTTAAGTTTGATGAAAACTATACCGACAGTCCATCTTGTATGTCGCAGAAATTTTCTAAGCGATTCAACCAACGAAGCCGAATCATATCTATTTTTATTGTTTTTTGATTACTTCGATTTAGATAAGATAAACGATAATATCTTGCTGCTGATTTCATTCGAAATTGAAGCAGTAACCCAAACCGGCTTATTAAGAATGTTTGGAAAGCTGTTTCGGGTTTCTAAGTCCAAAAAACCAATTGTATGTAAGGAAAATTATAGAGAAAACGCGAATATGAAGAGATGTGATCAAAATATTACTATATTTTAAATGCAAATGAATGATCAAAACAACCTTTGTGTACTCATTTAAAATATACTTAAGTTAGGCTTTAGAAATGGGTATCGTTGCTAACGTAAATAATTGCAGTTATACCATATTTACATACTTAATACATACTCGTATTTGTTGAATATATTTGATTAAGTAGTACGTGTTAAGGATCATCAGCGTCAGCTATAACAACAACCTATTTGTTTTACTCTTATAAGGGGTTTTTAAGGAGGTAGTACAATATCGCTATATTAGTCGATATTATTCGAAACATATTTAAATATCTTTATTAGACAATAAGCGTGGAACTGTCCAACTTTACAACCATAACTTTTCAACCATAACATTGTCCTGACCTAAGTTACGGTGTGAAAATGGACGAGCCAAATTGTCTTCACATAAATCACACTTTTCTACCCATCTATCTCACTCTTTCACGTTATAGTATACAACTTAAACAGCAATGACGATATCGGAAATAAAACTTCGCAGATATTATGTTTCCAAGGTATTCTATCTTTTACGCGAAAAGCAGTAAATGTTTGCCTTTTGCTGACTTCATACCTAAAACATATGTCAATCTGATAGACATATCTTTAATATTCATTATAATAATATAGTGCAGTTATGTCAAAATGGATAAAATACTACCACTAGCCCTCATATAACTATTTACGTAATAAAGAATTTTAAAATTTCCAGTTTGACTTCATACTATTATATTTATTGGTCAAACTATGAAGCATGTTGCAGAAACTCTCTTCAAAAGATTCTTCTAATAGCTATTTTTCTAACAGCTTTTCCAAGAGCTACTACTTCTTTGGCTGATTATTTCAAGGCGACATACGCTAGTTTATTTAAAATTTTTTGAGGAGCTTTCGATTTCAGTTCTACCGCCTTGCCAGGAACTTGAGCAATTGATAAAAATAAGTATTTGCAATTTTTTCTATCCATTTTTGTACTCTTGCAACATATTGCTACAGAGTATAATAGTTTTGTACAACTAACGGTTGCATGTATCACCGAAAACTAAACGAGATAGATATAGGGTTATGCATAAGTATATAAATGATCATGATAACTAGAGAAGTTTAAATCTGGGTGAATGTCTGTTTGTATGTTTTGCAATATTTAACTTGAGTCAAAATTAAGATATCTTCATGAAACTTAGTTCACATGTTTCTTTGCGAAAAGGTAAGGCAGAGATCGTAGACTACGTCCGTCAGAACACTACCACGCTCACAAAACGCCATTAAAGGAATCGAAATGGTATGAGCGGGCTTTATATGAGCCGGTGTAAAAATTGAATGATGGGCGTAGTACCGTCGATTTTTAGGTAAAATTACATATATCAGGATCTTCTCGACCGATTTTAAAAACTCGATATGTGACATTCTTCTAGCATACTTATGTCATACTGCGAAAAAGTGCGAAATCGGACTGCAACCACGCCCACTTCCCATGAACACAGTTTTAAATTCCATCATTCAACCTGACTCTTCTTTCCAGTGTACAAATCAAGAAGCAATAAATGATGGTATTTCTGTGTACCAGAAATGGGTTGAGTCGGGTCAATACTGGCCTGAGCTCCCATATACCTAATATATATAGATTTTCGCACTTCCGCGTGACTTTACACTGCATATTGTATAACAACCAACAAGTTAGTTATCTCAATGAAACTGAAAGGGCGTGTTTTAATCATGACATAATTCGAAAAATGGATAAAATTGTGCGAATACTTGACCCAACGCTTCTATAACAAACATATAACACCTGGGTGATTTTCTAGTCTAGAAATTTAAAAAAATCGAAATTTTTTTTTATATTTTCAAAATTTAACTATTAAAGAATATGTGTACAAGAGGATTTTTCAAAATTCATTTTTTGACTCGGCATTTTTATGACTCGGCATCAAAACTGGTTCGGCCGGAACTAATCGAACAAAAGACTTTACGCGAAACTTTAAACGCGTTTTTCTCAAAACTGACTTTTTCGGAACGATACCCACGATTTCTCAGGTTTTACTGGATCGATTTACTTGAAATTTTTATAGAGTCTTCTTTATAGGCTTGTATATGGTGGGAACTAGCCCTATCCACAAATTTTTATTTTTATTATTTTTAAAAATTTCGAAATAGTCAGAAAAAGTGATCCAAAAAAACTTTTCTTTTAGGCAGTCGCCATTTTGTGAAAAAAATTCCCACTTTTCCGTAGTTCCGGCCCTTGCGACATTATTCTATATTAATAATCTTTTTTTTTTGTTGGTTTCAGATAACTAGGAGGGTTGAAATCATGGGTATGGTCACGTGGAAATTTTTAGAGACCCCCCACTTCGTCAGCTCATAATTTTTGAAATTTTTTACTTTTTTTTAGTTTTTAATTTTTTTCTGTACTCTTCTAAAATTAACAAATAACTAATAAAAAAATGGACAGTAAAAATATTAATTGCCTTTTTTTACGACACTTTAAAAATTACCTGAAATTCATGCTTCTAGACCAGAATACCCCCTTATTATGATTGATACTGGTATGTGAGGTAATTTGAATCCCAAGAAACATTTATTATATGTAAAATAATAATAGTCGATTTTTCGAATGTCAAGAATCGATTCTTAATCGACTTCGACTACTGAAAATCGATTCCGAAAAATCGATTATTTGATTATGGCGATCTGATATTCTTTCGAACGTCCTTTTTTCTCTAAGAAACTGTTCATTTGTCGGAATCGCCGCACTATAGTATACAAATATCGTACAAACTAACCGTCCAAAATCAAAATAACGATTTTTTACAACCTTTAATTTTATTGTAAATGAACCCGTGAAGGGTATTAAAGCCGATGGTAAGAATTTATTTGGAACCTCATAATATCTAATGTTTGTAAACTGACTAAGCCGCGCTCTTGTCTAATCCCAACTACATATATGAGTATTAATTAAGACGCACTTGTTGTTGACGATTATGCCCACTTAATTATTATGTACATACTTATAATGATTCCGCTCGTAACGTGTGGAAAAAAATACAAAAAAACTCACATTTATTTACTTTAATTACAGCAACTAAGGGCTCGTGTATGAGAATATATAAATATTATAAATATGTACATAAGAGTCAACCATACGTATAGAACGCATGATTATCAATTTCAATGGCAGCAATTTTCTCTTTCATTTACAGTCGCGGTTGTCATATGTTTCTTATTGTGTTGGGCCCCCTTCCACGCGCAGCGGCTAATCGCTGTTTATGGCCCGAATGTTTGGGGTGGCGGCAGTGAGAGTGCTGATGGTGTTGCTGGCGGTGGGGAGCACGATGACGCTGCTGCAGCTGATAAGAATCATCATGTGGTGATATACACCGTGATGACCTATGTGTCGGGAGTGCTTTATTACCTGTCGACATGCATCAATCCGTTGCTATATAATCTGATGAGCAACAAGTTTCGGCAGGCATTCAAGGTGTGCAATGTATTTACTATCCTTTATTTTACATACAGGCATACGATAACTAAAATTGCGTAAATTTGCCGCTAATTGTTATTAATTGTAATTTTCAGTCGATTTTGCTACGCAAGAAAACGAATGGCTCTCTCAATTATCGACACACTCAACAGTCGCGGAATTTACGTCGTAATCCGACACTCACTTCGAGTACTCAGCGTGAATCGAGTGATGCGGACCCGCTTTCGAAGCATTCGATGTTGCAGGTTGGTGTGCCGTTGTGTATAATTATAGATATAAGAGTAACCGTCTTCGATTCGTTAAAAATTAGAGAGTGACAAATCGAAATTACAACTAGCATAACTCAAATTGTAGCATAATTAAAATATGATAGAGAGTGGAATGTTACATCATACCGTAGTATATTTAAATGAGTATAACACACTACTCTCTTGAAGTTTTTTGAGAAGAACGCCAAGCTTAATCATAGGCACTGAATCGAAGATGGTTTGTATTTAAAAAAATATTTACATTAATTTCTTTCGATTTTGTAGGCCGCGCTAAATGAGCGCAACGTGAACAGTAAACTAATGCCATAAACCGGAGAGTTATATACATATGTACATAACATATATGTATGTTTAAAACCACATATATAATTACATGTATATGTAATATATATATACTATATATGCAACGGTTATCATGATATATTCAAATTGTTAGAAGATAACGTATAGTACAATGGTTCGAACCCCAGCAAAGACGGAGGCTATGTGGAAGTTATTCAAGGTGATTATAAGGTTTGGAACAATCAAATTCGTATGAAAACGTATAAATTATTTTAACACGATCTAACCGATAAAATTTTATAACTACTACACAAATTCATCATGTTTTTCGTGTGAGCTACATCTATCCAGTACTAGTGATAAACACTATCCACTATAGGCGATATATTTTAGTATGTTCTAAACAATTCTAAATTCTATAAAGTAATCTACTGTCTTTCTCGTCAAGTAATTGTTATTGTCCATACTTGTTTTGAAGTTGGAACAATTTAAAAAGTATTCTGACGTCGTCTTGTTGAGACTAAATATTAAAGATCTCAAGTAGTACCGAATTTTCTACGACATACAGATAATATGTGGTTTATCTATATCTCACTAAAAAGTCTCAAATACTAGGGTGGCTGCGCTGACAGTAGTTAAAAGCATATTACATCGATCGGTTCTGGAAACAAAAAGATCTTGTATTGAATATTATAACAAACCCGACATAATACGAAATAAAAATGTTTGAAGTGAAGTATGTTTAAAAGTTGAATTTAACCAGATTACCAACTTTTAGATTTTCACCTATTTGAAACATGAGATTTACAATTTCACAGGTGGTTCTGTGTTTATAGCATCTTAAGCAATAGTAATCTTTAGAAGTAAATTCTCTAACCTTATTAAAGAAAGCTAGAAGAAAGTTTACAATCGCTTTTTATTCTCCAGTATTAACCATAAACTTCTAATCTTTATAAAATCAGCAATTGTGCTTCAAATAAGTGTTTGCTTTTCGCCGCCTTATGTACTCTTCCGTATACAAGGATCTTGTATATAGTATCTCGTTTGTAGTAATGAAAAATCACAAGATTTCCTAAAAAGTTAAAACTTTTTGCTTTAATAATACCAATTTGTTTAATAACTTGTGCTTTCAAGCTCAAGTTCGTGTATTATTCATGAAAGAGCTAACAATTATAGAAATGAGAATCATAAAAAGAATACATATGCTGCTTTGTTCCTTAATTCGGTACTCTACATTCTACCTGAAATTTATTTCAGTTTGTCAGATAGTTGAGATAAATAGATCCAAAATGTTTGAATGCTTTATAATAATAATAATTGTGGTATAAAATCTTGAATGATCATTCATTTACAGTTTTTTCGTTATTTCGAGATCGCCAATTTTCGATAAAAAATTATCAACTGTGACTTATCGATAACACATTCCATTTTTCTAACATATTTGCAATCATTTTAACCGATACATTTTTCTGAAATACTGAACGTAAATATTTGAATGCTTCATCAAAATATTAGCGTACAGAAAATTATTTTAAGTAATTAAAAATTAATCGAATATTTTTATATTTAATAAATCAATATTTTATGATAGAATTGCAAACTTTGATAATAAGGTATCGGAATTGAATATGACATGCATATATTTTGCTCTAGAATCATGCTTGAAGCTAGCTTTCGCCTTAAGATTTTAATTTAAAAACACTCGATTTATGTATCGATTAAAATAACGATTAAATCACATATAATAGTGAAAGTATCGATGTTTGTAAGAGAAAAATTCGCATACTGAAAATAAAACTAGGTAGCTAAAAATGAAGTTTACTATGCTTTTTTATCAACAGCATAAATATCGATTAACTATGAAAAAAAAATTATCGGAAAATATCGAAATTTATTAAACCATAATTAATTAATTTAATATATTAAATATCAATAATAACAATTCTAATTCTTTTTTTGATAAAAAAACACGTCAGAACTATCGATTAATGTATCGAAAAAATAGTATATGTGAATGTATCGATGTTTGTTAGAGAAAAATTCGCATACAGAAAAACAAATTAGATAATTCAAAATAAAGTCGATTAACTATGGCAAAAAATTAATCGAAAAATATCGAAATTTATTAAACTATAATTAATTAATTTAATTTATTAAAAATCAATAATAACAACTTCATTTTTTGATAAAAAAAAACATTAAGATATGTGGCCAATTGCTTTAATTAAATTTGACAGAGATTTATTGTATTACATTCCGAATAATTTATACGCACTCGTATTCAGACCAGACTGCATTTAACTATCGGCATTGCCGACAGTATGTAAATCACCGATTTATTCACACAGTGGTTATTAAAATAATTTCAATTACTTATAATTACAGGCTATTGACTTTGAACGCTCATGGGCAAACACGTGTGGATACATCGCAAAAAATACAATTTAGAATAGTTTCATACAAATGAGGTACTTAAAACTGGATATTTATTTAATTGCTGAATTCAGCAAGCGAACAGCATCTTAATAATTTAATTCATTTATAATATACAGTACAGCTATTTATGTGTATTTGTTAATATATACCTTTGTTTGTACATAATATATTTGTATGTAATAAGAGAGCTACTGACAAATTATACCCCTTACCGTTAAGCATTTAAAAGCACGCTGTACAATTACAACCATTACTTGGTAATGCTAAAATTATGTTATTTATTCTTTTGCAAAACCTGTTAGATAAAAAATAAATCAAAAATTCATAACTGTTTGTTTTTTTTTCTATATATAATATACCATAGACGCGCTGTAATAAAAGGTGCTAAAATACATAATTTGATTAAGTCAACATAAATTGCCTATCCAACAGAAAAGAAATGTGGTAATATAACGTTCATATTTGCATGAATTATTAAGAAATTATTAATAATTATTAATATATATTAATAACAGGAAAAGTAAATCGTTTTTATTCTTAGAAAGTTGTTGAACGAGTGAAAGTGCTCTGAAATATAATTAACATCAATTCAAATTAACCTCAAAACTCATTCGTGCCCAACGAACATCAGAGTATCTTTTGTCGTCACATTAGCTTAAGTTTAATGTAAAAAATTTGAGTTATGTGAGTTTTTTTCAAATATTTTGTATTCAGGATTCCTTTGTAAATGAGTATGATTACTATAAAGATTGATCCATTTAGTGGTTCCCTACTTTATTTAAAAAAAAAAAAACACAGAAACTAAAAATTAAATTTATTATGATTGGAAAGAACATTAATTTTTTGAAGATTATCTCTTCCAAATGTTGGCAGCGGCTACGTCTCAGATGGTACATCCTTTGAGTCCAATTTTCGATGACTCTTCCAAGCATTTCGACTAGTAACTGTTATGCGCCAGCCATTTCGACTAGTAACTGGCGCATAAAACGCGTGATGTTTTGCTCTAAGGCCTAAATCGAAGTGGGATTGTGCGCATAAACTTTACATATAACCACAGGAAAAAGTCTAACGATGTGATATCACAAGATCTTATTAGTCGATTATCATAGATAACGGTCGCCATTGACGATTCCGTTCTCACCGGCATCGTTTTTGAAGAAATAAGAACCGCTAATTTCACCGGCCCACCGACCACACCAAACCGTTGGTTTTTCTGTATGAAAAGGCAGCTCTTGAACCTCTCCGCGTTGTTCTGCGTTTTAAATACGGAAATTTTGCTTGTTTACATAACCATTGAGCAAGAAATGAGCCTCATGCTGAACAAAATTTGGCTCGAAAATGTCGGATCTTCTTGGAACTTTTCAAGAGCTCACAGAATGATGTGATGTCGCTTGGGAGGGTCGAGCGGCTTCAGTTTGGTATTTAAGATTTCGCGTAAAATGCGCCACACGACAGTCCGAGTTGCTGCGAGCGGCGTGTACACTCTCATCTACTGCGAAGTTACACCATCAATTTTATATTTTTGACCAGTACAAGATAGAACTTTAATTTGATTATAATGATTCGGTTCGGACAACGCATCACACATTGCGTCCAATATTCGATCGACATAATCGAACAACCAAGGATCGGTTTCGAACCAAATTTATTTTAGTCGTAATGCGCTTGCTCAGAGACACCGTACAGGGCACATCGAAGACGCTATTGCTGCTGTAGCTCAGAGTATCGAAGAAGACCTAAATGAACTCATCCGCCATCGTGCGCAACAATTGGAGCTGTGTTCAACGACTTTAAGGCATATTTTGCGGAAGATTCTTTGCTTGCGAGCTTAAAAAATCGAACTCGTCGAATGAGTCCAAACGATGCGAGCACCGATCCCCGCAAGATCGTTCGATTAAATAACGCTGTTGAGTATATATTCTGTTTGGTTATGTGAAGTTGCTTGTGTACGCAGATAAGCTCGAGACGACTGACATACGGATCTCGAGTTACGGAACGTTGTTTGGAATACAGTTGAACTTTGAGTAGTTATATATATTATATGCGTATTTATAGGGAACGTAAGCCTCCTAAGTCAAAAGTTCACTAATATTTTGCATGCAAATATTAGGTTAAATAATTATGTAATAGATATTATGTGCATTAGAGGGGTTGGTTTCTAGGGAGTCAAGAAAATGGAAAACTTGTGAATGCGGCAAATGTGCAACGGATCATTTTGAACCATTTTGTCATTTAATTAGACTAAAACCGGTTTCGAGCGATCTGAAGGATTCCGACAAATGATCAATATAATATCAAAATACGTAGGTGATTAAATTCCATGCGGGTATCTCAAAAACTGACAAAAAACCTCCAGAAATTAAACTTCATCTAAAAAATGGAAAGCTCAAAACCGGTTTCGTAGGCAAAGTTGTTCAGAATGATGCGTAGAATATTTCCCGCTTACGCGATCTTAAAGAAAAAAAATCGACCCGGTCTAATTTTCATATTATTAGGTAAGGTAAACAGAGATTGAAAATAAATAATATTATTGTTTAACATATTTATTCATATTTATTGAGTTATAGTGTTTGTCTTTTTTTTATTCACATATCTACATGCATAAATATATATACTACGCTATACATAAAAGAAACATAAGAGTAATCATTAGCGTATAGTTCTGTGAGATAATCACTATTATTATCATGTAATTCTAAGGTTTCAGTAATTTTCGCCACAATTTATTACCGAATTTGCATATGCCATAGTAAAATGTAAATATATACATACTAGATTGACATACACACGTACACATTTCAGCCAGTCTATTGATTTACTCACGATGCGCCGGGTTAATGCAGTTTTGCGATTGTCCTTTGTCAGGATATTTGTGAATCATTTTTATGTATACATATACATATGTATTAAAGCCATGGATGGTTAGAAAAATCAGAAAAAAGACTATAAACAGAAAAATGCAATCAGCGAAATTGAAATTTGTTTTGTATTTCATTTGACTTAAATGAGTTTGAGGTTATGTACGAGTAAGTAAATTTTAAATATACTTGTATGTATAAGGGTGGAAGGCTAAAGGACTGCTATATTTTGGTGTGATGATTTGTTTTGCTCTTTTGCAGAAAAATCGCTTTAAAAATATGTTCCAATGAGAAAATGAAAATGACATTGATTCGGGAGTACATAGATATGTAGGTAGGTAGGTTTTAGAAGAATGCTAAAAAGTCAGCAATATCGGACAGTGAATAGGTTCTAGTTTTTGGGGGAGAAATCTCGCAGTTATATCGAAGAACGTTTGGATGATTTACGAGTGTCTGGTCATTCTTTTTCTTCGATGGCAACGGCCGGAAAGTGGTTTTACCAAAGTTCACAGTTTTAAAGGTTAACGCGACGAAATCCTTTTTGCATTGGCAGACTACAGATTGGGCGTGTGCGAGATAATTGAGGTATTGGGCATATAAAAGGACTGCGTGTGACCATAAGTGCAACCGCTAGACCACTAGCTTTGCTATTGTATAGTGACCGTCGAAGAAACATGGGTCCACCAGAGACCAAAGTACAGTCGAAACAGTGGACTTTATTCTGGAAGTTCCTTTAGAAGAAGACCAATACTGTTCTATTGGTCGACAAGGTGATGACAAGAGCTTAATGGGATTCACAAGGTGTGATCTTCATCGATTAAATGGAGAATTAAATTCGATGCCGACTTGCAGAAGATAGATCCAATTGGGAAGAAAAAAGCAATTTAACACGATGAAAATATAGCGGTTCACTTTTCCGCCATCAAAATGGCTAAATTGATCGAATTAGGCTCTGAACATATCCATCATATTGTCGAGATTTGGCCAAGTACGACTCTTTTTGGTAACCAAACTTGTCAAATCACTCGCTTGACAGAAATTTGAGAAATTTGAAATTTGACAGAGATTTTAGAGCAATGAGGAAGTTATTGCCGCTTTGAAGGCTAGAGTGTGGTGCACTAAGAGAAGACTATGTTGAAGAATAAACCAGCATTTTTGTTTTTCTCTGCTAGGCTATAATGTTATCGAGCTTTCGGCCCCATTTGGGAATACAGTGTTTTGCGCGAAGAGCTACAGTAACCACCTGAGAGTGTGAATTTGCGTAAATGTCTTGGATCATGTCTAAATGTTGAAGAAAAGTGAAACGCGACATGTTGAAATGGTAAACCTTACCGAACACACTGATAAAAGTTGACAGAAATCAGTAAACAAACTTGGCCGCCACGAGCTGTCAAAATTACGTCTTCTTGTAATTAAGTGCCTTCATATATTATTTACAAAGCCACTTGATTCAGGCTTAGCTGCAAAGAGCAGCCTTTGGATATTGACTAGCTCTTCTTAATTTTTCTCTGGCGCTCGCTTCTGTATTTTAAAGGCTCAGACACTTTCTGTAGCCGATTTGTTGTTGTGCGAACTTCATGAATAAAATTCATGAATGAGAATATGATGCAAATGACTTAAAAGCTGCGTTCACCTAACTAATAATTCCAACAGGGCACATGAGTGTATTTATAAATATATGCATGTAAATACAAAAGTGTATATTAGCATATGAATACGTAATTGGGATATTGGCTCAATCGCATAATGCCCATAGGACGACCTTAGGGTAATTGCTTCAAACTAATTTGCTCATTCTCTTGGCTTATTTGTCAACTGTTGTATCTTATATTTAAAAATAGATTAGCGTGTAAGTTTAAAGAGAAAACGTAATACGATTCGTAGGAATATATTTTATTGAGTATACGATTGCGAAGGTGATTACTTTGCAAGGTAATTAGCAGCATACGATTTTATTTGTACAGTTTGATTATTATTACTCAAATTTCAATGATAAGAAGAGAAACCACCATCAGATAGTGAAATCTATACCATAGTATCGAAAAAACTTAGTCTTGGAGTTTTGATTTGATATAGTCCTATCCAAAATATTTTTTTCTGAAAGCTCTACTCAGACCTACATACGAATAAAGCGTATAGTATACTATAATATAATAATAATTTTATATAACAGTAAACTATATGCAAATACAACTTTGAAAATGTTACAGTAATGACCAAACAATTAGGAAGTTATTCCCTAAAACGATAAAACAAACCCATATTGCCAACAGTACGGCATCTAATGAACGTCAGCATTTCGACTTGGCAACGTAGGCCAGTACGTGCATGACGTATACATGACGTATAAAATCGCACTTGATTTACGAGCGCAACAACAATGCTGGTATTCATTTACAACATTTTCGTAATTTTTAAACTCTTGCAACATGTTACTACAGAGCATAATAATTTTGTTTACCTAACGGTTGTATGTGACACCTAAAACTAATCGAGTTAGATATAGGATTATATAGTTATATAGAAATAATCAGAATTATGAGACAAGTTGAAATTCTAGTGACTGTTTGTCTGTCCCTCGTGTGTCCTGCAGCTGTAACTTGAGCAAAAATTGAGATTTCGTAATGAAACTCGCTATACTCGTACTTGTATACATTCCTCGGCAAAAAAGTAACGACGATTTATTTGAGGGGTGTAAGCGGACCATTACCATGCCCACAAATCACCATTGGGCTAAAATTTTTGAAAAAGTGGGCTGACCCTAATAGGTTTAATGTACATGTCTCTCAAACTATTCAAGCCTCCAGGTGCCGAGGATGTGGACCCTAGTACCTATAGTTGATTTTGAAATAGAAAATAATGGTCAATGTGTGAATTGAGAGCGTGTTTTTCTAATAACGGTGCACATTTGTGCCCTCTAACTAAGAAGCGTTACGTACCCCCAGCTTTAATCCTTGCAAGAGTATGAAATGTTCGATTATACCCGAACTTAGCCTTTCCTTACGTGTTTCAATATATTTTTGCTACACGTTTTGCTTCGAGTGTAAGCATGTGTGTAATGTTTATTTGGCGCGCCGCGCATAAAAGTATGCAAAATGTGGGGAAGTCCGAAACGCTGTCGTCATTATTTGTTGTCGTACTTTTATTTATGAACTTCCGGTATTTTACTCGTATTATGTGTAAGTCACTAGGGAATATTAAAAATTCAAATAAAGTTACATGTATTTATAAATATATTAAGAAAAGAGTTTTCTCTGTGTTATATTAATGAACTAATTTTTGGAAGTTAAAAAAGAAACATATACTCTATCAGAAGCAATGTACAAAAGTTGTTTTCGGAGATAATGATTGTTCGACTCGGTAAGAAGGCAATGCTCTGTGTTTGGTGGGATCAGAAAAGCCATCAGCTTCTAGAACCTAGTGAAACTGTTAATACTAAACGCTACAGACAACAAATGATCAATTTGATCCATGCATGATCCGGATACAATGAAAGTACTTGGCCGTATTTACCAGGGCATCACTTTTTAATTACCATTTGTTTTCATCGATGCGACATGCATTGGCTGAACAGCACTTCAATCCCTACACAGAAGTCGAAAATTGGATGTTTGATGGGCTTACTTCAAAAAACGAGCATTTGCCAGAAGAGTAGGCAGAATGTGTAAAAAGCAATGGTCAATACTTTAAATAATTTTTTTTTTACTTTGCCATTTCAAATTAGTATTTCATTTCCACAAAAAAATTTCATTTCCTACCGGTATACCTGGTAAAAGTAAACTTCAATATTATGTACATATACAAATATGTATATAACATCAATAGTCTTCAATCACTATAAGATGATCTTGCATGATCTCATTATTACTAATGATTTCACAGAAATCATCAATCGTTTTTAGCACATCAATTAATTACTGGAAACCAGAAAGCTAGTTCAGGCATTAACAATCGTACTTTTCTATTACGAGCTTACCACGACTAAATTCTCTTCTTATTACGACTAAATTTTCTAAACTTCATTAAATTTTTGATATGTTTTGCTTTTTATAAAATAAATTCTCTCATACCAAATTTCCTTATATGTACAACGATTATTTCCACACCCATAAGTCGAATTTTCATGGCTTTTAAGCTCTCTGTAACGAATTTTATTATGATTTACGCGTATGTTTCTAATCCAAACAAAGCAGAAGTGTATTTAGGGAAATCTTAAATTAAAAATTTTATGATAAAAATTAATAAACAGAATGCCATCATAGCAACTGTATAATGTATAGCATAACGAAATTGTTAATATTTAAGGATATTCGAAATTTTCCCGCGCAGCTAATACATTTCCTTAAAGAAAAATTTAATTCGTTTCTTGTCTTCATAAGCGTTCAGCTAAGCTTTTAGTGGTCAGCCTACATGTGCGCTGCCTGCAAGAATACACATCACAACAGCATGCACACGCTTAACAAGCAGCAATGAAAACGGCACGAACGAACTTCATCGGTGATAATAACACCAGTGATAAGACCCACGCTGAAAGCAAAAACTTCGTGCTCTAATTCGCAGCTTCATTGGTTGATGGTATGCTCGTATACATTTACATATTTAACTAACATATACACATGCACTAACAAATTTGCGAAATATTCGCTGTTCGTTCGCCAACGCTCGCAACTTTGCTTCGTTACGTATACGCATGGTGCGCCTGCATTCGGCATCGCTGTTAACGTCGGTGTTAACAGCACTGTTGTTTCAGCAGCCTGTTGCGTTGGATTTTCACCTGTTGCTTGTGCTGTTACTCATTCTTGTTATTTAACATCATTCTTAACACTGTTGATGCCGCGCTCGGCTTTGCCGTTTTTTATCGCTGGCGGCTGCGCTGCTTCCACGCTGCTAATAATGTTGTCGTTACCGTCGCAGCGCTGCAGCTGCTGCTGTTCTTGTTACTTTTCATATGCGCCTTTTAGCCTTTGACGGCTGCGAATTGGTTTCTACAACATTGCAGATTTTTGTATAAAAGCCAATGTTGCTTGCTATTTGCGCACAACGTTTGCAAAAGTCTATTTCAAAAGTTTAACGGTCGCTTTAGCAGCGAGTCGAAGGTGTGAAAAAATTGTGTGCGGAAAATTTCTCGTGTTCTTCATATTTGGTTGACAAAGAAAGTGCATTTTTGTTGTGTACAAATCGTAAATAAAATGTTTAACTGAAAGTGAATACCCAAATTCAATAGTTCGAAATTGAAAATTGCATTTTAAATATGTGGCGCTCAACGGTTTTTGTAGCTATTTTAATTTGTTCGATATTTTCGTCGAATGTTCAAGGTAAATAAAGTTTTAGATTCATTTTTTCTATGAATGAAAATTTAGTGAAACGTTAAAACGCGATCTGTCCTTGCAAATATAATATAAACTTTCAGTTAAAAACCAATGTTCTCTAGAAGAGAAATATCTTACTTAATTTATTTAAAAACAAAAGCTTTTCTCATGGTCAATCAAGAATGACCAAGTTGTATTTTCAAAATAGTTTAAGTTTAGTATTTGTTCAGAGTCAATGGGCATCCAAATTCAAAGCATGTTCATTTAAATCTCACTAGGAACCATTCTTAACCTATTGATTTATACTCAAAGAGCAAAAAGTAATAATTTAGTTCAAGGCCGTACAGTGTAATTTCTAAACCGAGAAATACAGTAGATTACAATAGTTTACAGGCATTTTGCGACTGTGATGCTAGAGGCTGTTTCTTGCTAATTTTGGGTTGCTAAAACCGAATATTATAGTAAACATTTCTTAAAAAGTAGAACTTTTCTGCTGTAGTTTAGGAAAATTTACCCTACACTTTCCTAAAATAAAAAAAATGGCAGTACGTGATGGAAAGTTTTTGAAGTGAAAATCGTAATGAAGACACTTTAAATATTACACACACGTCTTAGTACATCAAGAGCAAATTTTTCCTTCAGATTTCTTGAGTTGTATTATTTCAATTCATAAGGAATATCTCTATGTTAATTTCAGCCATAAACTCTTTAATGAAAAAAGTCTTATAGGAGTGTTTAGACTACGCACATCCGAAGCTATAACATTCTGCCTCACATCAAAATCAAAGTCTTGAACATTATTTTATTGTACGAGATCACTAGATGGGCCGAGGTAGTTTAAAACTAGTCGAGCCTGGACAGAACTATAGAGGGTTTTATTAATTTGAGAATTCGCCTTTTCTTAATCATTTGGATTTTGTGCCAAATATGATGTTTGTTTCTCAATAAAGTATCATATATGCTTAATCTTTTAGCGGTACATTCGACAGAACTATGCCCAAAAGAGGCAGCATTAAAATTAATAATTTTAGTGGTGTGCTTTATGATGAGATGATTAAACCAGTCTCAGGATCTGAATTTATCAGAAAATGAAACTTAAATATATTTCTGAATTTTCTATATTGCAATCTACAATGAAGTCGTGTGTCTATTAGAAATCTAAGCAAATGTTTTTTTGAATATTAGATATGGATATATGGAGATAAAGCATTTTTGATGTAAGTTAATCGAGAGTATACTAAAATAATGCGTTTCAGTGTTTTTTTTATGAAATTTATGTCAAATTTAGAACCTTTTGCTTCTGATTAGGAGACTGTTAAGAGCAATATTTTTTCATATTCTAAACTAAAGTTGGAAACTCTGTGGAAAAGTATGTTTATATTCACTTGAAAACAATTAAACCTTCGTACCTCATATTTAATTTAGGGTTACATAGGTTCCCTTTGGTGAAAAACAAACTTTTTTCAACAATTTTTATTCATATAAAAAATTAAATATTTTATTAGAATTTTTTATTGTTAGAAACATTCACTATTAACAAAGAAATTCTGAAACTTTAAAAAAAAAAATGTTATAAACTCGACTGTTGCGGCGCCATTTCCGGTGACCCCTTGGAAAAAAGTTGCGCCAGCGTTGGCAGGATAATTCTTTACAGAATCATCTATATCTACTTAGAACTTGGATGAAGAAAAAAAAAGATAATTGAATTTTTGGCAGACATTTTTACCAAAAAAAAGTAAAGTTTCAGTGAAAATTCCGCGTAATTTTTTTTTTAAATAGTTGTAATCCGAAAAAAATCCTTCGTCCAAGTCTTTAAGAATTGTATCTCAAAAACCTGTGTAAAATTGCATAAAGATCGCCAAGTATATAAGTGTTGCATGTTCCCAAAATGCGTTTTTCTTGAAAAGATATTTTCGACCATTTCTTTTAAACGGTTGAACCAATTGATTTGAAATGTCAAATAACCTTTTTAAACGTATTTGTTAGGATTTTCGGTAATGAATCTTGAAGGTACTTTGAAGTGGAAACTTTTCACAAAATCTGTCTTTTTTTTGGGAGCCGCTATGTTGCAGAAAAATCGTACCCACCGCTAGAAACTTTCTTTCGAAGGTCCCCGTGAGGATCGGCTAGGGGATCAAAGAAATTCAAAATTTTACGAAATCGAAGATTATTATATTACATTAAATATTAAATTGACAATTGCGAATATTTTTCTTATATTTACTTCTTTATAAAGTAGAAGGCTTCTTCAAAAAAAAACGCATTTCGTGGCAAAAATTTTACTACGAAGTTTGTAAAACCCAGAATGAAAAATCGGAGTTCTATAAAGAATATGTATGTATATATAAATGATCAGGATGGTCATCTTAGAGGATTACGCGAACTAGAAATAACAGAAATGTTGCACAAGTCCCTTCCACTACATGAAGCTGCTCATTTCTGAAACCGCCCATATCGGAGCTCTATAAGATATTGATGCCACACACACTGACCGATCAAAATGAAGTTAAAGCTCATTTAACATTCTTGTATACTATAAAAAAATGAATCTGTAAAGGTGCAAGTTATCTTTTTGTTTGTTTTTATAAGTGTATTACATACATAAGTATGTGTATAGGCATGAGTAGGAAATATTCCATTTATTTAGCCATAAACTTGCAGAACATTCTGCGACGGGAGACATAATTCATGCAAATAAATATTATTAAATATGATCATGCATTATTATTTAACTAACGGTAGTTGTATATTCAACACCAATTTACATACATACATATACCGCCATAAAACGAATTGTTTTTCACTTTGCTGGCATTTAATTTACAAGCGGGATAAAGTCCATGTATTTAACAACCTGCTATTGGTATGTAGTGACGGTTATTGGCGTAATTCCCAAAACGCTGATAAGATGTATGAGCGGTTTGTATAACTGTTCAAGGAATATGCACAAACGTTAAACAAAAACAACATGAAAACTATAAAAATTAGAAAGAGTAAGGTTATGGTTGGTGTACATAAGTATAAAAGTATACCACACATAAAAACCCACAAGGTATATGTACATATGTATGTACTAAACATATACATATGCATATAGTCATATACGTATGTATAAATATGTATGCATAACCTCGAATTAAACTGGACTCACGTCCGTTGTGTGACACATTTTTGTTTCATGATTATTTTCACTCTATCGACAGCAATGTTTTGCCTAGAACTTCTACGTACATACGTACACCTATCATCACATAACTGCAATAAAAATAAAAACCGGCACAATAATTGCTATACAACTCATACACAAAGCGTGGGGTTGTATGTGCGTACACAGTTTTAATTGCGGTCGTAAATTAATCCCTTCTGGAAAACAAGCACCACCATAGTATTAAAATTGATAAAAAAGAAGAAGAGAAATAACTGCATTCGGCGTAAAAGAGACATTCTTGCGATATGTATGTGAACTAGTCAAGGTGTCACGCTAAATGGTAACACCAACCACCGTTATGCCACAGCAACGTCAGCAACTGTTGGAATTCGCGGCTGGTTGCTCGCTGACGCCAACGCCGGAACGGTATAACGGTATGGGAAAAATGTGAAACAAATAGCCACAAACATGTTATATCTCCGCCGCCTGATAGGCATGCCGTTATTTTGCTTATTCCCCACGCTTGTTATTATTGTTGTTGTGAGGAGATCCAAGCTAATCGCGCTCGTTTTTGGCCGTCAGGCATGCCGTTATTTTGCTTATTCTCCACGCTTGTTATTATTGTTGTTGTGAGGAGATCCAAGCTAATCGCGCTCGTTTTTGGTCGTCAAAACAACAAAAAGAAGTTAAGTTCGTTTGCACCGAAGCTGTGATACCCTTCACAAATAAAAAAAGTTTTCCACACAAGGGCATCATTTTAATTGCTTAGTTTGTATGGTAGCTATATGCTGTAGTAGTCCGATCTAAACAACTTCTCCGGAAATTATACTGTTAACTTAAAAAATCATTCGTTTCAAATTTCGTGCAAATATCTTGTCGAATAAAAAGGTTTTCCATACAAAGATATGATTTTTATAATTCAGTTTGGATGACAGCTATTTGCTATAGTGTTCCGATAGCGGACGTTCCGACAAATGAGCATATATACATACATATATACAAGTATATACATACATGATTAGCGTGACCAGTTAAGTCCACTTAGCATTCTGTAAATACACAAACAAGTCTCTCAGTTTTTGAGATATCGGCCTGAAATTTTGCACACGTCTTTTTCTTCTCCCAAAAAAAATGTTCATTTGTCGGAACTTTCGATATCGGAACATTATAGATAATAAGTTGGGCACGAAGCTTGTAACACCCTCAAGGAAACGTCGGAGATTCTACAAAAATATATATATATATATATATATTGTATCACCATTTATTCAACCATGACTTATTATACCCTATTATGGGTATAAAAATAGTTTTCACTTACCAAACAACACTGGTTTAGTTGCGATTTCCCGTACTTTTGTTGTTGTTTACATTTTGTGGGATTATCTGTCGTCAATATTAGTTAATCCGTGAAACTATCTATATCCCTAACGCCGATTATCTTTGTGACTTTAATATCGCAGAGTAATAAACATGGACGTGGGTTGAAAACTACGATTGATCGATGATTAATAACCGAAACACACCTGCCTAGACTCGTAATGGATAGATGGGTTTGTCATAGATTCCAGTAAAGCAGATTTAGAAATATATTAAGGTTCCATGACTAGTTTTCCTCTTTGGGACGTAGTTACGTTAGCTATATCGCTTAAAGCCTCTGAAGACTTGAATTTTTTATCGCGAAATAAAAGTCATATTTCGCAAACAAATCTACGATATCTAATGTAATGATGACCCAAATTCTAAAATAATTGAATATTCTCTTCAAACTTGAGTAATGGACTCGCCCGCCATTCTGAGTTTGACGTGTGGCATAATGTTCGGGTAAAATATTAAGATATTCGACCTCTGTCCTCAGAATAGACATATTCAACTTTTGCCAGAGCTTACGTATTAGAATTAATTCTTTGATTTGCAACGGTAAAGTTTCAAAATGGCGACCTCGAAAGAAATGAAATAGTAATGGTAATAATTTAAGGTGGAACAAATATTATCTAAGGTAACTTTGTTTCAATCTTATAAGGTGTTCTGAGACAATTAAAGTTGAAGACGTCAAGTCGTCTACGGACTTTCATACAACTCCAATAGCAATTATTCTCTTCCATTTCTTTTCATGCAGAGAGTCCATAATAAGGAGTTTAAACGTGTAGATTGCTGGTGTTTTGAGAATAGAGGGTAGAGTAGTATATGGGATGTCATAAAGGATCCCAAGGATTATATTAACAACCAAGAAGTTTGGTAAATTGAAGAAGAGTCATCTCTTATATGCAGTTTAAAGATCGATCATATTGATTCTGTTGTTAGGAATAATATACAGAAGAACTTCAAAATACCAGATGTTTTTGGTTTGTTCCGCACAAATTGACTGACGACCAAAAATTGTTCAGAATCTAACATTCGAAGGAGGATTATTTGACCAAAAAAAACATTTTAACCATTAATTACACTCTGTATTCACCTGATGTGGCACCGTGCGACTTCTTCCTTTTCGGAAAAATGCCTTTACCCATGAAAGGAAAGCATTATGCAGACGTAGAGGGCATTCAAAAGGCTTGTACCGGCATACTGGCGGTAATACCCTCCAATGAGCTAAAACACTCGTTCGATATGCTTTTGGACCGTGAAAAAAGCTGTATTGAAGCGGAAGAAGACTATTTTGAATAAATTAAATTGATCTTGCCGGAAATCCATTTTTTCTGTTTTTTTTTTAAGTCCTATTTACTTTGGAGCACACCTTGTATATCAACCCCACAAAAAATGTGTATATGCTTTATCAAGTTTTCGCTTTGGGGTCAAAGTTTCTTTAATCATAATTTTTTCCCAACTACAAAGAACTTATAAAACTAACGTACTTCAAATTCTATATATGATCCTCTCGCCAACGAACCTAATATAAGTTGAGAGCTAGCTTCAAACAGCATTGCTCAAGCATACAAGCGATTAAGCTTTTTTCATAGTGTAAAGCATAAAAATATCATTAAAATTAAAATCATTTTAATATCCCAAGAGATACTTCACATGCAGCTCTTTCACTTCAATTAAACCTCAAAATCCTAATTACCTTTTAGAGTATAGTCCAACAAGAGTCAACTAATGCTATGAAGAGTCAATGTGAGATTAATGAGTCAGGTTAATGGCGCAATTATATACTCACACATGCGGTTATGATCCTTTAACACAAATACATGTGTGTGTGGGTATGTATGGGTGAAGCACATAAAGCATATCGGCAACAAGTTGAGCACATCCTTCAAAGTGCTTGTTATGTTAAGTCGTGGTATTAACTGTTGATATGTATGTATGTACGAGTATAATCGTTAATGACACCGTTAAGTAGGCGTTTAACATACCAGATAACCGTTTTTTCTATGGCTAATTGTGGGTCAGCAACCGGTTGGTTTTTTTGGTATTTATTATATGTAAACGCGGTTCGAAAGGAGGTTAGGGTGGGTTTGTTGCTAAGCATCACAGTTTATTAAGGTGAGTTAGATATATTGTAGTATATTAGCATTTGAGTTGTAACACACCTCAGCGTTGAAAACTCATTTTACACATTTGAAGGGACCTTAAAAATACAATATTTAAAATTTAACAGACAGAAAAATGTTGAGTTGGATTATTCAATCGTAAAAATTATTCCAATGTTTTGGGTATTTGTTTAGATTCAGGCTGCGTAAACACTTACTTTTCTAGAAAATATTTGTGTAATAGAGTTCAAAACCGCAGAGTTCTACAATTCTAAGTCCTCTCTCATTTGCTGATAAAAATTTTTTAGTAGTTCGATCAGAATAAAATAAACTTCTAGGTATTTAAGAATCTGAAGTTTATCTCTCTCTACATTCTCACATAAGTAATATACTGAGAAAGTTTCATGAATACATCTGTTCAGTACTGAGCACTTTTCCTATGGAATAAACGGTGGAACCTCCTTCTTCTTCTTCTTTATTGGCGAAGACACCGCTTACGCGATTATAGCCGAGTTAACAACAGCGCGCCAGTCGTTTCTTCTTTTCGCTACGTGGCTCCAATTGGATATTCCAAACGAAGCCAGGTCTTTCTCCACTTGGTCCTTCCAACGGAGTGGAGGTCCTCCTCTTCCTCTGCTTCCCCCGGCGGGTACTGCGTCGAATACTTTCAAAGCTGGAGTGTTTTCGTCCATCCGGTCAACATGACCTGGCCAGCGTAGCCGCTGTCTTTTAATTCGCTGAACCATGTCAATGTCGTCGTATCTCTCGTAAAGCTCATCGTTCCATCGAATGCGGTATTCACCGTGGCCAACGCGCAAAGGACCATAAATCTTTCGCAGAACTTTTCTCTCGAAAACTCGCAACGTCGATTCATTAGTTGTTGTCATCGTCCAGGCCTCTGCACCATATAGCAGGACGGGAATTATGAGTGTCTTATAGAGTTTGGTTTTTGTTCGTCGAGAGAGGACTTTGCTTCTCAATTGCCTACCTCCAGGTTCGTATATTTCTCTATGAAGCAGTAAACTGCAGCAACTTGCAAGGATTAAAGTCAGGGAAGTGTCTTCAGGTACATGCGACTTGTTAGTTATATGGGGTCTGGAATAAGTTTTTTCCCGAGTTTCTTCATTCTAAGCACAAAGTTGTACCTCTTTCAATTGAACTCACATATTGCCCGATAAATGCGGTATAAAGTCGGAAATCTTTATATAAGGTATATGGGGGCTCAAGGAAGTATTGGCCTGTTTCAATCCATTTTTGATATACACAAAACCAATTGTCAGGTTTCTGTCTGAAGTTCAATTATGTATACATATATCTCACACAAAAACAATGAGCAACACCTCGATGTTTTAGCGTCTTTGGCGTGTTTTTTTCTTGGTTTCGGCTCGTTTTTTCCCTCCATTCCGATGATTGTTGACTTGTTTGGATATCAAACTCATACACTCAAGTCTCATCGGCAGTTATAATGCTTTCCATGAATGAGGGATCGGAATTCGCATGATCAAGCATGTTCAAAGAGATCTGTTTACGGTACTATTATTGAAAAAAAAATTAAGCTTTATTGGAACGAGGCGAGCAAGAACGCGTTTCATACCCAAAATATCCATCAAAATCATTCGAACGGACTCACGAAAGAGTTCGAGCCTCTCTAACACTTGCCTGACGTTTTTCAAGCACCACACTATTCACTTTTTTAATATTTTTGTTTGCTGAAGAGGTCGAAGGTAGTTCAGAACTAGGCGATAGGTTCGATATCTGAACCGTCTTTGAAGGCTTTGTACCTTGTGGGCTTGTGGTTTGATAAAACTGAGTCACCTTAAGCCTTTTCTAACATTCGCATTAATTCCGCTTACGAAATTTGAAACAAATTCTTTGCTCGATGTTTTTATCCATTGCAAAAATCGCTACCCACTAGCGACTAGTGATTGTTTAAATCCTTACTTCCCACATAAAGAGGGATTCAGCAGGGGAAAATTCTCATATCGAAGCTCCTGTTGATGCCACGTGCGGTTGTGCTGCAAATACATGGCAATTTTTCGGTATTAATCTACATTAGCAGCTTTGGCGGCATAAGTTCGCAGCTGCAATATCTTTGGTCATTATTTATGCAACTGCAGCATGAAAAAATCGCCTTGCCGAGGCGTGAGCGAAAGGATATTCTTATGCGCAGTCTAGTGAATGCGCACACGCCGCATACATACATACATACATGCATACATATAAACATGGACACAACTCCACAGGTATTCTAATAAAGTTGTCTATTTCTGTGCATTTCTTATACTTTGCATGAAAAGACGAAGCGGGAAACGCAGTAATTTGTGTGATTAGACAACCAGTTGGCTGCCGTGAACGTGGCACACCCACACACACACGCGCACAATTTAGTTTTGGTGAATGCTTTTGACTCGTTTGTTGACTAAAAATAGACTTTGAATCTTAACATAAGTTTTGAATGAAAAAATTCCAATGCAATGGCAAAAATGCACAGTGAGAAGTGTGTATTTCTATAAATACTTATGTACATGTATGTAGCTATGTGTTCACGTGAAAAGATGCGCGTGCTCCACAACATTTCGCAACACTTGAGAGATTATTAGCGCGGTCTAAACATGTGCAGCTGCTCTGCGCGACACACACACACATGCATACCTTCGCACAAGTGATTGTATGTACGTTTGTGTGCTTGTGTCCTCAGCTGGCTGCGTCCATTATGTGCGCTTTCATAAACCATGACAAATAATTCTCCATGGAAGTACCTGTAGTTTGGCCAGCATTCAACATGTTGTTAACGCACACACTCACACACGAACTCATTCACATTTTCTCTCACATTCATTTCAATGAGATTTACAACCACATGTGCTCATCTCTGCACAAATGTTGATGTGTGTGCAGGTTTATATGCTCGCTTTTGTTGTTGTTACTCTATTCTTAACGCGCCATTTCAGCAGATGAATGCTGTGTCTTATGGTGTTATGTGCATTATTTTGTAGTTGTTGTTGTTTGAAGCTTCTGTTGTTCGTTAGTTTAAGGTTATGCAGCTTTTACGCTAATAGTAGCCGTACATCATCCACGAATGGATTGAGTTAGCTTCGTGGCAGCAGAAGTCAGCGCTGGCGCGCAAGGTAGACGCCGTTAGCAACGCACTAAGATCTTTAACTGAAAAATTAGAGCGCAATTTTATCTCTATAAGAAACTGTGATTTAATGTCTGGGAATGTAAAAGAACAACCTTTTAGTGCAGAAATACAGTTAAGGGGTTACATGGGTTTCCTTGAATCAAGACAGCCTTTTTTCAAAAAATTTTTCTCATATAAAAAATGAAATATTTTATTAGAATTTTTTACTGTTACAAACCTACACTATTAACCAAAAAATTCTGCAATTTTAGGAAAAAAAAATATTTTAAACTTGGTCCATTTCCAGTGACCCCTCGGAAAACAGATGGGCTCACGTTGGCAGGATAACTCCTTACAGGATTATCTAAAGTGAAAAATATGTGTTTTAGTTAAAACCTTAACATAGAACTTGGGCGAAGGAAAAAGCAACTGAAATTTGGATTTTTGGCAGAAATTTTTACAAAAAAATTAAAATTTCAGTGAAAATTTCCTGACACTTTCTTTCAAATAGTTGTAATCGAAAAAAAATCCTTCGTCCAAGTCCTTAAGAATAGGTTGAGTAGTTCCCGAGAAATCTTGCTAACCGACTTCAAAAACGCAGTTTCGAGATGAACGGTAGCGGCTACCTCTGACATTTTAGTTTACAGTCGAAAAAACAATTAATTTCGGGTTCTGATCAACATCCTGTCAATATCCTGTTGAGAAAAACGCAGATGAACTAGGCTTCATATAATATCCGACGGTCAAGTTAGCGGTGAAAGTCGAGTCGAAATCATAACAGTGAATCGCCGATCTCTTAGCAAGTTTATTTTGGGAATTCACACGGGCTGTTTTCATCTTAGACGAACATGAAGCAAATCTGTGGATATGGATTGTGTATACTTTGGGTCCCACACTGTGATGGTAAAAAAACCCATTTTTGGGAATTATTAAAAAAATATGCACTGTAACATATGTATTAAAATTATACATATTTAAAAAACACAGTTTGAGAAAAAAATTATATTAAAGGGGAGCTATTTGGTTCCCTAATTTTTTGATGAAAAAACAAAGACGCTTCAAATTTAATGGAGAAAGTTTATTATCATTTGCAAGAACATTCCTTGGCATTTATTTTTTGAAGATTATCTATTTCAATTGTTGGCCGCGCTTATGTCTCAGATGGTCCATCCGTTGAGTCCACCTATCGATGACTCGTTGAAGCATTTCAAATGACACGCCTGATGTTTTGCTCCATGGCCTGAATCAAGTGGGTTTGTCCCCTAAGACTTTAGATTTTACATATCTCCACAGAAAAAAGTTTAACGGTGTGATATCACACGACCTTACTGACCAATCGACCAGCTCAAAAGGTCAAATTATCTGCTCACTGAAGTGTTCTCTCAATAAATCCACTGATTGATGCGATGTGCGAGAAGTGGCCATCATTTTGAAGAAATATGGACCAATGATTCTAACCACTTCAAATAGTTTGTTTTTTTTTCTGGATGAAATGACAGCTCTTGAATCTCTCCACGTTGCTCTTCGTCCCAAATGCAGCAATTTTACTTGCTTTGAACCAGAAATGAGCCTCATCGCTTAACTAAATTTGGCTCGAAAACGTCGGATCTGCTTGGAACTTTTCAAGAGCCCATAAAGCGAAACGACATTGCTTAAGAAGATCGAGCGTTCTTACACTAAACATAAAATGCTCCACGAGTCCGAGCTGCTGAAAACGGCGCCGATTTGACTCTTCCCGGTCTTCGAGTAGACTTTCAGCTGCGGCTGCTATATTTTCTTCACTGCGAGCTGGACGTAATATTGAACCAAAATAACATGACAACTTGACACGACTTACGCGTGATCTGTCCAGAAAAGGCTATTGAAAAAAAATACCTCTGGTTGGATCACCCGTTATAACTACTAGAGATGAGACCACTTCGACACTACTTTTCATCACAAATATATCATGATGGAGCAATTCTTGATAATTTTCAAAGCTTATTTTATAAAGATAAATTTCACAAATTGACCTACTTATATTTAGCAAAAATTTTGAGTATATTTGAAGTAAATTCCATTCAAAACTTTACAATTTGTTACTTATCAGCTCGTTTAATTTGCGTTATAAATATATTTAGCCGTTAATCTATTAATACAGTTAGACTTAAAAATATTCCGCAACAAGGCTTTATATGCTAATTTCGGATGACAGTTGACAGCTGACAGTTGAAGCACCCATAAAATATTGCTATAAATACACCATGTTTGCTTTAGAAAAAGAAAATGAAACGAATGGCGCTCGGCGAGGGGCTGGGGCCAAAGTGCAACAAGTTTGCGGCAAATTGTTATTTATGAGTTTTGATTTGTTGTATTGCTAAGCTGTTGTACTTTTAAAATAGACGCTAAATGCAAGTAACTGTAAATTGAATTTGACGTTTCAGTAAGTGCTGGTGACGGCAGTGACTTAAAATTAACTTACATATATGGGACATACGCATACATATATATATAGTATGGATGCACATAAATAGACTTTGAACTTTTGAATTTTTTTCAACTTTGTTTCTCTTCTATTCGCAGGTTCTTGTTTGGAGTATGGGCATTCATGTTGGGGTGGTGAGTAACAGCTGGAAAGCAATTTATATTGTGGCACAATAGCATAATTCTATGAAAAAACTTTTTTACAGCGCATGGCAAACGCTCCAGTGGCTCGGCGGTCGCCGGCAGTAAAGGTCGGCTAGTGGAGAGAAATTCACGTGGCGGCAACCAATTAAATTTGCTGGACGATGATAATGCTAGTCGATTTGTGGCTAACAAGGTGAGAATCTAGAACTTTTATTATTTTATTTTAGAATTTTGCCCAATAGTCGTTGCTTTGTTTAAAGAACACCTCCACTTTTTCGAATATACTGCCTAAAGATTTTCGTTATACCTTCCGGATTATTAGTCAAACTTCTTACGATTGGTTTGAATTTTTATAAAATATTTCATAGCACATGATTTTATAATGGGTGTCTCTCTCAAATACCGGGAAAAAGATGAAAAAATATCCTTTGCTTCAATTTTAAACTGCAAAAACTAGTGTCACATATCTAAGCAGGCCTCAAATGACAAAAAACAACAGCGCGCCGGTCGTTCTTTCTTTTTGCTGTTTGGCGTCAATTGAAGATGTAGCCAAGTCCTTCTCCACCTGGTATTTTTAATGGAATGGAGGACTTCCTCTTCCTCTGCTTCTCCCAGCGGATACTGCGTCGAATACGCTCTGAGCTGGAGTGTTTTAATCCATTCGCACGACATGACCTAGCCGGCTGTCTCTAAATTCGCTGAACTATCTCAAAGTCGTCGTATTTCTCGCAAAGTTCATCGTTCCATTCAGTTTGGTATTCGCCATTGCCAATGAGCAAAGGGCCATACATTTTCCGAAGAGCTTTTCTCTTGAAATCTCGTAACGCTGATTCATCAGATGTTATAATCGTCCATGCTTCTGCGCCATATAGCAGGACGGGGATGATGAGTTACTTATAGAATTTGCTCTTTGTTCGTCGAAAGAGGACTTTACTTCTCAATTGCCTACTGAGTCCAACGCCAGAGTGATTCTCTGTTGAATTCCAAGGCTGATGTTTGTTATTGATGATTAATGGTGGTTTCAAGATAGACGAAAATATCTAGGATTTCGAGGTTATGACTGTCAACAGGTACATGGGAACCAAGTCAGTTGTTTGATGACAGCAGATATTTCGTCTTGCCCTCGTTCACTGCCAGACCCACTTGTTTTGCTTCCTTGTCCAGTCTGGAGAAAACATAACTAACGGCGCGGGTGTTGAGGCCGATGATATCAAAAATCGACGAAGAGGTGGTGTGTAGATCTTCTTTTCACGGGTCTTTTTCTGCCTATTAGTCATCGCATCTAGTTTAGGCGTATCTTTTACTGAACAAACCGATCTGTTAAAACTATTTGATAAACTATCGAGTTGTTTGTTCAAATTTTTGTTTTTTTGTTTTTTAAACCTCTCTTTGAAACACTAATAATTTATTTTGGGAGATTTTAGAAACAGGATATTGAGAACATTTTTTGTAACTTACAGTTCGACATCAATGAAGCAATCACATCCGCTGAAATTGCACCACATCTAGGCACAAGTGCAGAAGACACATCAGCAGATTCGACAAAAGAGCGCAACTACATGGAACAACGGCATCTACAATTTCCACTACACAAGAGTAACCGTGAGAATAGCAACACACCGTTAGATAACAGTATCCGAAAGAGTGAGACGGCTGGCTCGCGTGAAGAACGCCAACGCGCTCTACATTTGCAACAAAAACGGAAGTTCCCTCAACATATTGAACGTTGGCATAAGTTACCGGCTTTCGGTTTACGACGCACCTACAGCAATTCACCATTGGCGTTGACCGACGCAGTACCGCTCGAGTTGCCCACACGTAATGCGGGGAATGAGTTACTACAACAAATCGGACAATTGGCGGGCGAAAGATTCGACGAAGTTGGCGTTTACTATGACTTTCCATAGAAGTGAGAGAGGACAGAGGCCGGTGGGAGAGGAGCGCTGGGGGAGAAACGTGAAGTGAACGATTGAAGTCTGCAAAAATGCAAACGCACACACACGCAAAACAGTTACATTATGTTTGAGTTATTTTCTGTTTCATGTTGATTTATAAGAGGACTACAAAATTCCTAAAAAAAATTATAATAAAGGCATTGTAATTATATGAGGATATTCTCTATAAAAAAAAACAATTACGTAACAAATTTAAAAGGCTCTAAATGTAAACATTTTATTATAAGAAAACTCTATTTGTGTATTTTAGGCGTTGCACTAAGAAAAAAACAAAAAATTAAAAAAAAAACATTTTCGAACAACAAATTTCGAAAAAAAATTTCGAACAAAAATTTTTGAAAAACAAATTCGAACAAAGATTTTTAAAATTTCGAACAAAAATTTTTGTGAAAAAAAATTCGAACAAAATTAAAAAAAAAAATTTCGAGCAAAATTTATCGAAAAAAAAATTTGACTATTTTACTAAAATGCACTTTGTTGTAAGTAATTAAATTTTATGCATTTAATTATATGTAAGGATCAGGTTACTCATCATCTTAAAATTAAAATTAACTCGCTCTCCAACTACTTTGTCAAAATATTGCTGCAATGGGCTGGATGCAACAATATTATTGACGACTCTAAAAGTTGTGTTTAAAATAAAGATGAAACTCCTACATACACATAAGTATAAGCAACCATGCATACGTTTTCAATTCGCAAAAATAATAAAAAAATTAAAAAAAAAAACCAAAAAAAATATTAACAAAAAATATGAAAATCACTAAAAAATACAAAAGCGGTTTGTTTTATTATAAAGCTATTAATATCCAAATATTTATATAAGAGTGCCACGACAAGCTCCACAATACCGTTATTTGGTATAAAGAAATTCTTACCCAAATATTTTCATTATTTTAATACAGTTATGTAAGTAAGTAACACTATTTAAATTTAAAACTTCTTTCCTCACCAACATTTACGACTTAATCTTAGCCGGTATTTGGAAGCATACAGCATCACCCTGCTTATCACCCAAACCCCAGTGTATGACCAAATTAACAGTCGGATAGATTGGCAGTATTTTGAAGCTATTCTTGTAGGTGTACGTCTCACCGGCTTTCAATGGGCAGCCCACCTTCTCTTTGCCCTCGGCATCGTAGATGTACGGACAGGCGCTGGTGCCATAATAGCCGGGAAACGGTAGTGGTACGTCCAAAATAATACCCTGTATATCGGAATTGAGTTCGTTAAAGTCACGTTCGGGTTTGATCTTCATCTCAATGCTGGCCTCGGTGTTGCGCTTGAGTGTGCACTTATTTTTGGGACAATTCGAGATGGTTACCTCATCCGCGGTTAAGGCGCGTGCAGCCGCTGCAATAAAAATATATTACTAATTTTTATTGTTTGCTATATTTTGTTTGTTGGTACTTACACTTGGGACATTTTCTCACTTCTGTGGCATTCGTCAGCGCAAAGAGCACAATGAAAATGGTAGCTGTGCTGATGTAGGACTTCATTTTGATGGATTTCCTTTACTGATTTTCAGTTAGATTCTGGAAGTAAAAAAAAGTAAATAAAGATTATATACTTATATTAATTTTTTTTTCAATAAACATTATGTAGGTACGTATAAGATTTTGGAAACGCTATATTTTTTGAGAAATTATTTTTTATTAATTTTTTTAAATTTATATTTCCAAATTTTCACTAGAAAAACCGCTTATCTCAAAACTTCTGTTTCTTTAGTGGCGTAGACACCGCCTACAAGGTTAAAGCCGAGTTTACAACAGAGCAGAGTTCTTCTTCCTTTTAGCTGTTTGGCGTTAATCGGAGTGTAGCCAGGCCCTTCTACACCTGATCTTTGCAACGGAGTTGAGGTCTTCCTCCGGCGAATACTGCGTCGAATACTACTCGCTGGAATGTTTTCACCCATTCGAATGACATGACCTAGCCAGCGTAGTCGCTGTCTCTTAATTCGCTGAACTATGGCGTCGCTTGCTCTCTCGTAAACTCGTAACCCCGACTCATCAGATGTTGTCATCGTCCATGCCTCTGCACCATATAGCAGGACGTGGATGATGAATGATTCATAGAGTTTGGTCTTTGTTCGTCGAAAGAGGACTGTACTTCTCAATTGCCTACTCAGTCCTAAGTATCATCTGTTGAAAAAAGTTATTTTGCGTTGGATTTTGAGGCTCATGTTGTGGTTGGTGTTTCACGATCCATCACCTGTCACATGGTCGTAAACGTGAAGCACCGTAATCGTGCTTTTAGACTTTTCTTTCGTTCCGGAACGAGAACTGATTTTGGACGACCTTCTCGAATTTCATGTTGGAGTGATGTACGACCTCGATTGTATTTGCCAAACCATCAATAAACTCACTGCCTTTATGGTCATAAATTTAATTAAGTTCATCCATGCATTCTTGATGAGTTAATCCACGTCAAAATGGTTAATTCCATTTTTTGGTTGAGTGGAATATTTTAAGTTACTGTAAACAACACAAATAGCGCTCGTATGTCAAAACCTTCTGAGTATGGATACTATCAAAAATGTCAAACTTTACAATAAAGTTGTGAGTTGGCAGATAGCAACACTACAACACTAATCCCGAATTATAAAAGGAAAACTACGTATTTTAAAAATTTGATTTTCGATTTAGGCACTTGTTGTGTTAAATCATGGATTTAATCCTACGCAATAACTGGAATTTTTCCGACAATTTGGAGTAATTTTTTTCATATGTAATACAGATGCTTTATATAAACATGTGAATAAAGGGAGGCCTTCTTCAATCAATATTAATTATTCTCCGATAGAATATGTATATATGTATTTTCTAACCTACTATTATTATCCACTTATTTTTTATTTTCTTACATGCCCTTTACATATAGTTTTAACAAGTAATTATTGCTTTTGTTTTTATTTGCGGTCATAAAACTAAGCGGTTTTTAATTATTCCTAGAATTCTGAGAAGTTTACACTTTTACAATCAATTGAACCACAGCTTTTTCATTACTTTCGAGACCTTTTATAACAGTAGTTTAGCTCAACCGCAATTACTCAGAGAAGTGGAAATAATTGATAATGTGATATTAAATGGAAAATATAATTATAGCGATCGCATTTTTAGAAGGTACATTCACAGTTTTTCTATCAAAATATATTAAATTAAGGGTCAGTACATTGATATGAAACTCAAGTGATATTTAAATTTAAACTATATACACATGTATATCTAGATATTGCATACTATTTTAACTCACTATGGAACATTAATTAATTTTTTTTTCATAATTCGATAGTTTACTTATTCAAAAATCTCTCCCTAAAGGATTTCAGATATCGACATTCGAAATAATCAAAAATCTACTTTTTTTATTTTTCAGTTGACCACAAGGTTAGAAAGTACAAGCTTTTTTACACACTCTACTTCAAGGACGCATTGGATAGGCTGCAGATATGTTAGCTTAGGTAAGTTCGTAGGGTAAATCCGCAATTGACATATCTTCCGATTCCCAAGTTCCAACAAAAGTTAGTTCACTACTAGGATCCAGAGCAAAGGGTTACCCCTATATACTTTCCGAATTGTCCATGAACTTCCGAAATCCGCCAAAACCGTTCTGTCGCAAAAGAGACTGTAGATGATATGCTTAAGATTAGCTTCGAGCACAAACTCATTTAGAGCTCCAATAATCGCCTCTGGCCGCATGTTGTTGACAGCCCCTCGATATTCAGAAAGGTATCCACAGCATTGTATTTGTGTATAATGCATTACCGAGTGCTTGGCAGTGTCGACTGTCCTACCTATGCTAAAGGCATGCTGAACACTTAATAGCCTGTTTCTTGGAATACGACCCCTCTATACAAGTCCATAAGCTTAGAGAGACGTTTTTCAATTGAAACGAGAGAGCCTAAAAGCCTAAAATTCTTAGCAGTGAGATGAGAGCTTTTACCGGCCTTCGGGACGAAAGCCACTGCCTCCAAATCACCGAAATATGACCAATTGGAGTAGCCATGGCGACTTCTCACTACTCTTAGTCTAATTTCCAGACCTATTTCCCAGATAACCCAGGATTTAAGTTCTATATTATGACAGTTCTCTACGCTTTCTCCAAGATGACCTTTCGGCCTTCCTGATCCGTTTTAAAAAACGGCCATAGCTGATCAACAGAAAGGGCTTCGTCTTCCATCACGACAACGCTAGACTAGACACATCTTTGATGAGTCGGCAAAAACTGGAAAAGCTTGGCTGGAAAGTTTTGATGCATCCACTATATAGCTCTGACCTTGCACCATCGGACTACCATTTGTTTCGGTCAATGCAGAACTCCATTAATGGAGTAAAGTTGGCTTCAAGAGAAGCCTCTGAAAATTACTTGTCGCAGTTTTTCGCCGAGACACTAAAAAAGTTTTACACTGATGGAATAATCTCTCTAGCCTAAAAATGGCAAAAAGTGGTCTACAAAACTGGTACATATTTGGTTCTTTAAAGTTCATTATAACTACAAAACAAAAAATAAGTTGAAATTTGATTAGAAATACGAAAAGATCTTTTCGACTACCCAATATGTATCTTAGTCTAAACCTTTAAGTTCACTAAAAGTTTAATGAACGGTCTTATAAAAGACCGAAATCAAGTGAAAGCTTCGCTCGTAGAACATTTAAATTGTCAATGTGTTATTGTTTTTGCCGCCACTGTGCAAGTACTTTTAATTGGTTGTTTATTTACAGCTTTAAATCACGACATATTTACATACAATTAAATCTGATTAATATTGCTAATAAAGAACTTAAACGTTTTTTGACTGGCATATAGTTGAACAGAAATCTGCCATTAGAGATGCAAGCAATTTATTTGTGTTTGCAATGAGTTTATTTGTAATAAATTATGCCAGCTTTCATTGCGGTTTATCTTAGAATAATTACATGCATTTACAAGCCGACATTTCTAAGTAGGAGGTTTTTTATTGCAAACACTTTTTTTCTGCCAACAGCTCTGACGTTAATGAATTATAATATTGGCTTCCTAATGAGTTTTTAAAAAATTAGAAAATTGTTATTTTACAGTTTACATGTTTAGTTAGGTGGCTTTAGTTGTAAAAACTGCACTTAGCAGGAAGCTTATATAACATTCCATTTGTTTGGGTGTGTACAGTGAGTCATCATAGTATGCATACAAAGTGAATAATATTTTATTGCTATTATATTGCTACTAAATTGTTTGTGTGATTGTTGTTTGTAAACATTTTTACCAAAGAGATTATCATCTGATCAAATTTGAAACGGACTGATGCAATTGTACAGCGGGCGCAAGCCGATAGACATTTTTTTCTTTGTTTGATACAATCTCTTTTTTGTTCATACTATAGAAGATGATCTTTATAAATATGTCAATTAATGTATGTTTGTCAAATGTAAGTTTACAATGCAAAGATGCAGAAGTGAGAAGAAGAGGAATCCATTCTTTTATCAACACAAATATTTGAGTGTCGCAAAGCATTCAGCGCAGTTCGTGAAGTCATTGAAAACTTGCCTTATGCGAAAGACATAGAGACAGAAAATTGTGTTTAATGTTTTGGGTATGAAGCGCGTCATTGCTAAACCAAAATACCTGAATCTGTCGAAAAAGATACTAGAAGTGCCAAGCGTAGACTACCACCAAAATGCGTGAATCTTTTGCTAAAACGATGTCGAACAGAGATCACAAAAGAGTTGCTTAGTGCTCTAAAAATGCCTTGAAACCGAAAAAACTAAAAATCGCTGAAGGCATTGATGGCCTTTTCAGTCAATGCTTATAACGAGGGTACGGAAAATTGAATTTAATATTGGCATTATTGTATTGGCTCAAAAATAGCATATTTTGAAGCCGATAACAAAGATTTGTATTAAAATAATGTAGTTTATTAGTTTTTTGTCAGTCCGAGTGAGATTTAATCAGTTGGTACTTATGAAAAATCAATACAATACATCTCTTGTGGTCTGAATTCTGTTGGTTGAACGAAAAAAATAGTTATCGAAAAATCGATGTTTCTAAAATATATATATATTTGGATGGAGGATGGAGCCATGTGTAGAAGCTCGCGTAAGTGAGGAAGTTCTCTGAGCTCCATTCACTCGGGAGTGGCCAGAAACGATTCCTTTACATATGGCTCAAGTAGCTCACAATTTCGGGTCTTAGACCAAGTATATTCTGGGTAGCCAAAAAACATCCGTTTGAAGGCGAGCTAAAGTGAGATGGCGAAACATCCCCTCACCAGAGTTGTGTGCTGGGTTTGGCACCCACCAAGTAGAAACACTACCATTGAAAGGAAAAAACCAGTCTTTTGATGACGAACCCTGCAAACGTGTTTAGGATTATGAGTATTAACACCAACAACAATGTCAGGCTCGAAATCCAACGCAGAATAACTCTTAGGAACAGATAGGCAATTGAGAAGTAAAGTCATTATTCCCTGCCAGCTATATGGTGCAGAGGCATGGACTATGACAACATCTGATGAATCGACGTTATGGGTTTTCAGCGAAAGATTTATGGTCCCTTGCGCATTGGCCACGGCGAATACCGCATTCGATAAAACGATGAATTGTTTGAGATATACGAAGACCTCTGTCAATGGTCAGCGAATTAAAAGACAGCTCTGAAAGTTTTCAACGCAGTACCCACCGGGGGAAGCAGAGAAAGTGGAAGACCTCCACTTCGTTGGAAAGGCCACACGGAGAAGGACCTGGCTTCGCTTGGAATCTCCAATTGGCGCCAAAAAGCGAAAAGGAATGGCGACAAGCGCGCTGTTGTAAACTCGGCTACAACTGCGTAAGCGGTGACTACGCCAATAAAGAAGAAGATATAATTTAAAAATATATATTATCTAATATTTAATATATAAGAGACTTATATAATTTTTATTATAAGCAAATTTACTTTTTTTGATAATTCATTGAGTACAGTTCAAGAAATTATCGAAGAGAACCTTAAAAATGCAAAAGCACAATTTCAAGAAGAAAAGTGAATTATAATGTATAAAATACTCTTCTTTTCGTCCCATTGCTAACAAATATACCGTTTATTGAAAAACTAAAATTATACATATTTTAAGTGCTAAAAGCTCTAAAATTTATTTAAAACCATGAGTAAAATAATATTGGTAGTCGAAAAAGTCTTTTCGTATTTTGTCAATAGATGTCGTTACAGTCGTATATCTCCAGTGCTATCAACCACATTGTGCCATACCATACTATATGGTTGGAAAGGTGAGATTTTAAACTTTATTTAACCAGTGAAATTAAGTTCGGGAAAGTTGAAAAAAAGTTACAGTAGTGTTGTTAAAAAGGGAAAAATGCCACAGAAGACACCAATAAAATTTGTGAAGTTTACGGAAACGATTCTAACTATGTACTATATATCAGTTCGTATAGCACAACAATGTTTCGCTCGCTTCCGTTCTGTAAATTTCAAAATTTCGATTTGCACTGATGAAAGTTTCACTCTGATGGTATAATGTATTTAGCGTAAAAATGGCAAAAAGTGGTCGATTTATTATTATACAAAAAAATAAGTTGAAGTTTGATTAGAAATGCGAAAAGACTTTTTCGACCAAACACAAAAAAAATATTTCTGAAGCAAATAAATCTGTTCAAAATTGCGACATATAACCAAATGCAATGAATTTCTAAGCAAATTTTTGTGTTGCCGTGTTTAATTTCATTCATAATTCATTAAAAAAGTCCCGGAACAGTGCAAGTCTGTGCTAATTTGCTGCTATCTATTGATTAATTCGCTCACGTTATGGAAACATCGTTGTAAAACATACAAATAAATACAAAAATATTTAAATATATATGTATATGTATGTGTAAATAAAATTGTATATATGTATATACCATGTCACCATTATTATATATATTTAAAATATTTGCACTTCACCTTTAAAAGTTTGCTTAGTTTTCAGTTTCTTTTTAAAACGCGCTCAGTGATTTTAATAGCGGACTTCCGTCAGCGGTACGAAGTAGCGTTTCACAAGCCAAAATAAGTAAGCAAACTGAACCGTTATATACTTTTAATTATGATTACTATTTGCTTTAGTTAACTTGTTTATACTTTTTATTTTCACTCAAAAATGCTTTTCTTTTAATGCTCCTTTATATAATATACTTATGCGCTTATATATATGTATATGCCATTTAATTCAAAAATCGTAAACTTCATTAAAAAATTGCGCAATATTGCTTGCTTTTCTTTATTTATCGCTAACAATTCGAACCGGTGTACTGTTGTACGTGTTTGGAGGGGGAAAAACGAAAGACTTAAGACACACACGCGCGTTCTCGCAGCTAACAACACGTTGCGACTGTTGTATGTGTACAACTGAACTGAAGCGGCTGCTTTGGTGACTTGAATATTTATAGACAATAATGTCGGCTGGCTTATAGACATACCAGCACATATGTATATGTACATATACAAAAGTAATGCATTTACATATACAAAAGCATATATGTATAGTATGTACATATATGAACACTTGAGGTGTTTTGATTGCTCATCGGAGGGTCTGGGACGCGTCGGATTTTTACTTAACTACATATATCTATGCTTTCGATATACAGAGAATCTTACATAGCTATATAAACAAAGAGATCATCGCCGGTAAATCTATGAAAATATAGACTGTGAGTATGTTAAAATCTATGCGGCGTGTGAAAAATAAAAGCAGAGAAAAAGGAAGGTGTGTTGTAAGCCGAGCATACGGATTAGAGGTGCTGTAAAAAAGGTATGCAAGGCATGAGTGCAATAATATAATCTAAATTTGCATAAATATTAGAGAAAAATTTTGTTTGTGCATTTAGATTTGACTCGGTGAATAGAAGACTCATCTGCGGACAGGTATTTAAAAACTTTGTCAGGTTTATTTCTATGTAAGTAAATAATAAATATATATATAAATAATAAATATATATATAAATAAATAAAAAAATATAAATAAACAATAGTACTTGTTTAGAATCCCTTAGGCAGTATTTAAAATAATTATTCACAGTTCTTAGAGTAATTAAACTATGTGCAATGTAGTAATATGCTAACCATTTTTCTCCTTTCCTTTCAGGAGAACCATTTGTTAAAAAAAATCAATCGCGTCATCAGCAATCAGTTTTAAATCAAACTCGTTTACATTTCTAATTGTGAGCCATATAAGCAATTTACTTTAATTACCTAAGTAAATGTTTCATTACAACTACTTTTTGTATCAATTACTTCATTGTTCGCCAGGCTTAAAGGGAAAATTATTCGCTGTTATAACTGTTTGTGCTACAACAGGTTTAAAAAAATATATATTTACAGCTAAAGCGAAGCTATAATACCCTTCACAGGTGTATTTCCTATAGCATGAAAGTGTATGAAAATATTTTCATCTTGATTTTGCTTGGCCAGTTTATGTGGGAGCTATATGCTATAGTGGCCCGAACTGAAAAATCTCTTCAGATATTGTATGTTTGCTTTGGACAATATTCCTTGCAAAATTTCGTGAAGATATCACGCCAAATAAAAAAATTTTCCTTACCAGTACTCGATTTTGATTGATCAGTTTGTATGGCAGCTATACGCTATAGTAATCCGATATAAATAATTTCTTTCCATATTATGCCATTGTCTTGGAAAATTATCTACGCGAAATTTCATAAAGATATCTTGTCAAATAGAAAAGTTTTCCATACAATAACGCGATTTTTATCGGTCAGTTTGTATGACAGCTATATGCTATAGCAATCCGATATCAGCGGTTCCGACAAATGAGCAGCGACTTGGGGAGAAAAAGACGTGTACAAATTTCAGAACGATATCTCGATAAGTAAGGGACTAGTTCGTGACGCACATGGCTTAATCGACTCAGCTCGTGACGGCGATATATAATATTTAGTATACCAGCAGACCCATTCACGCGTTGCTGTGGCTAAATTTTTTGTTATATTACATTGTTGTAAACTCTTCACGGGGAACATTTACCCCTTAATACAATGAAATTATTATGTACGAACGAAGACGGAAACGTTAAAGCTGGCATAAGAATCCACTGGATTGCAATTTGGAAGGGAAGGACTTTTAATACGATTGAACAAAATTTTCATACTATTTAATTTGGTTAATACAAAATTTCTAACAAATAGTTTTAAATCTTTAAGAATAATATCAATATTTTAAATTATCAATACTTTTAATCTAAATTTAATTTAGCACTAATTGGTGCACAATATTTTTGGTTAATCCGTATTTAGCTAAAACATATAGATTCGACGGTTTTCCTACACGTGACCATGCAACATATGTATGTATGTATAGTTGCCCATGAGAAAAATATGGTGTTTCCAAATCTAAGCCACAAATGTACATACATTGTTCGGCCTTGAGATTTATTTATCGTCATTGCAAAAGCTAAACGAACTGGAAATTGCAGCTCCTGAAGGGTATCGTAGAATCCGATGGTATCATTGGAATACGTGGTCCCTTAAACTTCACCTTTGAACTTTCCAGATAATATGGTTGCTTCAAGAATATTTCCGGTGATCATTTTGATAGCCAAACTTGCACCATTGCATAATGGATTCTAATTACGCAGGAGAAAAATAGGTGAACCATTCTTTAATCGCAGATTATGTGGTGGTATTCCGGGTATATCTAGTGAATTTCAAAATTCAATAGGAAAATTTACACTTTCATTTTCATTAAGAACAGTATCGATTGATTTAAAAAACATCAGATCGCCTGGTAACAACTTTTGAATTTGGAAGTTGATTTCGTCAACATCAACATTTTCGGCTGCCAAAATAGCCTGCTCACTGACACAGTTATAATTCAAGTAATTACTATGTATATTCGGAAAAATACTCTGAATCAAGCACGCTTGCGTCGTGCCTCTCTGCTTCGAGCGTTGTTGAGGTCTTTGTCTATTATTTGACAGTCACAATTATCCGTTAGCTCCAAAATATTCTAACAGATGACGTTAACTGTTGACTGGATTGAGTAAGTATGTTAAAAACACAAATTTCTGTCAAATAATAGACGAATAATATACAAATAATTTGCAATAATATAATATTGCGAGTATAAATTGAGATGTAAGCTATCCTATCATCTAAGTTGGACCAAATTACATGTGTAGTATATGCCAACTTTCATGAATATCAGTTAACTCGTTTTTGAGTTCATTTGGAGCACACACACGGACACTGGATGTCAAAAAAAAGGAGAACAATTAATGATATATCGAGAAACTGGCGATTATTTTTAACAGCTTTTCCCAGAAAACTAGTTTTTGCACGTTAGCTCCCTTTTCGTAGACCAGGTCACATATTAAGATATTTCATAGAATTTCTGAAATTTCTTGTTGGGTGCTACAAACGACGCGAACTTAAAATACTCTGTTAATGGTATAAAACCACTAAATCTAGTTCATATACCTCATTATAGGCATATAATAAACAAGCTTATAAAATTATAACATATGAGACGAAAATAATAATGTGACTAATTTTTGGTATAAACTCTCCTAATTATTAGAAAAAAAGGAAAAAAGTAACGTACCGCTGTAAATTTGCCTTAAACTGCCTGCAAAAAGTGAAATTGTCTAAATCATGTAGTTAGTGATAATGAGAAGGTATGTCATTGCTATATGATGCCCTACATAGCGCAGGTTTTTGCTGCAAGCTTAATGCGTTCTTCACGCCTCACAATTAGCTAAATGTCTATAATTTGCTTTTCTCTCGCTTTAGTTCAATATTTTGCTAATTTCAAAGTCATAATCGTTAGCGCGTTAAAGTCGAAGTACTTTTGCAAGGGCAGTCTAACTAACGCTATCAAATATGTATGTGTATATATATAAGAGAAATATTCTCTTAATTTTAGATTATGAGAATAATTCAGTTTATAATATAAAATGAATTACTAAGACATATTGAGCGAAGATCAAGATCTTCATCAAATTTTACTGAGATCATTCCTTTATAGAGTGATGTAAGAGTAGACATTATCAAGTTAATGAGATCTACGGAGCACGAAGAAGCTAAGAATGTACGTTTTTCACTTTTGGTAAAAAAACACACAAAATTCTGAATTAATTTTCTTCTTTTCGATATATGTATGTACATAAGTACATATGTATATGTGGTAAAATTGAAAATAGATGTTCTCATATTCAGTCTAAAGTTCAATTTTTGAATTAAAACAAAAGCAGAGGCACAAAATCATATCATCTTTCCTAATTTGAAATAACTCAATACTCCTACATACGAGCGATAGGAAGCACGCTTGCAAACTTCTTTCGATATATTTCGAAATTAATTCAACGTCATAAATCAAACGAACTGTCAAACTTTCATAGTAATTGTAAACAGAGACTTCTCTCTTTTCTCTCAGGAATCACGGTATCTTTTTAATGTCAAACGCATTTCAAAAAAAGTTTACGAAATTATTGCTGTCAAGTAGGGGATATGTGACATGACTTTAAAAACAAGGAATGTCAAACTTCCTAATATCAAATTAGCTCTTTTGGAGCTATCTTGATAATCCTTAAGCTTATAAAGGAAATTTTTGCATACCAAAAACTAGTTTCGGATAATTTAAATACTTATGCTTTTTCCAAACTTTTTGATACTTTTTTTCAGAAGCCTTTTTTTGACAGATCACACGTGACACGTCGTGTCAAGCGGTCATGATATTTTTGTTCGGTATTAATTGGCATTTCATCAAGGAAATCCTTGGCTTGTCTGAACAACTTTTACAAATTGTTCAACTTTGGTCCACTGAGAGTAGTACTATTCGCAACACCATCAACCATCTTGAAACTCGGCATATAATATTCGATCGAATAAACTACGTCCATCACGCAGTGAAGAAAATATAGCAGCCGTAGTTGAGAGTGTACACGAAGACCGGGGAGAGTCGATTCGGTGCCGTTCGTAGCAACTCGGACTGACTAACTGTGGAACAACTTGGCCCTTTTTACGACCAGGCCTTAAATTGATAGCGTACAAAATACAGATTTTGCAAGAACTGAAGTCGCTTGACCTGCCCCTGCGACATCCATATTTCTTCAAAAGTGATGCCTGTGAGAAAGTAACCGTCTAAGGCGACCGTTATTGCGTCATGACAGCCGACTATTTGATACCTGAAATCGTAGCTCGTGATCTCGGCGACATTTGGTTTCAACAAGACGGCGCTACTTTCCACACATCGCATCAATCAATGGATTTAATGAGAGAACACTTCGGTGAGCAGATAATTTCGTGTTTTGGGCCGGTCGATTAGCCACCAAGATCGTATGATATCACATCGTTAGACTTCTTCCTGTGGGAATATATGTATAAAGTCTAAAGACTATGCGGATAATCTCGCTTCGATTCAGTCTTTAGAAGAAAGCAGCATGCGTGTCATTCGCCATTTACCAGTCGAAATGCTCTCGTAGTCAACCAAAATTGGACTCAACGGAGGGATCATCTGAGACGTAGCCGTGGCCAACATTTGAAAGAGACAATCTTCACAAACAAAATACCAAAGAATGTTCTTCCGAATGATAATAAACATTCTCCATTAAATTTCAAGTTTGTGTGCTTCTTCTTTAAAAAAGTGGGGAACCTCGAAATGGATCGCCCTTATAATGCAATGCAATGTAAAAACTATTTCAAGATCGGAGTCCTGTGGCCACTATTTTATAAAATAGCAGGAAAAATATTAATCGGAAACACAAATGCTTGTCTTATAACGATAAAGGGTATACAAAGATTTTTATATGGAGTTGATCTTTCGGTCTGTATGACAGCGATATGGCTATAGTGGTTTAATAACGCCGATGCCAGCACTGCTTCTTGGATCGAAAAGGGCTTATGCAAAATTTCAGCTCAAAATCTCAAAAATGAGGGACTTGTTCACCCGTTAAACTATAAAGTAATTCAACTTTTTAAACATTCAGTGCACATATCTTTCTCAAACTGCGCGCTGACTATCAATTACTTTCCGCTATATGTATGTATAGTGCATACAGTATGATTATGTATGTAAATATAAATATTATGTGCTCCAAACGGTATGTATAAGTTCTATGTAAAATATTATAGTTTTTGCCGGAAGTACAAAGTGGCCGGAACTATTTGAAACTTGTGCCTTTTCCGTCTTCCATTTACAGCCGGTGGAATTGTTTACATTACTTATTAGTTATTAGCATAGTGCTAATTTAATCACTTATGATTTAAATAAATAAACGACGTGTAAACACATTCTTCATGCTTTGAAACGCACTTGTTTGTGTCTAAATGGAAATAATATTATATTGAATATTTTCTTACATTTTTTTGAACATTTTTTTATAGTTAAATATATTTGAATTATTTTAATTTTTGTTGTTAATTTTTATACTTCGTTTTTAAAACTTTTACGCGAATTTCTCAAAACCAGTTTGCGATTTTTTATAAATTTTTTTCCATAAACTCTAGACACTTTAAAGCCATCCCAAATAAACACTGTTAGTAACCTTGAATTTTCCTACCAAAATCTGTGTATGTTTATTTGTTGTTTTTGTCCCAAGCACTGCTGCGGCCTTCTTACTGAACGGCTTGAAAACTCGTATCGAACTGAAGCCACAATTTCAACAAAAGCTGGCAATTGGTTCGAGTTGCGTGGCTCTCAGCGTTTAAGTACGTCTTGAGCTTTTTACACAAATCATAAAAATCCATATAAATATTTGTATGCATGTAGATACTCTAGAGTATTTGTATAGAGTTGTATGTTTGTTTACTTATAAATATTTGTAAATAAATATAAATAAAAGACGCTGGCTTTAGTTCAAAGAAACTGGCGAAAAGCAAGTGTAAAGCCGTACTTTAACACAGGCCTGCGCAACTATATGCAAAAATTACAGTTGCGTGCAAGTAATAAGAAGCACTTCGCAATGATTAGCTGGAATTATTTTGATGGTTGTAAAATCCCCAAACCCTGTTGTTGGATCGGCCAGGCTTATTTTTTTAATGCACGGCCGTGGTCGCCAATACAAGGAGAAGTGATTTCGGGTTTTTGATATCGGGGTTTTGAATCTTTGAATGCGCTTTTTGTTGTTGCGGTAGACAATATTTGATAAAGTATATGTGAGGTCCAGGTCGGCAATAAATTTGGTTACGCCATGTATATTGAGATTGTCATTCTCTCATAAAGTGTCTTTCTAACGGAGTAGAGGTCTCCCCTTTTCCCCCGGCGGGTACTGCCTCGAATACTATCAGAGCTGTGAGGCTTTTCTTCCATTCGGATGAAATGACCTAGTCAGCGTTGTTGTTCTAACGGGTACCTAGCCCCTATTAGGATGGCAAGGGTTAGCTAAGTTGTCGTCGACGTCATCTAACCGGAAGGACCCAAGGAACGTGCTGTTTCGATGGAGTCAGACCAAAGGGACCTAAGGCTGGGGTTGGTTGGGCATGCAAAGAGGAGACCAGTGTCTTGCGGAGATTCAATGCACGCAGGACATATATTGGATATGTCGGGGTCTATTTTAGCTAAGTAGGAGTTTATTCTGCTACAGTATCCAGAACGAAGCTGCGCAAAGATCACTCTCGTTTCTCGCGGCAACTCGAGCACTTCGTTTATGATGGGTTTGCAGCAGAAACTGCCTGGAGAGGAGTTCATTATGCTCCTTAACAGGGAGCATAAGGCCTCACTATGGTGTTCGATAGGAAACTTCTGGAGGCATCCTGTTGTAGTCCGGAGTGCAGTGTTCTGACAAGTCTTAAGCCTTCTCACTGCATCCATGCGACCATATTAGTGCATCGTAGTTGAGGACCGGCCGGCTGATTGCCTTGTAAGTTGCCAACAACGTTTTTTTTCCCTTTCTCCATGTGCTGCCGGCTAGCAACTTGAGGATTTTGTTGCGCCTCTGTATTTTGGCGATAATCGCCATAGTCAGCCAAGCCGCTGTCTCTTAATTCGCTGAACTATGTCAATGTCTTTGTAAATCTCGTACAGCTCATCGTTCGATCGACTGCGGTATTCGCCGTTGCCAACGCGCAAAGGACCATAAATCTTCCGCAGAACCTTTCTCTCGAAAACTCGTAACGTCGACATCGTCCCTGCACCATATAGCAGGACGGCATGATGAGTGACTTTTGGAGTTTGGTCTTTGTTCGTCGAGAGAGGACTTTACTTCTCAATTTCCTACTCAGTACAAAGTAGCACCTGTTGGCAAGAGTTATTCTGCGTTGAATTTCGAAGCTCACGTTGTTGTTGGTGTGCTAGTTCCAAGATAGACTAAATTATCTACGATTTTGAAGTTATGACTGTCAACAGTGACGTGGAAGCCATGTCGCGAGTGCCACGCTATTTGTTTGATTCCTTATTCAGTCAGGAGAAAGCAGAGCTACATAATCGAGTATGGAGCCTTGTGTAGAAGTTCACGCCATTCACTAGAGAGTGGTCAGAAACGATTCTTTTAAATGTCTTAAGCAGCTCCGGTCTCATATCTAATATCCTCTGGGTAGCCAAAAAACATTCGTTTGAAGGCGACCTTCTCTCTTTTGCTCGCCTTGAAACGGATGTTTTTTTGCTACCCAGAGGTTACTTGATCTGTAACCGGAAGTCGCCTCCAAAATCCTTCTCTCTTTAGCTCGCCAAGAGGTGCTACTTCGTCCCTCCCCAGGATTGTGCGCTGGGTTTTGGTCCCGCCACGTAAAAAAACCTCATGAATAGAAGATTTCATTCAAATAGCTTTAATTTTCAGTTCCATATTTAACCTTCTCATCGGACATTTGAAACAATGTTTTTGCTTTCTACGTTCTCTTTTTTCCGAACAAATATTTCCTATAGCCTTCCTTTCAAAAGATTGTTCTCTTCACCAGAGACACAAATACAACGCAGTGGTAGTCACCTTTAACCTCTGAAATGATACCGTTATAGGAATGTACTATGCATACAGAGTATAGAATTCGAGTATATTAGATTCAATCACACTTCAGATCGTTTCTAATTAGCTGTCAAGGGCTATACTTCATGTAATTTATGCATTTTCATACATACATTTTTTTCACATTTGATACTGCAAAATAAAGCAAAGTCTAACTGCATTGTTGTAATTTGCAAAAGTCAACAAGTTAAATGAAGTAAGCGAGCAATTCAAGCGTCTAATTGACGGAGGAGTTATTACATTGTCGCTTGTCAATTTAACGACTCAAACGAACAGCGATAATCAAGTGTGTAAAGGCATAATTGAGTTAGCGAGATAAAACTCGACGCTTTTTTATGGATCTCTTGCGCTGTCATGTTTCAATTAAAATAAAATTTTAAATGTTTATTTTTGTAACAACGAAGTTGTCATTATATGTAACTGTGATTCTAAGAATGGCACTAAAATAAGAATGAAGTAAGTGAGAATTTCATTAGGAGTAGTAGAGATGGTTGAGCCGGTAATTGAATTGAACCAGACGAAGTTAAATTGTGTTTGTTTTGCGATTGGAGTTGAGGTTTCAGCCCACATTGATGTTGAATGATGTGAGTGTTTTGGTAAACTGATAGAAAAGTAGTATCATATATATAATATATAAATATGTATACGAGTATAGACACGAAAGCTACATTTCATAGACTCTATTGACAAAGCGAAGACTTTAATCAAACTCTCAGACGTTCTATAATGTTAACCAAATAAATAAGTACTCAATATTCAGTTAATCCAAGGCATACTAAATATAATGCCACATTAAAAACTTGCCACCGGCCACGACGAGAAGGGACAACGTACTTATAGGCAGCCAAGAAGTAGTAAAAAAAAACATTTTTTTAATTTTTATATTTATTTTTCCAGTAGCGATGACTAGAGGCTACAGTTGAGAAAGCTCTCTAGATCTATTTGATAAATTGTTTCTGAAACGAAAATTAGTCGTTGGAGTATAGATCTTAATAAGTGTATGGCTTTTAGGTTATGCTGTGGTCATAAACCTATAAAACTTGTGATAAGCTAAGAAACAGTGAAAATCAATAGTCTGAACTTAGGTTTGAAATTAACTCACATTATTTTTATTGTAGTTTCCATATCAACAAACATATTATATATATAAATAGTTTAGAAAAGTTTATAAAAACATATACATATGTACGTATTTGTAAGCTATGTTTATGAGTGACAGAGCCATGAGTAATGCAATATGCAGTTGACTGTGCTGAGAAACAAGGCACGTGCTTTTAATATAAATTTCCGTATTTCAAGTGCGATTGCGCATACTTTGATAGATAATTACAAAAGAATATAAAATTTTTAAGTGGCATATAGAGATGTATTTCATGTAGTCTAGAATTTTTCACACATGTAGTACTTTAAATTTATTATGATCGTGATCGGTAAGGGCACAAAGACTGGGCAATGCTTATAACTCCAACGAAAAGTTCTACTTTGAATGGATACTAATTAAATCGTTAGTTACTTGAGAAGATTCCAGTATGCCTGTTCGAGAGATAATTTCTCTAACCTTGTCTCAGAGTACTAAGCTGAATTAAAATACTTGCCAAGTTTCTTTGCATATGAGTGATCAAGACCCTATATACATACTTGTAAGTAGTATATGGTAAAGATTGAGAAAAAATGAAATCCTTTTGTTACTTGCGCTATAATGTATCCGCAAATGGACTATCAAAGAATCAATGGACATCCAAGCTAGCTTTCGGCGCCCTCAAAGGCCATTATACGGCGTACCAAAACAAAAATATTCAACATCTAAATTAAGTCCACACTTGTATGCGGCTATGAAATTTAGAATCTGTTACCTTCTGACATCCAAGAGTTATAAGCTTTCACCAACTGATGTCTTTGTAATATTTCACGTATTTTCTGGTCCGTCTCGCACAAACCAAACCCCCTGTCGACTGAAATTCTCAAAAGGAAATGAGGCTGGCTCGATCATGCTCTCAGATGAGATCCAGACACAATCACACAGAGCGTTAACGACTAAAATCCGTAAGGCAAACGACGGAAAGACGTTTCCGCTTTAGCCTGGAGAAGAAAATTGTACATTTAAACGTCTCAGATTCGAAAAATATGTAGTTAAATCATGAGACTAGCACAAGATTGAAATAAATGGATTGTGGCCTTTTGCTTCCCCCAGGAGCCACAGCATATGCTATATATATGTACATATGTATATTGGCTTCTCGAAGGAGCGCATAATTTTTTTAAGAGGAAAAAATGGCGAATCAATGACGTCTTGTATAAAAAAAACCTCTAACCAAATTTCAGAAAATAAACTTTGCGGGTCCGTTTTCGACTGAACTTCCGTGGGGCCTGCTCGAATAATAAGGACTATGCCAAAACTATGCAACTATGACTGTTTATTTAAATAAAGCGAATAAAATAAACATTTTTAAATAATTATTGTTCAGTGTTTGTAGATTAAATGTTTTAGCCAACATCCATGTTATAACAAAATAATGTTTGTAGTTCGGAAATACACCTTAGCCCACTTTCGAACCGTTAAAATTTAAAACCACATATGGTTTAGAGCGCCATCTATAGCGTATATGTTTCCGCGTTGTAGAGAACGGATATCATAATTTACGTTCTCTTTGCGTAGTGTTAAACATTTTTTCACGCTAGGCATTTTGTATCTGTTTTCTTCCAAATTCGCGACTCGTTACTTCGTTTACTCGTTGGCATTTTGTTTTATTTGCCTTTTGTGCGCTCTCTAGTCTTTATTATTTTCAATTTGACTGGCATTTGTGTTTTCTGGAATATGGCGTTAAGGTCGGATTTCGAGGTGAGTTCGCGTTTTAATTATCCATTTAAGTAATTAATCAAATAGAATCAGTGTAAAATTAAGTGATTTCAATTGTTAACATGTCAGGCAACGAGTGCTTGATGAATTTCAGCAATGCTGATTGGATTACAAAAAGCTAAAAGAAAGTCTGTGTAAACAGCCCAGTTAGCCGTTCGTGGAGAGCGCTAGCTAAGTGTGAATATTATATGGTATATGCAAATCTGCGATGGCAATTATGAGAAAATGAAACGAAAAACGCAGAATATGCACTTAATTATGATTATGTGAATACCCAAGATTTGTTTATTTGCAATTTTCGCTGGAATTGATAAAAATTTACTGCTGTCAGACACGAATTGTTTGTTGTGCTTTATATGTGTTTGTGTTTGTTGTGTCGCTCCAAGTCGCTAAGGTGCTGATCTGGCCATAATCGTTATGTGTTCTGTTGCTGTGAGCTTAGCTTGGAGGCGACGCCCTTTTGTGTGTCGCTTAGAAACCCAACTAAGTTAATTTAATTAACCAACAGCGAGTCTACAATATGGGTGACACACGAGATCAATTTTACGAGACTCTGAAACATCTGATAGTGAGCTGTATTATTTACACATATTTGTATGTATGTTTGTGTGCCGAATGGGTGTGAGTTGCATTAGTCACAAATATTGAAAATCTAACAAATTATCTGTTCCAGTGTAGTGTCTAAAGTAGTTGAAGTTGACTTCTGAAATATCTGCAAAGAATCGATAGCTTCAGAGTTGTACATACGTAGTATGTGTGCGAGTTTGGGTGGGAGGGGCCGCATTCTGGCCAAATTTTATGCACTTATTGCACACGTGAGTGGGCGGCTTTAACTACCATTTGATAAATGCAATATGCAAGCGGAGAGCGGGGTGCAGGTGGTGTCACATTGCATCCATAGTACGAGTAAATATTGTAAGTGGTTGTTGGAAAATTTTCCTATTTCTCAGTGAACTTTTATTGCGCTCATGCTCTCTTTTTTTGGCCTTTTGTACGCTTCTCCTTTTTGTGTTGTTGCTCTTCGATATCAATCGCTGTTTCTACGCTCGTTTATTCGTTTATTCTCGTTCGTTTTTCTCTTCGTATTCTCTGCATTGTTTTTCTTGCTCTGCTTCTTGCATCTTGTTTTTCTAATTTGACTGAAAATGCATTTTAAAAGCAAGTGTGAGCAAGTGTTATGCTGCTTGCTGCTAAGCCTATCAATCTATTGACCAGCAGCCCGTTGGAGTTGGCTACCTGAGGGTACCTGTTATGTGTAATACTAGTTATTTTTTGGTTGCAGGCATGTTTTGTTTGGATCCAATTGTACCAGCAACAAATTCTATTCGTTCTTTGTACCTTTTATTTACTCTCAGACATTTCTCTGTCAGCAATCTCCCTAGTTGGATGATCGATAGCAGCTGGTTTGATTTAGCTATAATAAATATTTAAAGCAATTCAACCTGTTTCTATAAAGTTTTGTTACCTGCTTAAATATAATAATTTTAAAACTCCAATATTTTCTGTTACCTGCTCACCCTAAGGGATACTTTCATAGTTCAATTTCTATTCGTATATACATATGTATGTATGTATGTAATATGTAATTTAATCAGCTGAGTGAATGTGTAATCACAAGTATAAATTTTCATAAGGAAATTCGGTCTGTTTAAACTACTAATTGATGAACCAAGACTGAGTGTTATCGACTTCCATAAACTAAAAATATTTTTAAAACGCAATTCGAAACTGTTATTGTTGCGACGCTCATCTAGTCCCGGTTAAAGTCGTAAGCTTCAGATAAGTTTTCATCGAGGTCATCCTACGGTAGGCCCAGGAAACGTGCTGTTTCGATGGAGAGGGGTGTCAGATGTATAGAGTTTGCTGGGCATGCAAAGAGGTGGTAAGAGTCATGCAGCGACCAGTTGCATGCCTTACATACATACAGTATCGAGTACGAAGCTGAACAAGGGTCATTCTCGATTCTCGCGACAACTCGAGCTCGTCGTCTGCAGGGGGTGGTGGTTTGACTCCAAGTGCTCCATTCACAGAGAGAGAGTCGGTGAAGATGTTTATGATTTCACTGTGAATGGCGGTTTGCGTTCGAAGTCTGGTAGGCGTATTGTCGTATGTCGTCAACGTAGTTGAGGAAAAACCTCTTGTTGCTAATAGGAGGTGGTTTCGGTTTTCGTCGAAATCATACCCTTAACTGGGATAATACAGGCCTCACTGAGTAGATGTTCGATAGTAGACTCAAAAGGCATCTCGTTATAGTCTGGATTGCAGTGTTCTGGCATCTCTAAAGTTTCCTCGTCTGCGTTTCACTGCATACAGGCGATAATTAGGGTGCGGCGTAGTTAAGGACCGTCGCCCGATTGCCTTTTATGTTGCCAATAACGTTTCTTTGTCATTCCCCATGTGATGCCGGCTAGCGACTTTAGGACTTTGTTGTGGGTCTGTACTTTGCCAATAATGGCGGTCGTGAGGAAAGAAAGTTCACAGACAGTCAAGTATCACACCTATAATCTGAAGGTTATTGACAGTCGGAATTTTAACGCCATCGACTGCAATATTAAGGGCAAGTCTGTACTCCTTCGTCCAGTTTGTGAAAGCGAGAAAGGTCGGAAAGATATCAGTTTGCTTTTGAGCATATGCCACCGATTCCATTGCATTGCTGGTGCAATCACCAGCGTAGTCGTATAATATATTCCTACCGGAAGGCTGATTACACAGAGGCATACAAATAAAAATGAATCATTCTCACTTCTTAGTAGAAATCCATTCTTTAACCACCAAACAAATATTTATATAGAATAAAAAAAAATTTCAAATTACTCATCTAAATAAATACAATTACTTAGCAATTCTAAGCAATAATTGCAACCTCAAAACATACCCATTTGGCAATTCAAAGCAAAATAGCCATAACCTCAAAGAATTTCACTAAAAATTTTCCTATTGAAATTGCTTTGATAAAAGCTCGAGAACTCGAGTTCACAAAATTTTTAATCAGTTTGTTGTTTTTATTATATTATATTTGTATAAAGAATACTTCTTTACTCTCATCTAAAACGATAAACTTACGCAAGTAAAATGCACACTCGAACAGCAACCCTGCTGCCATTGAGCTTTCGAGAGCTTTGTTCTCAAATCTCGCTTTTAACCACATTACTCGCTTTTGGCCAAGTGAAAATGTTGGCTTATTTTCCCTTATTGGAAGTGCCGCAAATGTGGAATTATATAACACGATTTGGAAGCCATGCTGTCACTTGTGCCGTATACCCGCACGAGAATACATGCATACGCATTGTCGATTGGAAGCGACTTCCAGTCAATTTCCACCCTTTGCATTTGTACAAATTCGACGGTCTTTCGCGCACCTACCCTCCGTTCTTAACCAGAATCGGTGTCATTAGGACGCTTCGTGCTTGACTAATTATTGGCTGGTATCCATATGACCACATGCACATGCCCGTGTGCTACTTCTGGAGCTCAAAAAATACCATTCTATGATATTTAGTTGTTAGTGTTGTTTTTGTGAATTTGTTTTGCATCACATCAAAGTTGCTAATTTTGTTTAATTGTCATTGCTCTCATAGTTTTTTTTTTGCGTTTTGCCTCATTTGTTCCTCCAGTACACATACAATAGTGAGCGTTCATCTCAGCCGTGTGGCGGCCGGTCGAGTGCATTTGTGGCGAGCTCATTAATGACTTTTCAACCTTGAAAAGATTTTCATGTCTCTGCCATTTAACCGTGAAATTTATTAGAATTACAGCGTTAATGCGGCACAAAAATCAACAATTAGAAATTGGCAGCGGCCAGTCAAATATCCATTAGTGGCCAGGTACTTAAAGTAGGTGGATACTAAATAATCGCCAACCGTCATAGAATAGTTGTTGCATAAGAATTGCACTGACGCCGGTGATGATGCAACATCCGTTGTTAGCGACTTTGGATTTGGTGGGCCAAAACTGCTGCATGCGCATATTCAATGACGAATATTGTTGGAAAAAACGTTTTGTGCCTTTTGTGAAATTTCGGAAAGTAGTCTGCATCATTGATTTCTGGACAACACACATACTCATACATACACACACACATAGAATTGAACTCATTACGTTGTTTTGCAGGAAGTTGCACACTTTTATTAAATGTGTATCAGCAAAATATTTGCATGTATTAAAAGGCGAGATTTGAGGTGAAACGAAGAATCTATGAGCAATGTTCTTTTAAGATAAAAATGACAAAGATAAGTATGTTCATTTTGTATTGATACCCTACCGTTTTCCTTTGGCTATTTTCGATACCGCTTGGGGTGCGGCTGTAGTGCTTTACAATGGACTTGAATGTTTGTAGACAAAATCCGTTTTTTTTTATATACATATACTAAGAAATACCATTGGTTGTTTGTGGTTGGATCGTCCTTTTGTTTCGTAGTTGCTCTCAATCTTGGTGAGCTCTACCCAACCACCGTTTTGGAGGTCTAAGAACAGTACACTGGAGGCCAGATTTGGAGAATTCGGAGGATGCTGGAGCATCTCGACACAATTTTGTCATAATTTTTTCACTGATTTCTTAACATTTTGAGTCGGTTGAGTGTAAATTCCTATGGTACCTATCGTGCGCAAAACTTTCGCCTGTCCAAATTGTCATGAACAATATGTTTTGGAAATTTTTTGTCCACCAACTGCGACAATTAAACATGTAGAGGCTTCCTCCTATAATAGAATGGAGTTTTTCAGCATGCCTACAATTGAAACTACATACACAACCTTCCTTCGGAGAGATTTCAACTAAAATCTGAACCTTATAAAGCTTATGCTCTTGAATGGTTTTCAAGTCTCAAAGGAAACTCAAGGTGCTTACTGGGTGCTGCCTGTATGATTTATAAATTTTTTGAATATTGCAATGGATACCAGATTTGATGACGACCAGCCGAAGTGACATTTGCGCAGCTTCATTCTGGATACTGTAGCAGTTTAAACTCCTACTAGTCCAGAATACACCCCGACATATCTAATATACAGTGTGCGACAAAACTAAAGCACGGTATTTAACCGAATAAAATCATAAAGTAGGCTTTTACGTGATGTTTTATTGATTTGTATTATTAGTTCATGTATCCTTCTTTTAAAATTAGTAAAAATTAAACAAATTAACTTACTAAAATATTATATAAAATAAAATATATGAAGAACTCCAAAAATCTGGTGCGACAAAACAAAAGCACAACTAAGAATTTACATTAATTGCACATTAATTGTTTGTCAAACGGTTTTTAATGATCAAAATGTTGGATATGTGTAGTTATTACCTAATTAGAAAAATATTAATGCATATTCAGTTGCAGTTCGTCATTCAGTACGGTTGGTTGTATGTTAAAGAGAAAGATATTTCAATGGCTCGAAATAAGTATTCTGTTCATTTTAGAAAAAAATTTGTTAAGGATTTTAAGAAAAGAGAATCGGTTATGACTATTGCAAAAAAGTTTGGAATAAATCATCCTAATGTTTCCCGAACATTTAGCTGATTTGGCAAATCAAGCTCTTTGGTTACAGCGCATAGAGGTAGACGGCCGTGGAGAGCAACCGAACGAGAGGATAAGGGAGTCATTCGGGCAATAAAAAATTACCCTTTTATATCGGCAATATCTATTGTAAGACAATTACGGTTAAATATATTACAGAGATCCATACAGCGTCGAGCTGTCGATGGGGAATTTTCATGCTACCTGTAGCAAGTTATTGCAAAAAAGCCGTATTATTTATTTAAAGAACAGACTGGCGTGATTGGAATTTGTGAGGATGCACATAAATTGAGCGATTACCAAATGGCAAACTGTACTTTTTTCTGGCGAATCAAAGTTTAATATCAAAGATTGAGATGGGCTGAAGCTGGTAGGCAGACCGAAGGGACAACGCCTAAATCAACGTTATAAAACAAGCGCGGTGAAACATGGTGGAGACAATGTACTAGTGTGGGGTTGTTTTCCAGGGAATGCAATAGGATAAATTCATCATATAAACAGTATAATGGACAAATATAAGCATAAAAATATTTCTCAGAATATTAATGCTGCCACATGTTGCAGAAGAAATGGCTTTAAAATGGAGTCATCAACATGACAACGACCAGAAACACACTGCTATTTGTGCAAAACAGTGGTTTGTTGATAACAGGAATGAGGTTTTGAAGCGACTCGCACAATCACCTGATCTCAATCCCATAGAGAACCAATGGTAAATTGTAGATCGAAAAATCAGACTTGAGAATTGTAAAAATAAGGCCGTTTTATACATTCAAGTGAAGGTAGCATGGAAAAGCATTTCCTGGAACACATCAAATAAATTAATTGAGTCCATGCCTAGCCGATGTGCAACTGTATTGAAAAATAAGGGATACGCAACCAAATATTGAAAGACATAAATTTTTCAATCATAAAACCATTTCGTGCTTTTGTTTTGTCGCACCAAATTTTTGGAGTTTTTCATATATGGTATTTTATATATTTTTTTAATAAGTTAATTTGTTTAATTTTTACTAATTTTAAAAGAAGAATACATGAACTAATAATACAAATCAATAAAACATCACATAATGCCTAATTTATGATTTTTATCCAGTTAAATACCGACAAGGTAGATTCCGTGCTTTAGTTTTGTCGCACACTGTATGTTCTGAGTGCTAGGAGTCTCCACTAACTCTACTCATCCGACACCCCTTTCCCTTTGGTCAGACGCAGGTCGAAACAGCAGGTTTCTTGGGCCTACCGTTAAATGACGTCGACGACAATTTATCTAATCCTTACCATCTTAACAGCGATTAGGTACACGTTACTACAACAACAACAATGACCAGCCGACCAACGACCTGGCGGCAGAATATTTCTCCGCCATCAAAAACAAAAATGATAAATACATTCCGCTGCAATCAAAGACATTTTAATAAAATATTTTTTAATATTTACTATATATGTATTTATATATAGTATGGTATATTAAGTTTGCCACCATGTTTGTAACACTCAAAAGAAAGCGTCGGAGACCCTATAATTGTATATATACAAATGACCAGCGTCTGATTTGTCTGTATATATCCGAACTAATCCTTAAGTTGCTGAGATATCGATCTGAAATTCTACACCCGTCCTTTTCGCACCAAGAAGTTGCTCATTTGTCGGAACAGCTGATATCGGACCATCATGTAGCTGCCATATAAACTAAAAAATCGGAATAAAGTGCTTTTATGAAAATATTTTTTTATTTGACGAGATATCTTTACGAAATTTGGCATGGATGCAATCACGGAAGAAATTGTTCAAATCGGATCTCTATAGCATATAGCTGCTGTACAGACTGAACGATCGGAATCAAGTGCTTTTATGGAAAACTTCTACATTTCACGCGATATCTTCACCAAATTTGGCATGTGCTAAGCGTCCCCGGCAACGGTGCTATCTCCGAAGAAATTGTTCAGATCGGGTCACTATGGCATATATTTGCCATATAAACCGATCAATCAAGGTGCTTGTAAGGAAACTTGTATTTGCGGAGCATATTACGACTTCGGTGCAACCGAACATTTTTAACATTTTTTCTTGTTTCTGTAATCTTTTATGAATATATTTAATATAATATATTATGCATATAGATTAGTAAAAATATGTATTATACTACATAGCACGTCTGGTGGTTTGGCACTGCTGTCACACATTTGTCGTCACCAAAGGCCATTTCCTTATCAAAGTCTGCGAAAATGCAAACTAATGACGAATCATGTCTGGAACGTCGGGACTTAATTGTTCACACATACACACACATATATAATCAAACTGACGCCATAATACAAGTTCAGTTCCACTGACTGGCTGCCCCTTTATGTTTGCAAGGCGAAAGATAAGTAAACAAAAATACATATACAATAACAAAAGTAATTAGACATGGAAAAGTGAGCGCTACTGAAACCAAAACTGGAAAATACTGGACATTTTTAAAAGCGAGATTTGTTTTACGGTCAAGCGCCGGCAGTAGCAGGCACCCAGCGCGACGCCGATGACTAGCAATTAGACTATTTATTTATTGTTGTTTTTATTCACGCTGTTTTATTCTATTTACTTTCTTTTTGTACTGAAATAATTCCGTTGTTTTGTCTCCTCTTCTGCTTCCCCTTTATTTATTTAGGTATGCCTGTAATGAAATTATAAGTCAATAAAAATCCAATCAAATGACAATGAATTAGCCAATCGCACTAGTTGTTGTTGTTGTACATTTCTATATAGCTGTTTGATGAGTAGATAAAATTGTGCAAAAACGAGATTTATACACAATTGGAATTGACTAGGCGAATGAGCGATTGGCGATTAACGCTAAATGCCAAAGCGTTTTTGTACCCCGCCGCGTAGGAAATGGTGGGCACCGGCCGAGTATGAAGTGGGGCGGGCATGTATTGTAATGTAGCGAAGTGCAGAATATAAATGTGAATAGAAGTTGACACTGTTTCAGTGGAAAAGTGCACTTGATTGTGTTTTCAAATTGTTTATCATTAAGTCTACATATCGACACTCAACATACTTATGTATACGTAATCCATAGTGCTTTCAGCGACTTAGTGTGCTGCTCTGAGTGTTTCGAGTGTCTAGTGTTGATGTTTTTTCTTTAGTCGCAATAAAAGTATTCGGTAATTTGTTAAGCTTTGATTGTTCAGTCGATTATTTATCGATAAATTTATGGCGACAATTAATATTTTACACATTCTTCCAAAGAACGTATTCAATAAGCGGGTCTCATTGGCATAATTGGTGTACAACGATTGCACTTAAAGCCATTCTACGTATAATACCCGTACAAGAGAGGATCCTTCCGATATCCTCTCTCACTTCAACTACATCCCAATACCCAAATTCAATCAGGATGGCAATGAGTAGGGGTTTCTCTGTCTTCGTGCACTCGAACGCTGGTTCTATGGTTGCTATGAGCAAGATTAGATGGATACATCTAGACACTTTCTCCTCCACTGGCCGGCTCTCGCCAGGTTAAGGTTGAAGCATCTGTTGTTGTTGTAGCGGGAGAAAACATTTCTAAAGTGCCAAGTTGACAGTCCTTAGCCGGATAAAAATCCGGGTCCGTTCCGGTTACTTAGACCCGATTGTCGTGGGTGGCATCTCGGTTGTCATGCCTTTTACGGACCTGGCAAATTGGCAAGGCGTTTTGTTCATATACATATGTAACGGTCTGTTTGATTCAAACCTATTAGTTTTGGGCATCACAACGGACAAATGCCTATAGCTGCCTAGGTGCGCGCATTATGCGTGGCTTCACGAGAAATATTCTCCAAAAATTTTAAGTTTCGGAGATCTGATAATTTTTTTTTCTTGAGTAGCCACTTTTTTTTCTCCAAAATCAAAATTTTGACTAGTCCTTCGCTGTTTACCTGTATACATCTATAGTAATAATGAATGTTTATGTTTTTTTTGGATGTGGATTACTGTTGATCAGAAAAATCTTGCTCAACGCCAGACAGCTCGTTTCTGATGTCTGACTGCAGATCGGCTACAGGCTCAAGGAAATACAAAATTTTTCATAATGAATCATTGATTACATAATTTTTATTTATTTATTAACTCCTTCAAAAAATATTCCTTTAGTTCAACTAAATAACTGGTCAGTTGCTCTCATACATGGTGACTAAAAAGTACCCAGAAATTGTAAATATAACGCAAAATATTTAATTATTCATTAATATTTATTTTGTCGCCTTCAAACTAATCTCCACCAGCTGTATTAAACTTATGCCAACGATTTTTCCAGTTCTCGAAACATTTTCCATAGGCCCTTTATAGGATGGCCTTCAGCGAATTTTGTTTTATCTCTTCGATCGACTGAAAACGGGTTCCATTCCAATGATTGTTAACTTGTTTGCATGTTAAACTCATAAACACCTGTCTCATCGGCAGTTATAATGCTCTCCCTGAATGAGACATCGAATTTCGCACGATGTGACCTGTTTACGGTTCTCTTTTTGAAAAAGAATTAGCTTTATCGGTACGAGTCGAGGAAGAAAGCGTTTCATAACCAAAGTATCCACCAAATAATTCGAACCGTCTCGCGAGAGATGTCGAACTCTCTTGCCATCTCTCTAACACTTGCTTAACGATTTTTAAGCACCATATGCTTCACTTTTTTAATATTTTCATCAGTTGAAGAGGTCATAGGTCGTCCAGAACGAGGCATGTTTTCAACGATCTCTCAACCGTCTTTGAAGGCTTTGTACCATTCGTAGGATTGTGTTATTGACAAAACTGAATCCCTGTAAGCCTTTTCCAACATTTACAACAATTCCGCACACGAAATTTTGTTAGAAATACAAAATTTGAGAGAAATACTTTGTTCGACATTTTTATCCATTGTAAAAATCGCAATGTGCTACCGAGGTGTACCGACTTAATCAGCTACTGTAAACAAACCGGTTGACAGATCGGACTCATACTTGACTTAGTAATTAAGGGTAGTCCTACCAACTTAGCAAAATATATTTTTTTGAAATATCATTTACCTGAGGAATTTAATTACAATGTCCGGGTGATTTTTTTGACACAATGTGTAATTTTCCCCAAAAAGCGCAGAGTTTTAATCCAGCGCGCAGAGAAAGTGACAAATCGTCGGCCAGTAATACAATATTGTACATCTGATAATTCCTTTATAGTCCGCACTTTTTTATTTTCATACTTAACGTTAACGAAATGCTCGTGTTTTTACAAGCATTTCCATATCGACACATATTTATTTTATTTATTTGCTCACTTTAATTACTCGCTATTTGATATTCTAATAATTGGCGATATTAACATATGACCACGTTTAGCGGGTATGCTATTTACTCAACGATTTGTTCAAACAAGTCACTTATTTATATTCATACGAATACAAAATTATAGCAAGTACTATATACCTACCTTGTACATACATACTTGTATGTACATTTGTAGTTGAATAATTTGAAAGTGGCTGCTAATAGTGGCGTTAAAATCCAACATTGCTGAAAAAATATTGTGCAATTTTCGGTAATTTGTACTATTCAATTCACGTTATAGCGATTTAATGATTAATGGATATTATAGCACCTTTTTGTTGTAAATTAAATTGAATTTATTATGCATTATTAAGCGTCATTGTACATTATTGCTTTCACAAACAATAACTTCCTCCAATTTTTTGCCGTTATTCTCACTTTTAGTTTATATTTTTAATTTTTTAAACCGTTACTGTATGTTTGAGCTAAAACTCTTGATTTTCTGCATAACTCTAGAAAAGCTTTCAGAATTAATAAACACACACAGTGATTTTATAAGAAAATTGGTATTATTTTTATGCCATACTGTCCTCTATCTGTTTTTTCTAACTTTTTCTCAATTTACTTCATTATGTTCGCATCAGGGAAAAAAATCGATAATTATATAGCGCATTACATACTTATCAGTACCTACATACTTACATATGTCTACGTTCGATCATTCATATTGTCCTTAATGCAATGAAAAACTAGATGAAAATACCGATTGACATGGTGACACGAAATTATGATCCAATATTACTATCGTTTAGGTCTCTTCGTCAATTATTTGAAAGCAAAAAGTTTATCTAAATTAAAGTTAGTATAATAACACTTACTTTAAATAAATTATACTACCAATTAAAATCTACAAAAAAAAATTTGGAAAGCCCTACCCAACAATTTTAACTGTACAACAATTAACAATATAATCAAGTTAAACTGTTATAGAAATTTTGTACTTCAATTAGAGTAAAATCCAGTTGTTTATCTACTATGACACCATAGAGCACTTTTTATAGCTGGCAGGATTTGCCCCGACGTTTATATTTAATACCCAGAAAGAAACGTCAGAGACCATATAAAGTATATATAAATGATCGTCATGACGATTTGCCGGCTGTCCGTTTTTATATACTCTAACTAGTCTCCCAGTTTATGAAAAATAGACCTGAAAATTAACACACACAGCTCCTTTGTCGTAACCTTCGATATTGGATCTCAATAGCATATAGTTGCCATGGATATCCTCACAACATTTGGCATGAATTATTGTCTAAGGCAATGCTACAACTTCCGAATATATTGTTTAGGTTAGACCACTACAACATATAAAGTTTGATTCATTTCGAGAGAACTTACTTTTTTAAAGAAAAAATACATAAACCTTTAATTTAATGGGGATTTTTTTATTATCATTCGAGAGAACTTTCTTTGGTATTTATTTTTTTTAAGATTATTTTGTTCAAATGTTGGCTGTGGCTATGTCTCGAATGGTTCATCCGTTGAGTCCAATTTTATTTGACTCGTTGGAGCATTTCGACTGGTAACTGGTGAATGACACGCGTGTTGTTTTGCTCCAAGGCCTGAATCAAAGCGGGATAGTCCGCATAGACTTTAAACTTTACATATCCATACAGGAAAAAGTCTAACGAAGTGATATCGCACGATCTTTGTAGCCAATCGACCGGCCCAAAACGTGAAATTATCTGCTCATCGAAGTGTTCTCTCAATAAATCCATAGATTGATGCGATGTGTGGGAAGTAGCGCCGTCTTGTTGAAACTAATACGCCGCGATCACGAGCTTCAATTTCGGCCATCAAATAGGAATCTATCATGGCGCGATAAGCGTCGCCATTGACGGTTATGTTCTCACCGACATCCTTTATGAAGAAATATGGTCCGATGATTCCACCGGACCACAAACCACACCAATCCGTACTTTTTTTGGATGAAATTTCAGCTTTTGAATCACATTAGGTTGCTCTTCGTGACAAATGCGACAATTTGGCATATTTACATAACAAAACGTCGCATTTTCTTAGAACTTTTCAAGAGCTCATAGAGTGAAGCAATGCTGCTTGGTAAGATCGAACGGCTTCAGTTCTTGGCCAAGTTGTATTTTAACAGTCCCAATTTAAGATCTCCACGCAAAATACGCCAAGTCGTTGCATACGTCAGTCCGAGTTGTTGCGAACGACGCCGAATCGGCTCCAATAATGAGTGCTACAAACGAGTTGGTTTTCTACAAATCTGCAAAACTTTATATAGACATGCTAACTTCAGTTTCTAGATGCCTTCTTTTGTTGCTATTTCCAGTGTGACTGTAAATATTTGCTGAAGTAGTTAGCCACTTACTAGATATACATATAAAACTTTAGGTCTAAGAATTTCGAATTTCATACTTATGTAGCTACCTCTGTAAGCTTCATTAGTTTGCGGTTGCATTTAACGACTTATCACTAACATAGTTGCTAATATTTGGTAACAACAAAATTTGAAAAACAAAAATACAACGAAATATATTTAACTTGTTGCTACTCTAAACGATTCTTTTGAAGATGATATGTAAATTGTGCTTTTTGTACAAATTGCCTGTAGAAAAGGGAGAAAAAGAAAAAAAAATTAACTCGTAAATGAGATAAATTGTTTAATTTTAGCAATCAATTATTCGCTTTGTTGTGAACTGAAGCTGCCAACTTCGAGTTGTGTAATAAAATGAATGGCATGTACAAGCGTGGGTGGGCTCAGAAGTATCGTATTTAAGCTAATAATATCCGTATTGAATATAAAGAACTATTTTGGTCACAATGATTCCAGGCTTTTGCCAAGCTAGCGGCTTTAATAAGGACCTAGCACTTATCAGAGAACAAGTGTTGGCTACGAAAGCGGTTTGGGATATCAATTAAATTCTTTATTCCTATGAAAGTACATTCGATGATTATGTATGGAACACAATTTCTTCTGAATGGCCACCACGGGCACGCTTGCAGGAGTCCAGACGCTGAACCCAATTATCGACGGTTTTCAAACACAAATCGGCCGATATTGCTGCAATTTCACGTTCGATATTCGAAGTTCATCAATCGTCGCTGGCTTATTGGCATAGATCATAGACTTGAGGTAGTCCCACAAAAAATAGTCCAACGGCGTCAAATCGCACGACCGAGGCGCTCAATTGACTGGGCCATTTCGTGAGATAACATGTTCACCAAACTTGGTTTTCAATAAATAGATTGGGACATTCGGTGTGTGGCTTGTGGCGCCGTCCTGATTATCACGGAAGAAGTACGGCCCAATGACGCCGCCGGCCCATAAACTGCACCAAACCGTAATTATTTCGGGATGCAAAGATGGTTCATGGAGTACGTGTGATTGCAGTCTGATTTTTATGATTTTCTATGAAATTCCGCATCATTTTCAAGTTGCTGCTTAGCTCAATTCATGAACATACGACAATTCTGGTGATCAAGCGGCTTGAGTTCTTGATCTTGATCTTGTGAGTATGTAGGCCAAGATCTTTTCGCAAAGTTCGCCACAACGACATCACAGAGATCGCCAACGCTTGAGAACGACATGTGAAATACTGTTTTGGGTCGTCCTCATTTAATGCGTTAGTGGCAGCAATATTTTCGACACTACGGGCACTTCTTTGTCTCACTGGCACGGAAACATTTTATACTGTGCCTGTGGCTTACAATTTTTCCACTAGACGCTCGATTGTTGATCTGACACGACGATTATAACGACCATGAATTGGACGTAGCGCTCTTTAGATTGAGGCCCCTGATTCCGAATTTCGGTAGTAAATTTTAATAATTTCGACTCGTTGTTGGATCGTATATCTTTCCATGTTGAAATGGTAAATCTTGTGAAGAGAAATGTCAAAAGAGCTGGAAAAAAATATTTCGTCATTTGTTATCCCTAAATTGACAGTTGGTGCCTGCGTTTTTAGAGCCTACTGTTTTAAGAAATGAAAGTAGCTTTTAATTGAAATATAATTTTTTTTAACAAGATAAGAATCCCCACTTTCGTCGGAGTTATGAACTCTAAGGTTTTGTAAAGTTTAGTTCTGTTGTGAGTTCAGGCAAAGAAGTCTTCAAACCTTAGCACCTTAGATTGGAGCCTTGTATTACCGACGTGTTCTCATATTTTATGAAGAGGTAGACCCCTTCGGGATAGCAAACTGGGTCGGCTCCGCTTACGTATTCTCAACTGTCATGGAAAAGAACTTAATTCAACTTCTTTGAACTATCCACCTCTGATACGGGCCTCAAGTCAAAAGGACTACAGTATATGTATGTCAACGAATATATTGTTCTAACATATATCAGATATATATCTAGGTTCAGACATCAATTACCTATAAAGACTTTTTTCTTTTAGAAAAAAAGTTGAGTTAAACTTGTTAAAACTAGAAGACATAAAATCTATGCTTTTTTCGCCTCAAATAAAACCGTTTTCTTCAGTTCGCCATCTGTCGTATATAACGCCAAGTTATTCCACAACAACAAACACCGAAAGTAAATGCATTAGTTATTATACATATATTCCTTAGACCGACCCTTTCATTTAGGTTAACCACACTTTTAATTACCTCACGCTTCGCTCTGAAGCTGCTGATGAGTGTGCGTTGCGGCAGCTTATTCGTCTGGAAGTAACAGTTTCTTACATGTTTTTTGGTTTGGGCTGAAGGTACGCTTTTGATTTCGAATTTGGTTTCAGTTTCGGTTTCATTTCACCGGTTGGATCCAGTTGTAACCAAATGAAACGTGTTTTTAGAGGTATTTTCCGTGCTTTTCCAGATATTCATATTCACAGAGACCCGCACACAAACCCAACCCATACACACACACACATGCTGAGCGGTGGACTAAAGAATAAAAGAAAGAATCATTTAGTGCTGGCTCAGTAGTTAGTCTGTAGTTATTTACTTAGTTCCAGTTGTTGTTGTTGCTGTTGTTAGCGATTGTGCGACTCGTTGACATAACTGCTTATGCACACGAATTATAATTGGTTTAAGTGTCGGCTTTTGTTGTTGCCCTACATGTATGTCTATTTAATTTCTTTAACTTTTCCATAATTGCTATTAACTCGTAAAATTATACAATGAATCTGATCTGTGGGAGGATGATGATCCACTTGCATAATTCCAAGTTATGTGATGTGTGTGCTTCTATGAGACGAAAGTTTTGTGAAGATTATGTAATCGTTGTTTGGGTAATGTCTACAAGATTCTTACATAAACATACATACATAAATACTTGACGACTGCGCGGTAGAGGTTCTGCCTTTCTTTTTACCCCTTACAGCAATTGTATTCTTACACAATCATCCGTTAACGGATATCCGGTATTAGCAATCGGATTTTAATTTACTATAAATTCGTAAGTCGATGTGAAAATATATCTACATCCCATTTTTGTATTTTCGGAAAAAGTGAGGTTAACTTTTACTTTACTTGAAAAATTACTATGAAAAGTACATGATTGTACTGACTAACATGATACTTAAATTATCCCCAAAACGTTCGATATTCGGAATTTTGGGAACTGAAATATGTGGCTAGCAACCTGTTTGTTAAGAATTCATAGCCTCAACGATTTAGAAATTTGTGAAAAGGTTTTATGGAATAAATCTTTGATATCATCGGTGCAATTCTCAGTATAGTGTATATCTCTTAAAAAATTATAATTTTTCTGAAGCACGGAAGCGGTTTCAAACTTGTAGGATCATGTATGCTATTAATACAACTTGTTTGGGATAACACTTAATATTCGACAAAATATATTAATATTTCCTTTAAGGTGAGCTCTAGTTCATCATTCATTATATGATTATATTATAGTCTAGTGAAAAATCCCGTTATTTTTGCCTTAAATGGAAGGTTTTAGTTAGCATTGTGAGAATAATCCATTTAGGTCTTATTATTTATGCACCATTTTATTCGAAAACTTCTTGGTTACTTCAAAATGTCACTCTCATAGAAACAGTAAATTTTCATATGCTACTCTTGAGTTGAATTTTAACCAGCAAAACCGTTCGCCATAGACAGTAATAAGTAGTAATCAGTTTATGGCATGTCCAAACTATAAGTTGAATGCATAAAAACATCCCAATAAAGCTCCCGGCGCTTTTGGCTAGCCCAAATATCTACACTTCAGGACGATTGCTGACTTCATATGGTCTAATTGTTGATAGCATAGATCCGAATTAAGAGTTTGACAGTAGGAGAGAAGCTTAGAGCTGATATGAGTTATCCTCAACAGTAACCATTCTCTACAAAATTGCATAGATTTTTTTAAGATTCAGCAACAATCATATCATATCGAAGTTTAATCCATGAGGTTTTTTGCTTTAACTCGGATGGCACGCGTACATCGAACTTCTGTTTGTATCCAGTCTTATTTGAAGGATTCCAGGTGCAGGTTTAAGCTTCTGGGCTTTCGACACAGTTGTTTCATTGAATTATAGCCGATTGGAGAATCTTCACACAATTTTTAGCAATTTTAACCCTCTTTACGTTCTCACCGGCATTATTTTTGAAGAAATATGAACCGATGATTCCAACGGCACACAAACCACACCAAACTGCTGATTTTTTTCAAAAGAAATGACAGCTCTTGAATTTTTTCAGGTTGCTCCTCTTCCTAAATGCGGCAATTTTGCTAGCTTACATACCCATATAGCAAGAAATGGGCCGCATCGCTGAACAAAATTTCGCTCGAAAACGTCAGATCTTCTTGGAACTTTTCAGGAGCCCATAGAGCGAAGCGATGTCGCTTGGGAAGGTCGAGCAGTTTCAGTTCTTGCACAATCTGTATTTTGTACGCTTTCGACCAGTCGTTTTGTACGTCAGTCCGAAAGCCGTCGAATCGACTCTCCCCGGTCTTCGTGTTTACTCTCAGCTACGGCTGCTATACTTTCTTCACTGCCAGCTGAACGTGGTCTATTCGTTTGAATATAATCCAATAATGAATGCTGGATCTCAAGACGGGTGATGGTGTTGCGAATATTATGCTCTGTTGGCCGTTGAGCTAAGCGGCCGAAATATATTCTTTACATAACGCAAATTTTCGTAATAAAGTTGAACGATTTATAAACGTTGTTCAGGCATAAGTCTTTCCACGATGACAGCTTGACTCGATTCATGAGTGATCCGTCAAAAAAAAAACCAGTTTATTGAAAAAAGTACCTCTACTTGGATCACACGTTAGTTACAAAAAAGTAAAAATAAAATAAGGCGATATTAATATTATATTTAATTAAGTTTTTCATGTGGCCAATGAGTCAATATTTTGAGAGCATTCCCGTTTCATTAATTTGGAATTCAAAAAATCGCTTAAGGGATCTTAGATGGTATATTAAATATGAATTCGTGTCAACATTTTTTCAACAACCGCCGAACAACGGCAAAAAATTGTAAATTTATATTTCACTTAGCAAATTTTTGAACGTGACAAACCTGAAATATGCCAGCAATTGTGTAAATTCATATTAGAAAAATGTTCAAGTAGCTTGAAAATCAGCTTTAAATAATAAAATTATTTTTGTTTTGCGGTTTTTGTGCAAAAATGAGCGCTCCTACGGCCTCAACGGGCAAAACTTCCAACGAACTCATTTATGTACCCATGAATGTATGTATCCGTGTGCATGTGTGTGTGTGTGTGTGTTAGTACAATATAATTTGACTGTTTGTCGTCATACGCGCTGAACAAGTGAATACATATTAAATTAAATAAACATTTATTACTGTCGTTATTGTTGTGTCGTTAATATTGTGATTTAAGATGCTACAACAACGACAAAAGAGCAGAAAAAAATATAAAAATAAAAAGCATCAAATAAGTAGAAATAAAAAATCGCACTTTATGTGGCAATGATCACCATGTATGCGGTATGTACCACACAAACACATATGTATATGCATATGCTTGAATGTGTGTGTTCAGCATTACACACACATTTATTAGCATACATAATTTTGCTGTTGTATGTGTGCAACGATGGATCGACGTCAGCAATTTGTATCCCGCTGTTCCACATTGTCAACGTACCCTAGTATGTACATACATATGTACATATGTGTGTGTGTGTATAGATGGGACTAAAGCAGTGACAGCGTTGCACTATCAAACTCTTATCATACATTCATGTACATATGTACATATATATGTATATATTGTGGTTATATCTGCACATATGATTTATGGCGCTGGCAGTGCAACTCGTCATTGCCACGATCAGCAGCAGCTGCGGCAACAATTTTCCAATTGTATGCGTTATTATTTGCAATAGCGGTAAAAGTACCCACAATATGCACACATAAATATCTTCTGATGTGATGTTATAGACGGCTGTATTTGGAAACATATTGAGAACTTGAATATTTGGGTATTTGAGTAATACCAACGAATACATCACCTGGAAATTGACATTGTCATGTTTGAACTGCTATGTTAGCCGTCAACTATAAAGTTTTCTAGTTGATGGTACTGCAAAACAGGTTTAATCTCATCTGAACAAAAGACGTATTCCTAATTTAGCAACCGTTCCGTTCTACAAGATCTCTGACAGCACTATTTTGGTAGGAACAGGTAGTAATCACTTGGTGCTTGGTCTAGACTATAAAATGTATGCGTAAGAACTTCTCGAAAAAACTTCCGGAGCTCACCAAAGATCTGTGTGACTTAGCATAAACACTTTTCCCCTGCTTTTGATCTAAACTGACACCTTTTCGGATCAATTGCTACCTATATACAGTCAAATTGTACAGATTCGAATTAAGAATTTGGCCGGTAATCCCATCAATTATGCAGCAAAACCTTTCTGACCGCCAATCTTGCCTTGGCCACCGTTTGCGTCGGCTCACCTTGATTCGACGACTACTGTTTTCACTTGACGAAACTTGGTTTTTCATCACCAGTAACTGATTCAAAATCAGCTTTTCAGCCTTAAAGTAGATTATTTACCATTTTGCTGCAGATTGAATCTTTATGTTCCAAAAGCTACAAAGCTTCAAAAATCTCACTTATGGAATCAATAGTATTGGCTATGATCAGAATTTGCGAGCAAACGAGCTCAAAGTATATTTTTTTATGAGAGAACTCTGCCTTATTTATGTACATTGAGCCAAAAAGGTACCTGGAGTATTGCAAATATAACGCAAAATATTTAATTATTCATCAATATTTATTTTGTCGCCTTCACTTTGAATCCTCAACAGATGTAATACACTTATGCCAACGATTTTTCCAGTACTCGTCCTTTTTATAAGCACTTTTTGTGATGGTCTTCAGCTACTTCGGCGAATTTTGTTTTATCTCTTCGATCGACTGAAAACGGATTTCGCGGAGCAACAATTTCTGTTTGGAGAATCAAAAAAAATCACACGGAGTCAAATGTGGTCAATACGGTGGTTGATCGATAATATTCATAGCGTTTTTGGCTTCAAATGCGGTCACAATCGGGGCTCGAGGCGATGTTGCATTATCATCGTGTAAAATTCATGAATTATTCTTCCACAATTCTCGCCGTTTTGAACGGATGTTCTCACGCAAACGCCTCAATACGACCTAATAGAACTCCTTATTGACCGTCTGTCCCTCCGGAAGAAATTTATGATGCACCAAACCACGAATATCGAAAAAAAACATTGAGTATCACCTCGATTTTTGAGCTGCTTTGGCGTAGTTTTTTTTAGTTTGGGCTTGTTTTTTCCGTCCATTCTGATAATTGTTGACTTTTTTGCATGTCAAACTCATAAACCCATGTCTCATCGGCAGTTATAATGCTCTCCATGAATCGGAATTTGCACGGTCAAGCATATCCAAAGGCTTGTTTGCGGTACCCTTTTTGAAAAGAAACTTCATCGAGAGGAGTCGAACAAGAACGCGTTTCATACCCAAAATATCCACCAAAATAATTCGAACCGACTCGCGAGATATGTCGAGCTCTATTGCCATCTTTCCATTTTTTTAGTATTTTCGTCAGTTGAAGAGGTCGAAGGTGGTCCAGAACGAGGCATGTCTTCAACGAAAAAAATTAAATAGTTCAGTTTATCCTAAATGAAAAATTTCATATTTCGAATCATCTGTTTAAAGAAAATATATGTTTCGTTTACAAAGGTGTTGACAAATTTTCGCAAATCACAATATTTTTACATAAACATATTTACTTATATATGAACATAAATATATAACTATGATTATGCTTTCATTAAACATAATAGCAACAAGTACAGTTATGCTCACATATGTGTGGGTGTAGTTCCAAATTGTTGAATTTTCACAGCGGTTTAGAGCTGACCGGTAGTCAAACAATTCACAAACTCAGCGCTTGTGGGCATTTTGACCTCAGCTGCACTTAATTTTTCCACAAACAAACGCGATTTTAGCATAGAAAAGGCGGTGCAGTCACAATATTTGAATACACGACAGCTTTTATGATATGTGCCAAGTACTTGTGTACTATATGTATATACCTGTATGTATGCCGTTATGCTGAGTGCACTCTTCCCTCCCACCTGTCGGCTAAATGCACTTTTATCGCCGCTGAAAACAAAGCTTGTGATCCAAACACAAAATGAAACTGACCAAACGTACTTATATACATATATATAACTTATACATATGTATATATACATATATGAATACATTATGTACAGTCGACCTTGCTGCCATAAAACGAGCGGCAAAGCGCAGAGTATAATGTAATGAGGATGTAAAGCCAAAAGAAAGGGGGTTACAAGCAATAATGAATGTGAAGATTCATTGCCACCGTGTGCCGTTAGAATGATTATAATTTCTCCTCTACTCTTTATACATACATATGTAACATTTATTATATATGTAGGTATATCTTTGATTGCGTTGTAATGAGCATTAAGCACAGCAGGAGCCGAAACGTGCGTTGGTAGGGTCGGACAAGGCGAATGGTGAATGGCAAAGGTGAATAAATCATTGGCTGGACAAGGCGTGGGATCCATGCGAATTGAATTAACTGTTCTCATTGCGATTATTTCATATTTCAAAAATAACAAATTTTCATAGTATTTACTCATTTAATTCGTGTAAAAAATAAATTACAACTGTAAATACAGGGTGCAGTCGTCAAATAGCGCTAGTGAGACGTACTGTCATGCATGGTGGCATTCCGAGATTCTCCGTGTTTGGATCCTATAAAAAATTATATATTAGAAGATATTGTCCTTGCAATGATGCACGCTCGAAAAAATCAAAAATGCTCAAATGGCAGATTTAAGAAAACTGAATTTTACCCAACATTTTAGTAGTTTGTGGACAGGAAAAATTCGATTTTTGATCAGTTTAAAAAACTGGTAGGTCATTATATGGAGAACTATATGTAGAAGATGCAGGAAGAACCATAGTAAACGGGGCATTTGTCCTCAAGTAATCACTGAAGCAAATTCGAAAATTCTGTCTCGAGAAAAACGCGTTTAAAGACAAACTGATGAATCTGATTGAATTGAGCGGTTACATTTTGAAAGCCCAAACAAAGCGGTTATTTTGACTTTTCAAAACTGGAGCGATCAGTCCGGAAACACGATATCCTGTTTCAACCTTAGTAACCATGAATTAGATTCTCGAATTTTTCGAGTGTTTACGAATATAACAAAATTTTTTATTATTTCTGGGATAGTAAAAAAAGTCAAATCATCGAGTGAAATAACATTTTAGTAGCAGAAGAAGAATTAGAAAAGGGACTCTGAAAGTGTTCTTTAAATTTCAAGGCAATTTTCTAGAGAAAAGATGTTTTGTGTAACTGTGAATTATTATTAAGCTTAATGTGGCTTAACAAAGAAACAAATTGACATTTTTTTTCTTAAGAAGTTAATTTCATCAGCAGAAAATGTACCATACCACAAAAAATTATATATTTCACATTTTTTGGCTAGGACTGTACAAAAAAATTAAATCTCACATATGTATTTTAATACAAATCTTTATTAACACCTTTACAACCATGACAACCTTAAAACAGATTTCTTAAGCTTTCAGTGAATTTTGATTTTTTTTGGTTTCGGCAAAACTTTGGCGCGCCGTTGGCTAGATTGTGTACAGTTTCGACGTTCAATTTATAAGCCCACATATGATCAATAATAAAGTTGTGTTTGATGAATGTCGCATCTTCAGCCACGTTGTCAAGAATCTCTTTTGCGACCGCTACTCGACGTCGTTTTTGCAACATATTCAGGTCTTTTGATAGAAGTCTAGCATTGACCCGTTTCATACCCCAAACATTAACCCAAACATTAACTCATACATTAACCAAAACATTAACCAATACATTAACTCATACATTAACCAATACATTAACCCAAACATGAACCCAAACATTAACCAAAACATTAACTCATACATTAACCAATACATTAAGCCAAACATTGATCAAAATGTTTTTAGTTGATCCACAAGATGTTGTCGTCATTAAAAGAGTTAGACTCGAATGGACAACTCGCTTGAAGAAAATTTTCGTTGACTTCACAGCCTTCACTGAATGAACGCCTCAAATACTTGTGTAATGTACACTCTCCATAACACTTTTGCAACATTTTCAACGATTCCGTAAGCGTGATATTGAAACACACAAAATTGTATTAAGTAAAGTCGCTGTTCAATATTTTTCTTTGGCAAAAGTCGACATATCGAGATAAAACTTCACAAGAATATAAAAAGGGTTGTACGAATTAGTAAAAAAAAATGACGATTTGGTTTGCGCCTGAAGTTACATAAAAAAACCAGGACGACACAAAATTGTTGAGATAATATGTAAGCATATCTCATCATTTTGCGAACCATCAGATTCCATCCAATTCGTGGATTTAAGTCTACTGCAGTGAATTCTTAACTGTCGTTTATTACTTATGTAAATAGTACCTCAATAAGGAAAAATAAGGTTATAAATAACTTAACTGTTTTAAATATTTAGACAATAATATACAATATATCTACGTTATCTATTTTTTAAATAAAGTTGCACTTGAGTATTTCTATGCATGTATTTATACGTGATTAATATCTAGTAACTCAAATCACGTCACAATTTGCGTCGAAACTGAAGACCACTTGAAAGTTGATTTTCCACTTAACTGTAGTTTCTAACTGACAACTCTACTCACACAAACAGGCATATATAGATATGCCTCTGCAGACATAATTTTAGGTATTAGAAGGCTTTGGGCCGAACAACAACAGCGCTGGAAGGCAATACTTGAAACAATAAAGTGTAAACGTGATTTATATTCTTCCAATGTTTTTCTCACCTTCAATGCGGCCATTTGCGTCACATTTATTTTGCGTTTGGCATTATTTCTGCTAAACTGTTCTTCACTGTCGTTTGAATTGCTCCTATGCAGCTAAAATATTAACACCATGGATTTCATAACTCTCACCACCTTATCATAAATAATAAATTTATTAAAAATAAACAGTCGAGTGTGTTTTGGCCCTCTCTGCCGTTGTGGTATCTGATCATGCCGACAAGATTATGACACTGAAAAAGTCAATTGTTTGGTTTTTGTTTTTTTTTTTGATTGAATTTGTCAAAGTGATAAGACATTCATTGGTTTTAGTGAAGTGTCGTCCAAGTGCCGTTAGCTGTCACGAGCAATTATAATCAGTAACTGTATTACTGTATTTGATTTGCAGTCTGTTGTATCCGGTATGCACCAGGGATCAAATTTGTTTAAACCAGTTTACAGATTTGTTTACAAATCGAGATCTATCTAAAGTTTATTGCCAATTGAAGCGAGTGAAATTAATTAGTGTTGCCGATTTGCGTTATCATTTGTTTGGTTTCTTATTAATATAGTAATTGGAAAGCGTGCAAATTGTTGTTTGAAAGGTTAAGTGCAATTTGTAAATGTAAAAGATGTTTTTGTTTGTGTTGTTAGTTAAACAGAAACACACGTGTCAAATTCATAATTTATTTTTGAGGTTAGTATGTTACATATATAAATATAGACGTTAGTATTTTGGTATAATAATTTTTATAATTCTCTTATTATATGTACATTTTATAAATAATTACTATCTGAAGTAATCAGTTTCTCTTAGAAATACGTTTTTTATGCTTTTAAATTGATTTTTTCCAAGTAGGCGTATACCTCTAAATACTCGCTTGCGCCAAAATGCAGGTAATGTTTTTTAAAATGTCTTTGGTGCACAGAATTAACTGACTTTTTGTGAAATAGACCCTAAGATGTTCTCACGCAAACGCCGCAATACGGTCAAATTGAACTCCATACTGACTATCTTTCCCTCCGGAACAAATTCATGATGCACCAAACCACGAATATCGAACAAATAATGAGCATCACCTTGATTTTTAAGCGGCTTTGGCGTGGTTTTTTTGGTTTCAGCTCGTTTTTTCCCTTCATTCCGATGATTGTTGACTTATTGCGTGTCAAACTCATAAACCAGTGTCTCATGGGCGGTTATACTGCTCTCCATAAAAGCGAAATCGGAATTCGCACGTTCAAATATGTCCAAAGAGACCTATTACGGTACAGTATCAGCTTTATCGCGACGAGTTGAGCAAGAAGGCGTTTTATACCCAAAACATCCACCAAAATCATTCAAACGAACTTGCCTGAGTTGTCAAGCGCTCTTGCCATCTCTCTAACACTTGCCTGATGATTTTCAAGCACCATATCCTTCACTTTTTTAATATTTTCATCAGTTGAAGAGGTCGAAGGTCGTCCAGAATGAGGCATGTCTTCAACGTTCATTTCCCCAGGTAATTTAATTACAATATCCGGGTGCTTTTTTGTCACAATATATAATTGGTTGAGTATCAACTTTGAATGAGGAAAAATATGCCAATTTGAACAGGAATTTAATATGATATTAACGAGAACAAATTTTCATCGAAAATACGTGTTATTAGCTCACTGATCCAGGATATCTATGGTGTGTATTAAAAAATCTATGAAAAATCCATACAGCCTTACTTAAAAAGCTGAATATCTCGAGAAGTATTAATGATAGCGATTTTGGCCTCGGACCTTTTTTGTAGCAAATAAAATTTCCTGCAAGTTTGTGATGAACATTTTTTCTATAGCTCTTGTCATTTACGAGATATGTACAAAAAAATGCGAAATTATTGGAAAAATCAGGTTTAGAGCCCCGCACTACCTCGCCGGTGTGAGTTACGTCTTTGTTGCACTGGGCATTTTTGTAGAGTGAACAATTCTAAGAAATATGCGTCTACAGTCAAAGCGATGCCATAAAATACCTCTGATCTGTAGGAATTTAAAGAAAAAAAAATCACGATTTTAGTGTATTTTCTATGGCTAAAATTTTCAGGAAATTTTTTTTAGGGTATTTCCAAGGAAATTTCGTGACGGGACTGAAAAAAAATAATAGTTCAAAAAAAAAAACCCTTATACATATATATTAAGAAGTGGTTACTACTCTGGTTGTAATCTCTATAGAATGACTAACCATAATATTCCAAAATTATTAATTTCTGAGCTCCTTATGCGGTTATAGCCGAGTTTATGGGATCCCTCACTTACTATATGTTTATGGTATTCCGATTTATTTCAAGATTTTTGCAACATATTTCACTTATGCATATTTCGAATTCTGATCCGCATTAAAGAAAGACAGAAAAGGAACATATTTTAATAAAAAATAGTTCTCCAGTTCTCCGATTTGTTATTAATTTAATTAAAGTAGCAAAGATTTTTAATGAATCGCATAATTAAAGACAATTATGACTGGCTTTATTGCTCGAAGAGTTAGAAAATGTCTATCCAAGCGTTACATAATAAATTTAACGCGATTACTACAACGATTATGTAACAAGGGAAATAATTTGCAAAAGATATATGTATATATGTACATATACACCTACCTAAGTACATACATACATACCTGTAAATCTAGTAAGGTGGAAGTAAAAGCGTTCGCGGTTACGATTCGCACGTTCTCGTAATTCCACTCGTCGTTGAGCGCAATACAAAGTGTGAGAGTGTATGTATATACATATATACATATACTTATGTTCATGTGTAGTCTGTCTGCCTTAGCGGTCATGCGGTATGCCATCGGGATGTGACGGCACTTTTGCGCAATTTACTAATAAAACACGATTTCATTCCTTGGCCGTAGTGTGGGTTGAACTTAATTAAAATTGTATTAAGAAACGCTAAGCTAGCGATGAACTAAACAGCAAAAACGAATACTAAGAATGCTAAGAGTAAAACAAAATGGTGGAACAATGATGAATAGCTGATGTGCTGATTTAACTTCCTTAGAAGTTGTTCGAGTGAGGAAAGTGGCAACTTTAACCGGCCAAAAGGGTGTGTATCTTCGATGACGATGTATGCTTATGTAATCAATGTTTTAAATTTATGCTGGCTATTGGTGGGGTGTTTACAGTTAAAAGTCAGTCATGGAAATTTCGTACTGAAACCTATCTTCGAGAAGATTGTTTCATTATATTAATGGAATTTTGCTAAACGGTTGGACATAAGAGTGTGGCCGGAACACCAAACGGATCAAAAATACCATTGAAGTGATCATGTTGATGCTGTCACTGGTTACCGTGAAGTAAACTGAAACTTTTCAAGAAGACCTTTTGGGCCTTACATAGAGCCCACTTGAAAAAGGCTTTCTTGAAAGCTCTTCTACTTGAAGATCGGGTTTTCGTAATCTCCAGTATCTAACAAAGAAATTTTCCTTAATTTTTTGAGTTTTAAAAGGATAAGAGATTTCAAGAGCAAACCCACACACAAAAGCTCGTTACACTTCTCATTCACACTAGCGGAGAACATTGAGTCTTCAACTGGAGCGACCGGGAGTGCTGATCGGAGCTTCCAACAGCATAGGCTCCAATTCATAAAGTTTCTATAGGCTTTTATAGCTGAATCCATTCTGTCGGATATACGTAAGATCAGAGATTCCGTCATTCCTCCATTCCTTGTTCGAGGGTGCTATTTCGCATGATGCCAAGGTGACGTCAAGGACTTCTTCCTTGCCATATTGTACTAAATCTTTATTCATTTCAATATACTACTATTGAATGTGAAATGTTAAAAAGTTAAATCTAAACTCGACCATCATGAAAACCAAAAAACAACAAATCCCTCATTTCACATTTTTTTGCACGTCTACAAGCTGAAGTGATTGAGATTTATTGCGCCAACTCGTGTGGCGATGAATAATCCACACCGCAAGATCACACACTTATTCGAGCGGATGCTCAAGCGTGGACAGTCCGTTGGACGTCGTCGTCAGTTGCAAAGGCGATGTCGTAAGCACATTTCAATAAGTCCAGTTCCGCCCGTACACTTACATACATACCTAGATGTACGTTGTATGTGTATCCCTATGTAACTGTATACTCGGAGATTATCGCCACCGCGCGCTAAGTGAGGAATTTTCTAAGCTTCACAACGACTACCGCGCCAAGACAATATCCAAATATCCATTCCCTCCACCTGTGGTTGGCTTGCGCGAGGTCACGACCTACACGTTGCTCGCTCGTTTCGTAAATTAAACGCACTACAATTGGTTTTTTCCGGGCGTTATTCATTAAACCTTAAGATTTCATAAAATAGTTTCGCCTCCCTTGCTTCGCCTCGAATAAAATAGACAGCGCTATGATTGAGATTTTGCCTTCATGTCTGTCAGGCATCCGTGTACATAGCACTTATAGTAGGTATGTACTTAAGTATAATATAATATAAGCATTAGTAGGGTGTGTACATTTTTAGAGAACGAAAAATCTTGAAGAACTGCCAAGTGCACGAGTTCAAAGTAAATAAATGTTAGATTTTTCTACGGCTTTCTTTCTAAACACTATGAATAATTGCCATGCCTGGTTGATCCTTTTTGGTAGATATAATATCATAGTGATTTATGTTTTATTATCCAATCTAATGTATCCAAATACTGAATGAATCTGAAGTCTGAAAATCAAGTAAGTCTTTAGTCGTTTCTTTATGCTGTTTGACCCGCTGATAATCTCAGTACCGAGTCGGGCTAAAAATGCTTCGATTTTTGTAAGGACACTATCTTACTGTTAACATGTTAACAAAATGTGTAAGAAGTTTTCGAATTTATCGGAGATAAAGGGTGATCCATTTCGAAGTTCTCTACTTTTTCTTTAGAAAAAACACACAAATTTAATGGTGAGTGTTCATTATCATTCGAAATTACAGTCTTTGGCATTTATTTTTTGAAGATTAACTTTTTCAAATGTTGGCCGCGGCTATGTCACAGATGGTCCATCCGTTGAGTCCAATGTTCGATGACTACTTCGAGCATTTCGTCTCGTAACTGGCGAATGACACAAGTGATGTTTTGCTCCGAGGCCTCAATCAAAGCGGGATTGTTCGCATAGATTTTAGACTTTACATATCCACACAGGATAAAGTCTAACGAAGTGATATCGCACAATCTTTGTAGCCAATCGAACGGCCCAAAACGTGAATCTATCTGTTCACCGAAGTGTTATCTCAATAAATCCATAGATTGATGCGATGTGTGTTAAGTTGCGTCGTTTTGTTGAAACCAAATGTCACCGAGGTCACGAGTTTGAATTTCAGGCATCAAATAGTCGGTTATCATGGTGCGATAACGGTCGCAATTGACAGTTACGTTCTCACTGGCATCATTTTTGAAGAAATATGTACCGATAATTCCACCGGCCTACAAACTAAACCAAACAAAGAGTTAAAATGGCAGCTCTTGAATCTCTTCAGGTTGCTCTTCGGCAATTTTGCTTGTTTACATACCCCATTAGTAATCGCTAGACAAAATTTGACTCGAAAACTCGGATCTTCTTAGAACTTTTCAAGAGCTCATAGAGTGTAGCGATGCCGCTTGGGAAGGTCGAACGTCTTCAGTTCTTGCACAAGCTGTATTTTGTACGTTTTCAATTTAAAATCTCGACGTAAAATGTGCCAAGTCGTTCCATACGTCAGTCCGAGTTGCTGCGAATGGCGCCGAATCGACTCTACACGGTCAAATGTAGTGTTTATGTATATCTGGTCAGTATCATTTTTTCTACATGTTTTGTATATTGCTACGTTTGATTTTTTCGACCGTAGGCCATTGTGTAAATACTATTTTTTTGTAGAGCATTAGTTTTTAGGTTTAATTCGGGAAGAAGCCCGGAAACTCGGAAACTCTGCAGCAGTAGATACCCTTTCTTTTTGAGACGTCGAAGAGCGCGTGTAACTCGAAAAATAATAAGTTTTTTCACCAAAAATTTTACTTTGTATTCTTGAATTATGTATGAATATGTATGCCCTCAAAAGTTTAAAACAATTGATACCGAAGTTTTTTCTTTAAGAACCCAAATAATCGCCATTTTTCTCAGCTGACTAGGTGCGCCCTTTAAGGTCATAAAAATTACTTATCAATATGATTTTGAGAGCCTTTAAGGCAAATTATGAAATATTTATATTTTGTACATTCCCCGCCCTTATAGTTAGTTGTATATTATGTATGTATAACTGATATCAGAGTGAAACAACGGATTCATTGATGTACTCGTGTGTATGTTTGTACTGCTACAGCCTGCGCAAGATTTCACTGCATAATTTTACAACGCTCGCTTAGCAGCAGCAGCAAAGACAGACAGCTCACTTAGTCGCATTTTAACAATTTTCCACAACTTGCTTTATTTCTTTCATTTTGTATATGTTTTTTTACTATATTTAAGTGGTTGCTGGGATTTGGTTGATTCTGGAAATTGCTCGTTTCTCGTTGGCACACACACACACACACATATTTAAGGTTGTTGATTTAAATTTATTGTGATTTTTTATGATATGATAATACACAACATGAATGCCGCGCTGCATAACTGCTTACATTTGCATATGTATGTATGTATGTATGTAAGTGTGTGAGTGCCTAATATGCGTAAATGATATCGTCTGTCTTGGAGGCTGTGGCTTTCCTTTATATTGCTATTTGTTATATCTTCTTGCATTTATGTATGTATGTGTATGTGTATGTGTGTTTTTAGCACATGCACCGCATCCGCCATTGATAATTAAGCCTGTGCTATTGTCTGTGGTTAATCACTTATGTGTATGTATGTGTGCTTAGCATAGACAATGTCAGTGTAATTTTCATTGTGACAACTTTTTAAAGTCTACAACTTTGTCCATGGTCATGAATCACAAAGTGAGTTTGGTTTGTAGCAATATTATTTGCATGTATGTATGTGGGAGGTACATACATACTTATGTATATAAAATATATATTGCTTAAAATAAAGTACGAACAAATATACATATATATACATAAATGTATGTATATACATATATTCATAAATAAACCGTGTCCCCTGCAAATCTCGCAGCTGCTGATTTTTTCAATCAAACTTTCTTCAGCACACCTCTTCTTTATTATTGACCCCTTCAAAACAGGACTGAGCTGCATTTCAACTTTCTTCATTATTCTCGCTTTGCTTTAAACAAAATTTATAATTTCATACTTTTTTAAGCGTTTATATTTATATATACAACTTATATACACATACATATACATTATATGTAAATATATTGTAATATAAACAAATATCAGCCACATTTACCTTAATTATAACCGATGCCTACAACCTTTAATGAAATCTGATCCACTCGCATTTGTAATAAAAACGCGTTCGTTGGCTGCTTTCATTTGATATTGGGCAGCGGAGCGTGTATCTCGTGGTTTGTGTCAATTAACGCTTTGGCATTGCCTGTCTGCGTTCCGATTGCAGGCTTTTTTGCCTTGCACTTTTTCTTTAATTTTCACCTATTCATCTTTTTGTAGCCTTTTTTGCTTTTTTGCTTTTTCGGTTTTATTTTTTCTATTCGATTTTATTTCTGTTTGTTCGGTATTAATTGGTGTGAATTTCACACAATCACGAGTCCATCAATAAAAGCAGAAATGAAAATATTTTTTTAGCCATACGGGTTATTTATATATATGTACATATATGTACCTTAGCAGGTGTTAACCTATTTACTAAAATATATCGAATAAATTTGTGGAGCTTTCCGTTTTGACAGGTTTGAGCCGGATTTTCGCGCTGTATTTTTTTTTTGTTGCGTCATATTCGTTTAAACATCGAAGTCTGTTGTGATTGCAGCTTCTGGACGTCGTGCCTTCCCTCTGGAATCTTGTACTACTGATAACCATATTTCGCTATATTGAAGAGCTTCGTTTTGCTGCGGCTCGTGGCTCGACGTTCATGTACCGCAGTGAATTCTAGGGCTGGGCAACAGAGTCTCTTTTCCTCCAGCAATTTGTGCTCCTTTATATCGCCGCAGTACTATATGTCATATGAATCCACTTTTCTCAGCCCTTGTCCCGTCTGTTGCATTTTTTGGACAGCAGTGATGTCAGCATTTACTCTTACGAAGTCGTCAACCAACTGGGCGGCGGCATTTTCCCATTTTAGGAACCGTACATACCCTGTGCATGCCCTTAAATCGTAATCATTAATACGTTTGCGGTGGTCGTCATCAAAGGGGAGTCTCTCATCCGAAGCTGATTTCTTCTTTTCATTGGGGGTGTTGTTTACGTGGCGAGTCCCAAACCCACGCGATACTCTGGGAGGGATGTTTCGTCTTCTCACTTTAGTTCGCCTCCAAACGGATGTGTTTTGGTTACTCAGAGGATACTTGGTCTAAAATTGGAAATCGTGAGCTGCTTGAACCATATGTAAATCAATCGTTTCTGTCCACTCCCAAGTGAATGGCGCTCAGAGAACTTTCGTTAATCCTCCATTCTCCTTGATTCTAACCAAGCCCTGAAACTAAGGGCGAATCTCTGTCGCTAACCTAGTGTTTCTCCCATTGGTCAAAGCTGGCCATCTTAGTTCCTTCAGACGGTTAAATTGTACAGGACGGAACTATGTGTTTGTCGATATGGATGCGCTTTGGATCATCCCGCGTGATCCTGCTACTCGAAGGTTTGTTCCTAAATCTAAGGTGGCAGATATGAAAAGACCGTTGGAAAATACCGATTTTACTGGAAAGCCGTCAATTTCATCACACAGTAAAGAAATTTATATAAATAGTTCAGTCGATTGTACGGTTTTCACGTCCACGTATGGACCTCCTGGAAGAGCAACGATTGTTAGTTGGCTAATTTTAGCTCCTTAGCTCCATATTTAAAATGTTTCTGCTTCTCTGGTTTTGCATATCGTATATTCCACATAACATTGCTGTCTTCTCTATTTGAAGTTCGCCAAAAGTAACACATTTTTAACCCTGTCTTCACCCATCATTTACACTCGAGACAAAGATAGCATTTCTTTATTATGATTGATTGGGTAATATGAGCTGCGAATTAGTCGGGCTTAGTTCGGCACGGTACACGTGCACTTGAGTATGCTATTTTTAAATGAATACACACGTACGTGTGTATGTGTGTGGATTTCACTTATTGAAATGATTGTTTTCAAGCACAAACTACACGTTTCTGCTACACTTTTCTGCCAGACTTCCAGCAGCAGCCGTTCAAGCAGTCAGCCAAGCGGAGAATCGCTAAATTTTACACAGTTGCATATTGCTGAATGCGTATACACACATATGCATACACAATCGTATTAGCATGTGTGTGTGTGTGGCGTAGCAAAAGTAATTTGCATCTAGTTACGAAGAGATAAGTAGGCGCAAAAACTGAACAAACAATTGGGATTTTTCACATAACTGCAAAATGATCTAGTAACTAAGGGTTACTAACTGCACAGTTTCTGCCAACAAAGAAACAAAATTTTGTTTTGTACACAATATTTCGATAAACAACACTGTGTTAGAATATTTGAGATTAGAAATTGCTGGGCGATAATAAAGGCGCGTCAATATTTGCCTTCAACGGAATGTATGAAAACTCTGACTCTTTGTTGGTTTTTTAGTCTACTTTCGAGATCGACAAATGTTCGACACTGGTCTCTAAATTCACTGCGATACGAATAATTTGTAATATTTTTTTATTGTTATGATTTCTTCTGTACATTTACATAGCGTCATGGTAACCTTAGAAAATTAAAAGCAATGTAAAACTAATAAACAACTTTTGAAGTTTACAAATATGATTAGTACTTTATTAATTTAAATTCGATTATATGCAGAGTCTTAATTGAGGCAATTAGCAAAGTATCTATAAATATTTTGTACTCATTTTTTATTGACTTAATTTGGTTAGTAAAACATGTTCCAATGTTGTTTTGGAGTTTCTTCCATCTGTCGATTAAGATGTAATGGCCAATGGGTCATCAAAAATGGATCAACTGTTTTCTCCGTAGGCGTATAACGTATGTGCGTTACATGTCTTGTAAGTCTAATTTGACGAACTCTAGTATTCCTCACTATGATTCCATCTTCAAACTTAATTGTTTTGTGCCGAGATTAACGGTATTTATGAATTTAGGGTTGTTAAAGGGTCTAGTAACAATCGTCCATTTACAATTTGAACAAAATTTTCGCCAAATGGCCACCACGGCTCCCACTGTTTACACCGATGACTCGGTGCAGAATTTCAGCTGGAATTTCGGCTATCAGCACGTCGAGCGTTGCTGGTCATAAACCTTGGATTTAACAGACCACCAGAGTATATAATCCAGAGACGTTAAATCGCGTGACCGGGCATTTTTTGGAAATTAACGAGTCGCCATACTTTGCACGCAATGTGTCCATATTTAGAAGTGAGACATGAGGCGGCGCTCCGTCTTGTTGGAAATAGAGATCGTTCGCGTCGATTTCATCGAAAAAAAAGTCGATGATCATCGCTTTATAACGCTTCCTGTTGATGGTAGAGGCATTTCTTGCTTCATTTCGAAAAAATAAAACCCAGTGATGACGAGAAACCACAATCCGCACCAAACGGCCAACTTTTGAGAATGAAATTGCTTTTCCCGAATTACAAGGGGATTTGACTTCCCCAAAAAACGACAATTTTGTTTGTTGACGAAGCCATTAAGCCAGGAATGAGATATTTTCAAAAAACGCAAATTTGTAAATTTTTCGGCTGAACATATTGACTAAATTTGATACAAATCCGTAAGCAAACATGCGCCACGTGTTGTTAAAATTATATACGTCATCTATATTGGTAGACGTTATATAAATAAATGTTGTTATTAAATCGGTAATTTCTTGTTCTCTTTATACCCTCAACAGGTATTATAATACAAATTTTAACACACAGAAGGAAACGTCGGAGAACCATTTTGAAGTTCTCTACTTGTTTTTAAAAAAAAAACACAGAGACTTCATATTTAATGGAGAATGTTTATTATCATTCGATAGAACATTTTTTGGCATTTAGCTTTTGAAGATTATCTTTTTCAAATGTTGGTCACGGCTAAGTCTCAGATGGTCCATCCGTTGATTCCAATTTTCGATAACTCGTTCGAGCATTTCGACCGGTAAATGGCGAATGACATGCGTGATGTTTTCTTCTAAAGACTGAATCGAAGCGAGTAAAGTATACATATTTCCCCAGGAAAAATTCTAACAGTGTTATATCACACGATCTTGGTGGCCAATCGACCGGTCCAAAACGTGAAATTATCTGCTCACCAAAATGTTCTCTCAGTAAACCCATTGATTGATGCGACGAGTGGCGCCGTCAAGATCACGAGCTTCAATTTAAGGCATCAAATAGTGGATTATCATGGCGTGATAATAGTCGCCATTGACGGGTATGTTCTCACCGGTATCATTTTTGAAGAAATACCTCACCAAACCATTGTTTTTCAGGATGAAATGGGAGCTCTTGAATCTTTTCTCTTCGTCACAAATGTGGCAATTTTGCTTGTTTACATGACACAGAAATAGGCCATATCGCTGAAAAAAAATTTGGCTCGAAAATGTCGTAGCGAAACTATGTCGCTTGGGAAGTCGAGCGTTTTCAGTTCTTGCACACGCTGTATTTTGACGCTTTCAATTTTAGATCTCGCCGTAAAATGTGCCTTGTTGTTTTAACGGATTCTCAGTCCCTGTTTGGGTGGTAAGGGGTATCTGTGTTGTCGTTGACGTCATCTAACGGGAGGCCATGGAAACGTACTGTTTCGTCGTGATCGGACCAAAGGGAAAAGGGTGGTAGATCAGTAGGGTTGGCAGGGCATGCAAAGAGATGGTCAGTGTAATGCGGAGACTCGTTGCATGCAGGACATACTTTGGATATGTCGGGGTCTATTCTGGATAAGTAGGAGTTTAACCCGCTGCAATATCCAGAACGAAGCTGCGCTAGGGTCACTCAAGTCTAGTCGTTTAAAGCGTCAGGCCGAGATCCTGCGAACGGCGCCGTATCGACTCTCCACGGTGTTTGTCGTCGTTGTAAACGTTGTTCAGTCGTAAGTATTTCCACGTTGAAATGGCACACAATACTGAACAAAAATAACATGACAGCTTGACATAACTGACGCGTGAGTTGTCAAAAAGAAGCTATTGAAAAAAGCACCTCTACTTAGATCACTCGTTATGAAACCCTTAGTTTTTGAGTTATAGATCATAAATTTTGCACTTGTCCGAAGTTAACGTTGTTTTTTTTTTTTTGTTTTGCTATTTTGAATTCAGCCGAATTGTACGCTAGATAATGAAAATTTTAGAAAAGTTAAAATCTCTTACATGAACTATTACATAGAATAATACTAATTTGATTCATCACCCAATTAGATACTATAATCAAATATGTGGAGCAGCAGTCAAAAAATCATCGGACAATAAGCCAACTAACAGTGTTTTAAGTTAGTGGTACATTTTGGACCGTTATTATATTGCATAATAAATGTATACTAATAATACTAAATAGTAGCAGAGCAATGTGCCAATTAGTTTGAAACCATAAACCGAAATTACAGCACAAAATACAAAACAAAATCCAGTCGAATATTTAATCCTTTATTCTCTTCTTTCCCCAAAGAAAATTAATATTAGCACTCTAATTGAAAACCCTCGCATTTATTGTCCTTGAAATGAGCTCATACTTACTTGCTAAGTACTGAATTACCCACGTGTATCTAATTAGATGCGTCAAAGATTCCTAAATTAGCTCTTAATTATATACCACAATGCCACTTCTGCACCAAAGCAGTGAAAAATCGATAACAATTGCTCTCTAATAAGCAAGTGCTTTATAATATGCATTCATTGTATGTGCGAGTATGTATAGCAAAAGTATATAACTTATTTATTTTTGGCTATCGTTAATTCGTTGTCATATTTGAATTGCGTTTAATGGCCAAATATTGATTTCTTGTTGTATTTAGTTACACATACTATGTATGTATATACATACATATGTATGTGAGTGTAAGTAGTTAGTTGAAACGCTCTCCTGTATGAATACCAATTTGATTAATGACCCAAATACGAAACACATGCGAAATAAATATATGTACAAGTCGGTGAAACCAAAACTTTGGTTTTGACATTTCAACAATAATATATTTTTCTGTCCCTGCCGCTGCCGGCGCCTCTGTCTGTAAATGTATTAAATTTTTGATACTTTTTTATCGACCTTGAAAGTTAGACTATAGGTCTATTGGTAGACTTCAACGGTCGGTGTGTATGTATGTATGTATATTATGATTTATCTTCATTGTCATTTTTTCCTTTTTTGCTTTATAACCAGTTTATTACAGAAAATAATTTGAAATATTGTGCTAGAAACTTTGATGGAGAATGTAAGAGCTTTCAGAATAATTATTTTTGTTTTGTTTTACGGTATACATATGTATGTATGTATATGAATGTACAAATATTTGAGAATAAATTTGAAGTTGGGCTGGCAAATAGTTTCGGAGATATGAGCGTATTCGTAAGAATTTCTTTAACACAATGTACATAATTCGCTCCCAAAAGTTGAAACGCGTTTTTTCTCGAAGCACTGTTTTCAGGTTCGGTGACAAAAATTTCTCCGAAATTCTCCGATCAGCCTCTTAGCTATATTTGTGATTAATTTAGATTTCTTTAAGTTAAAAATCATCCTCAGAAAAATCTTCCTCCACCCCTTTTTTCATAAGTTCTGTTTTTGTTGGTGTAGCGACAAAAAACAATCCTAAAGTAATTTCAAGGAGTGGTGCCGAGTTGACAGTCCTTGGCCGGTTAAAAATAGGGCCCGTTCCGGTTACTTAGACACGTCTGTTGTAGGAACGGTGGAGATCGGTTACGGTATCAAGGGAGTTCTTTTTTTTTTAATTGAATTATTGATTGTTACGGGGTTATATACAGTTAGAAGCCGAAAAAAGCGAATTTGCAAGTTTTTTTTCTGAGAAAACTTTTAAATTTATTATTATATTCAAAAATAGCATTAGTAAAAATATTTATTTGGAAAGGAGCTAGAGCTGATCTCCGAAAGCTCCTTTCAAAAAAAACAAAAGGTTTTGCGTGGTTATGCCCCTTCGTGTTGAATTTTTAGACTTCGAAGCCATTGAAAAGACTTCACGAAATACTTCAGCGTATTTTTTTTTAAGCTAAAACCTTTAAACCACATCTCTCATGGATCAATGAATATTTTTTAAAAGTGTTGCCATCTGTCTAAAAATAAAATTGCTTAAATATGAATAGAAAATATTGTATGATATGAAAATCAAGAAATAAATAGTATTTATATGTACATAATATATGTATATCTATATACAGAGTTGCCACCTTAAAAAATAAAGTTTTAATTAAAATAACTATTTCGCAAAAGCTACAATACACCAAAGCAACTTAAGAAATATTTTTGCTAAAAAGTTCAGAACAGAGTTGCCACATTTTTTCAAATAATGAAATGCAGTAAATGAGGGTTGTCAACTGCCAATATTTGCGTTTAAATAAATTTCGACTTTATCGTTTTTTGTGTTGTTGCTATTTGAAGATATAAAAGAAAAAATAGTTCTGCTTTCATACTCCATTCATTAAACCCAATTTAGTTGGATACCCAAAAGTTTAGAATTTTCATACATACACCACGCTTTCCCACTTAACAACGATTTTAAATATGTACATTTAAGTCACTCTTTTAATCTCCCCAGCTGATTGTAAATATTACATAACAAAGGGCATTACGATGTCGTGCCAAACATGTCAGGCAAAAGGAAGTGCAGTGGTATCCTATTTCAATGTCCTTTGCATGCCAAGCTTCGATTTTGTACGCTTACATAATCTCTATAAGTATATATAATATACCGTTATGCGTGTAGCGTTTGTGTGCTTTGCGCATTAACCCACAAACAGCGCTATTGTGTTGAGTTGTTTAACCCCCACCCACAACCCCCAGCTCTTGGCATGAAAATAGTCACTACAATTTTTATAGCTGTGAATAGGCATTTTGGCTTGATTTTTGTTGTGCTGATAATTTTGGGTACTTTTTAACGTTGTTGTTGATACACTTGATTGCTTTTTGTTGTTGGCTTTTTCTTTTTGATTGCTTTTTCCATTGCCGCTCAAACACATGTACATGTCGTCACTTAGAATGCGAAACAACGTATCAACAAAAAAATCGAAATTGAGTTTTTTTTTCATTCCTTTTACATATGTACATATGTATATGCATGTAGCATAAAATTTTCAGCTTCCAATGTCAGATATAACCAACTTATAACCAATATATAACCATTTTATAACCGAAACTCTAATTTTGTTTCAATATGAATGGTTTCTACTATACCGTTTTTCCTTTACCTATAAGCTTATGAAAAGTGTTGTTACGTTATTTTGCATTTTAGGTGACAATATGTAAATATCTGGTTACTGTATGGCATATCTAAAGGCGGCGCTGTGTAGTTACACTTGTACCGTTTATTGATTTTGTTCGCTACTCTTTCGTAATTATCGCTGCGGCTCGTCAACGCCATCGCCAATAGCCCATTTCCCTTGTACGTCATTGTCTTTTATTTTTAACATGCGCACACACACACATACACAAACATGCAAACACACATTAACCGCCATTAGCGCCTGTCAAATCGGTGTTTGCATTCATGCATATGTTTTTTTTCATGCATATGTGTGTGTGTGCGTGTGCGTGTCTATGTGCATATCTATAAAGTGTATATTAGTTTGTTATCGCTTTGATGATTTTTATTCTTTTGGCCTCACTCACTTCGATTTCAAACTGATTGATCAATTCGATGCAGCGTTTTTCTTCTTATATGACACAATATGACGGCGCTGTTGTTGTTTGTAGACATATACTCGTACTATGTGTATATAACAAATGATATAGATATGAAAATCGTGACAATTTGTATTTAAATGTCAATTAATCGATCAGCAGTTTTTGTGTTTGGCGTTAAATGATGAATTTATAGCAAATTGTTTGTTCACATGTACATATGCTATTGTATGTCTGGGCCGGTAGTCGAATCCCGTAGTAATTTTCGATAGAACAGAAAGGTATTAGACTTGAAAATCAAATATATTGGCTAGTCGAAAAAGTCTTTTCGTATTTTGTCAATAGATGTTGTCGCAGTCGTATATCTCCAGTGCTACCAATCACATTGTGTCATACCATATAGTGCTGGAAAGTTAATATTTTAAGCTTCATTTAACCAATAAAATTTAATTCGGAGAATTTGAAAAAAATTACAGCTGTTCAAAAATGAATGAAAATAATGACGAAATTCGCTATATTTTGTAAATTTTTTATAAAGAGGGAAGAATGCCACGCATGCCACCAATGAAATTTGTGAAGTTTACGGAGACGATGTTGTATCAGTTCGTTTAGCACAACAATGGATCGCTCGCTTCCGTTTTGTCTCGGAGGAGATTAATCATCATCCTAGAAGCCGCGGCAGAAGTTTGCTGAGCGTCCTGCAGTACCTCCGATGTCCTCAGTGTACCACTGAATTATGCTCCCCTCAGTAGTAGCTTAAGTATGGAATCCCTGCAGTCAGCCTTACTGCGGAGAGTAACTTTAAGGTGGTAGTCTGGTAACTTGGGTTCAAAAAATCGAAATTTTTTTTGCTTAATTTGAAAGTACAATGTCTTGAGAATATATTGTGAAAATTTCAGATAGAAATTCGAAATATTTCGGGAGTTATAACGAGTTTCCTAGAGCGCCTCGGAATCCTCTTTCTCGGAGTTGTTGAACTTTAAATGCGTTTTTCTCAAAACATTGTTTTTCTGGTCGGTCCTAACTTTTTTTCTACTGAACCGATTGCTTTCAAATTTTAAAAGGCTGTTCTACACACTTATAGTTCTCGTCGGTACTAACGAAAATTTTTTTCACCCTTAACTTTTTATTTTACAACCCTTTATTTGCAAAAATAAAATGACTTTCGTCATTTTGTTATTTAGCCTTGAAATTTAACGTCATTAGTTCCGACCAGAATGACATGTCTATAGATTAAGAATAATCAAGAATATTTGATTTCAGATAACATCAAGAGCCAAAATCACCCGGGCCACCCACGTGCATTTTTTTTTTGAGGTTCCAACTTCGAGTGACAATAATAATAGCAATAAAGTATTAAATTTTTTCAAATACATTTTTTTTTATATTTTCAATATGTAAATAAAAACACTCTAAATATTCAAGACAATTCATTTTTATTTTCCTATAAAAAACCACCCTCCAAAGAAGTCATGAAAATAGGCATAAGTTGCCAGACTACTACCTTAAACTGCTTTTTGAAGAAGGGCCAGTGAGTTAGGGGGTATAGTGAATTTACACGATTTTTTCAACAATTAGAATCGGAGACTCCTTAAAATACTTTTATAAATGATCAGCATGACAAGTTATGTCGATTTAGCTTTGTCGGTCGTCGGTAGGTCCGTTTTTCTGTAACATACATATATAAGCGAACTTGAGTCCCTAAGTTTTTGAGATATTGATTTGAAATTTTGCACATTTTCTTTCCATTTCTCTTTTTCTCTCCATTTGTCGGATTCACCGAAATCGGACCACTCAAAAATCAAGTCGTATGTTTCTTTAACTTTTTACACAAAGGCACAAAGTAAACGAGTAGATATTTAAAAAAAATATCTAGAATTGAAAAAAATCATTAATTATTTTAGAAAAATTATATGAAAATTTTCAAAAAAGAATCCATTAATTATTTTAGAGAAATATATGTCCAAAATTATGCGAAATACGCGCTATACTTTTAGGCGCATACACGCCTTTTATACATTACTACAATTCTCAACCTGGTAATGCAATATTTTGTTAATATATTGCTTATTTATAGTTATAAAAATATTTTAATAATTTTATTTGTAATATATTTTCTTCTTCGATCTCAAGTAAGCCCCAGAAAATTCTCTAGGAGATTTTTCATGACAATCACTGTTGGGTTTTGGATCAAACTCATCCACCCTCCTTTCTATGAATTAAGTTTTTGTGCGCTTAGGCTGTTGTTATTGACAATAGCTGGAAAAAATATATGGAATTTTCCTGAGCCCGATTTCAGTTTCTACAATTTTCAGCTTCCTATCATTTATTCGCTGTTAAACTTCACAAGCGTCATATATTTAAGCTTAAAAGAGTATCATTATCGACTCTAAAATGCATACTTAGGAGTATATCTAAGCTTAAAAAACTCTAATTATCGACTCTAAAATGCATGCATGGGAATAGAAATGCAATCTTCTCATTACCTTAATTACTGTCTTCCTAACCATTTTAACCCCACCCCACTTGCCTTTTATTATTTTTCCAGGCAAGAGAAAATTATTTATTTATTTCTTCAGACTTTTATTGTGACCTAATGAGATGTGTTGAGTTGAGTAACTCCACTCCCCCCCAAACCTCATATGAACTCCTTAAATATTTGTTATTCCTATACTCTCGACTTATTTTGTATAATGTGCTCATAATCATATGGCGTTTGGAACAATGCGCTCACGTCCAATGCACGCACATATGCCGTGCCGTGCCTCCTGTCGCATGGCCCGCATACCACATGTTGTCCCATGCCAAGTATGCGTCATGCAGTTATGCCCCATTTCGTCGATGCTTCTTCTTGCTGGAATGCACACTAGTACATAAATATATTTATATATACATATACATATGTATATATATAATTTATAAATATAAAGTTGATTAAATTTTCTGTTACCAATCGGTAAATTTAGCTTTTAATAATAGCTAACGGTATACTTTGAACATAAGCTTTGTGTCATGTGTATCATTCTTTCCTGTATCTATAGCCTTTTGCAATTGATTGATTGTGTGGCGTCTGACAAGCGATTTTTGGATATTTGACGTCACAGCCGTTCTTTAAGTATATTTCTATAATTTTTTAAATTTTTTTTCTCCTAAACTCGTCTTATTGTCTTGTACGTCGATTTTTGTCGTAAATTACTCGCTGCTTTTGGCCTCAGCTAGCTGAGTAGCGCACACATTCCTATACGCACATAAATATCAATATGGTTGCATAATATGAAGTTATGCGCACTTCAGCCATAAAGTTGCTTGACATCTTTATTCTTTCTTTATTCTTCGGTTCAGCTAAGGGTTGCTTTGGAGAGCGCGCTGTGCAAATTCCTTCACTTAATCTGACTTTATTTTAATAATGCCATTACAGCTCGAGTTTCGGCATACAAATCGTAAGCATAAAATTTTAGTGCTGCCAGATTGTTTTTTATTTTTATTATTACTTATCTTTTTTGTAGTTGTTGTTTTACGCTCTTTGCCATGGTGTGCTACATTTTCTAAGCGCTTTCATCCCTTAATCTGACTTTGCTGAGCTGGTATGCGGCACACACTCATACACACACATATACAAGTACACACATTTGTGCTTTGTAGCTTTGCGGGTGTGTTCAAAACTGGTTTTGTTAAGGTCTTTTAGGCGCATGCGCAATGCATGCCGCTGTACAACGATTATGCATGCAGTTCATCAAATTATACAAAATATTTATTTGAAATAAATTCACCTAGCGACTATACCTACACTTTGAAGTTTTTTTCACATTAAATTTACCGTAAGCTGGACGAAGTACAATTGAAGCTTACTTCTAACAAAGGCCGTTCAAACCATATTGCCTTATGAAAATACCGTTAATGCACACATAATATACTTTAATTGTATTTTGCAGTCCTTGTAAGCGCAGCCTGTGGAACACGTCATCGCCTCCAGCGCCAGCAAGTACCGTTACGTAGCCAACAATATACATATAGACTGCTGCATAGCGTACAAACACATACACACATACATACAAATATACGCCAATATGAGTTATTATGCCGCCCCACCAGTTGGCCTGCCTGCCTGCCTGCCCCACTGTAGGAAGAAGTGGCAGGTGCTTGTACAACTTGCCACAGTGCCACACATTTTATCTCGACAAGCACACGCACAGACAGCCGCACTCAATTGTATCTGTGTGTTTAACAAGCTTTTGTTGGTGCCACTGTTGGCATGTACATAAGTACATATATGTATATGTATGTGTTCGTGTGCCTCAATCAATTTTTGTATGAAATGTGTGATTTCTATGTTTTTGCTGTTGTTGTTGCTGCTGCGCTTCGTTCGCGTTTCTTGCAAACCAATTTGTGCAATTTCTCGAATCGTGACTTCTTGCTTTGCTCTACTTTATGCACACGCTCGGCTGGTCGGTCGCTCTGTCGCCGCGTCGGCCGCTCTCGTTTGGCGTTTAGTGTCGCACTCCGCTGCCGCCCCGTCCGCTCGCTGACTCGCCTGCAGTAACAACAATGTCACTTCATTTGTGTTGATTATTTGTTGGCGCTGGAAATTGGTTTTATCAGAGTTCTTCGCGTGCGGTGACGGTGTTGGGGACGGAGATGGTGAGTGCTGGTGCGGTGTGCGGTTTGTATCGCCAACAAAGCGATTAAACTAACAAATCGCGGCAAAATCTCGCACATCGGCAATTCCGGCTGATGACGACAGCGCACAAATGAGATGTGTGCGGCCAGCAACAAAATGTACAGAGAGCGGCAGCGGCAAAGAGATTCGGCGTGTGGTCGTATGAAATGTTCTTGATTATTTGTATGAGCACGAAAAAATGTTCTGGCAAAGTTACAGTGTATGGAGAATTCAGTTGCCGGAGTCTGTTTTTCCGCAAAAAAAATCTATAATTGTGTTCATTAACGGTCGTTATACTTTGACATGAATTTATGTGAATTTGTATCAACACGCTTTCTTTCTCAGTTTCTATGACAGCTATATGCTATAGTGATCCGATTTGAATAATGCGTTCGGGGATTGTAGCGTTGCCTTAGATAATAATCTATGCCAAATTTCGTGAAGATATCTTATCAAATAAAAAAGTTTTCCGTATGAGGACTTCATTGTGATCGTTCAGTTTGTATGTCAGCTATATGCTGTAGTGGTCCGATCTGAGCAATATATTTGGAGATTATAACATTGCCTCGGAAAAATATCCATACTAAATTTAGTGAAGCTATCTTGTCATATAATGGGTTTGTCACAGAAAAACTTGATTTTGATAGGTCAGTTTGTATGGCAGCTATGTACATATATGATATGTTGGTCCAAAATCTGTCATTCTGACAAAAGAGCAACTTCTTGAAAAGAAACGGAGGTGTGTGCCATTTCAGATTGATATCTCAAAAATTTACCGACTCATACGCATATATACAGATGAACAGACGGACAAACGCTTACAGCTAAATCGGCTCAGCCCTTCATGCTGATCATTTACTAATGTATTTTACCTATAGGACCACCCACGTTTCTTTCTTGGTGTTGCACTTGATGACAAATTTAATATACCCCGCTCGGGGTATAAAAATAAAATACATATGTGACCTGGTCTACGAAAAGGGGGCTAACGTGCGAAAACTAGTTTTCTGGGAAAAGCTGTTAAAAATAATTGTCAGTTTCTCGTTATCTCATTAATTGTTCTCCTTTTTTCTCCTAATCCCCCTTTTCGTAGACCAGGTCACATATGTATATAAAATATGGTAAATCAGTTGAAAAATTCCAAAATTAATTTCAACTAAATTGCATAACTAATAAAAAAAAACACGAAATCAACGTGTAAGCACCAAAACACACCACTGTACATTTGCAACGGTTCATGCCAAGGGAGGCTCATATCAGCGTGCAATTGTTGCTACTCGCCGTTTTCCACCCTGTCACAACGAGTACCATGTGCTCTGAGATATTTGAAGCGAAGAGCAATCTGAGGGATTCGGGCAGAAACCAGCAAAATTATCGAAAACTTTCCGTGCATTTTGCGCTCGTCCCATACAATACCCTTCCATAGTATCTCATTGATTTCCTCCTACCCGCCATCAGCTCAGCATTTTTATTACATTTGCTTGCTTTTATTATGGCATATAATTGTTCTTATTGTTGTCGAATTTGTTGAGTGAGCGCGCGCGCTCGGACTCTCTTGCTGCTGCGCGGCTGTCACAGGCGGAACTCAACAACAAAGCGGTCGATTAGCTTTCGGCGACGTACGGCAGGGCCATGGCAACAGCAACAACATGTGTTGAGTGTGTTGGAATGTGAACGAAAAGGCAGAGCGCAGGCTGGCTGCCCGTCGGTCGAGCACGATGCGAGCGGCGAGCGGCGTTCGGCGGTGAATTGTGTGTTTGTTTGGCTCGTGGGCTCGTTGGCTCGTTGGCTGACAGTGAAAGCTTAATCGCTCTGTACGCGTTGAAAATTTTCAGTCGAGCGCTGATACCGAACAAGGAAGGTCGGTCTAGGCAGAGATTCTCTACTCGTCTCGCGGGCTTCTTACACAACACTTAAGCGCAGAGCAAAAGAATAGAAAATTTTTGAGAATAGAAATATTATATATATACTGTGTGGTGGTGGAAAATAGTTGGAAAAAGTCATATATATGTACATATAATAAGGATATTGAAAAGTTTTTGAAGTAAAATCCGAAAAGTACAAACCGCTACGCTTAGGCGGAAACAATTCAACGACAGTATTTGGCATACAAAAAGAAAATCAATTAACAAGAGTATAAAGTGCAAATCAAACGTTTAATTACATATACGTCCAAGCAAGGGAGAATTTCAAAACGCGCTAGGGGCTACTTAGTAACCCCCGGAAAAAAACCAACAACAACTATAACATCGAATAGAAACAGGAAAAATTATTGTGTAATACCACCCCGAGTAGCTGCCGCAGCAGTCAGGTACCCAATCATAAAATCATCATATAGCATATATATAAAATTGTGCCACACCGTGCCACTGCATATGCCAACAAAAAGGCCATTCCGCCGCTGTGGTCCCAAAGGTTTTGCAAACATTTTTTCACTAAGTGGAATTCTGTGTAGCACCATTTGGGGGCTCAACGTAAGACTTGGCTTGTGACGCAGGCGTTGGCAAAGGCACAAGTAGTGGCAAAGGCGCAGCAGCGGTGGCGCCGAAGTGCTGTAGAAAATGTCCTTGTTCGAAATCGATTTTTCTCAACTCAACTTGCCCATAAACTCGACACACATCACGCATGAAAACTCGCATGTGCGCGTGTGTGCTGCTTCGTGAAGTGTGTTTTTGTATATATGTGCTTAAGAACATGGCGAAAAGTGAGAAAAAATAAATTATTCAAAAAAAAAAAAAAATAATATTTTTTACTACGAAAAATGCTGACTCGTTAAAAATTGTATAAATAAAGTATTGATTGAGCGAAAAGTGTGCAGTTAACGGTTTAAGAAAAATTCAATCGATCGAAAAAGTGCGCAAGCAGAACGTACATATACATACAGACATTTATACATATATATAGTGGTGTAAGAAAAGAGTGCTAGGAACGTACGGACAAACCATAATCATACATACATACATAAGTAGAAATGCGAAGTGTTGAGGCGCTGGCGCATTCTTGGCGCTATATTCCATACTTTACACCAATTTCTGTGTGTGTGTGTGTGTGTGTGTTTGTTGTAGGTGGAAACTTGTTAAAAGAAGGGCAAAGCACAATTGTACCATTTATGTGTATACGAAGGAGGGCATAGCCGCCGCGCACTCCAAAGCGCCGCCAAAGGAAACGACGCCAGCGCCGATTATGATGTTACTCATACGTCGTGTGGGCCGCCTTGCGCCGAGTTGGGCGTACAAGAGGGCGCGCTCGCTCAACACCACATGCGTTGCACAACAGTTTCGATTTTTCACAGCCAAAAACTGTTAGCCTAGTGCTCTATACTAAGGAACTAATGGCACGTCAAAGGAATTTTCAAATTATTTTCTCGAAATTTTCGAATTAAATATTTGCTTTGACTAAACCTGAAAAAGACAATTAATATTGCTTTTCATTTTTCTCTTAATTAAACGTTTGTAATTTTACAAAGCAATGTCTGTTATCGTTGGCTTTTGCCGACTTTACTTCCGCACTTGTGCTGCTTATCATTGTCTGCAATATAATCAATCATTACAAGCGCTTATCTGAAGGCAAAATTGTGATTCATATTAATTTATGCCTGTCGAAACATCCAAAAAAAAAGAAAAAGGCGAAAAAATAGTAGAGGCTTATCGTGAGATTTTAGATAAAAGTGGAGGTCATAGTTTATGTAATGGTGTATATGATAAATTTCGATGATTGTTGAAATGAAAGCCTTGTTATCTAATACGATATAATTGAAAAATTATTAAATAATATTTCTCATATTATATACATATATATCCAACAACTGAGGAAAATTATAAATTTTTTGTCAATTTCCTTGCTCTTTGTATGAATCAAAATTTCCAGCCTTATTTTTATCACAAAAAATAACTTCATTGCAGTTGCTAAGTACCAAGTACAACGGCGTTACATACATACATATATGCTCGGTTTCTGCTTTATTAAGACATAAGACCTATTTGGAATATTGAAAATCCATAAATATTCATTTATACCATATTTTTGAAATATTTTACCATATGAAATTTCAAAAAACTAAATTTTTTGAATTTTCAAAAATATTAAAAATATTTTCCTTTCTCCAAAAAAAAAAATCAAAAATTTTCGATATCCCGAGCTCTTTCAATTAATTTTCCTGAAAAATGTTTGCTTTTCTTGGCTGCAAAAGCTTTTTAACCGCTTTCAAAATATAAAAAGTAGTTTTTCTTCATTTTAAGATTGAATATTTTTCATCATGCCGAGCTCTCTCAATCGAAAAGTAGAAAAATTGTCCATCTATCGAACTCATCCAATTGAAATTTCGCAAAAATATCTGTTTTTACTGGCTTCAAAAGCTTCCATCTGCTTTTCACAGACAGAGCGTGCTTTTTAAGCTACTCTTCGCCAGAGCCAACACTCTGCAGAGAGCGCATATCCCTGCAGTAGCGTGAAAGTGACCGCTCTCTTTTTGAATGCTGACGCTTTTCCATTTCCAATAATCATTTTCAACCTCTAGTTTTCCAATTTTGGAATAACTGAAACAAACCACAACTCACTTCCAGTCAAATACGTATGTATGTACATACAAGTTGAAGTGGATGCGAGCACATGCGAAATTTCAATTCTGTACCAACGAGTACGGGTCCTTGCGAAACTGAAAATTGTGTTAACCGAAGCCTGTTTGACACGTTGCGCAGTTACACGCTTCATTTTGCAAACACGCATACACACACGCGCACATAGATGTATGGGAATTTGCATGCCTGCGATTGCATAATCCGCTTGACCCGCTTTTCACCGCAACACACACCAATATATGTATATATATCTACATATATGTATGTATATAAAAGTCGTTCTACTTGCGCTTATCGCCCTTTAACGGATACATCAACTTCAGACATAACCATTAATTTATTATAATTATTTTTTATATTTTTTAACCATCGACAACTTCACCGTTTTGCCAATTTCGCTATAGAATTTTCGCCTTAAATATTTTTTTTTACCACTAAACGACAAACCGCAACATGAGTGACGATCAGGTGGGTAAACGTGAAAAGAAGCTTCTGCTTTTGATTACTTTATTTTATATTTACAACTGCATAAGCATTATTCGCCAAGTGCATACTTCTATTCTACTCACACACATACTTATTTACATACATACATACTCGTTCATATGAATATGCACACTTTTGTATTTATAATATTCGTCTTTCGCTGTATTGTGTTGCAAAAGTATAATATTTTCATTATTTATTATCAGTTGGTCATGTAAATATTTACGCTTATGAAATATAGTACACACTTGTTTATTGAAGCCCATAAGCCGTTGCTTCGTGTTGTTAAGCGCGTAAAAACAATGAAACAGAAATGAAAGTATGAAAATGAAACTAGAGATGACGCTGACACGTTCGTATTAGAAAAGGCCAAATGAAATAAAATGTTTAGTACCCTTAAGCGGTGGGAATTCTTTAAATTAAATTGTGAGTCAGTATGCGGTTTATCAATCAGTATGTTTTCCAAATTTCTTAAGAAACAATTTTTTTTATACTTATTTATATTTTACAAAATATATGTATGACCTAAGATTTCTTCGTGTAACAGATTTGCTGAGATCGCGTTTAAGCTTAAATGTGGTGATACTTATATGGAATATTTCTTTGTCATAACTAAATACTAGTTCTACCAGATTAGAGCTCTTACGATTTACAAATCTAAATATTATCTCTTTGTGAGATTACAAGAACATAATACTGAAAACTATAGCTTTTAAAAATATATTTATATATTTACATATCTTCTTATAAAATAAAAAAAATAAAAGTGGCTCCAAATGTTCGGGAAAACTAATCGTTCATCAATGTTATTGGAAAAATTAAATAAAATTAGTAAAAAACTAGAGAAGGAAAATGTATTTTTTGTAATTATATTAAAAATGTAATTGAAAAAGAAACATAAAATATAATAAAAAAATTCTTTATGGGACAAAAATAACAAAAATTTATATAATAAAATTATATAAAGCATAAAATAAACAAAATAAAAGTATAAAATATTGAAAATAAAATTTAAAAAAAAGTAAAATAAAATAAATTTTTTTTATGGAACAAAAATAAAAAAAAATTATATATGTACATATAAACTGAACAGAATAAAGGAAAATAAAAATATTGAAAATAAAATTGAACAAAAAAGAAATTAAAATAAAAAAAATAGAAATATAAATAAAAAATTAATTATTTTAAATTAAAATAAAACTTCCCTAAATAAAAGTATATAATCTAAAAAATATGTAATTGAAATATTATGGAATAAATAAAGGGGGAAAAATGTTGGCTAAATTAGCTTAAACATATTAAAGTAAATTTTTCAAATTAACATAATATATTAAATATATTTTTATTAAACTTGGAAAAAAATTTTGGAAAAAAGAAAATAAAATTGAAAAAAATAAAACAAAAACTAAATTTTAATAAAAAAAAATAAGAATAAAAAAAATAATTATTTCAAATTAAAATAAAACTATTTCTAATTAAAAGTATATAGTATCTGTAAAAATTTATAATTGAGATATTATGAAATGAATTAAGGAAAAAAACAAATATTGACTAAATTACCTGAAACAGATTAAGTAAAATGTTTCAAAATTACATAATATATTATAAACTATTAAAAAATAGTACAAAAACAAGAAATTTCGTTAACTTCGGCTGCAGCTGAGCTATAATACCCTTCACAAGTACATTTTTAAAAGCATAAAAGAATATAAAAAGAATTTTATCCTGATATTGATTGCTCAATTTGAATGACAGCTATATGCTATAATATTCCAATCTGAGCAATTTTTTCGGAGATTATAGCCTTTAATTGGATAAAAATCCAAGCCAAATATTGTGAAAATATCTCGTCAAATAAAAAAGTTTGCCATACAGGTACTTAATTGTGATGGTTCAGTTTGTATGACAGCTATATGCTATAGTCGTCCGATCTGAACGATTTGTTCGGACATTGTGTTGTTGTCTTGAACAATAATCCTTCCCAAATATTATAAAGATCATTCAGTTTGTATGGCAGCTATAAGCTGTCGATATGAACAATTTGCTTGGAGATTATGTCGTTGTCTTGGACTATAATTCTTATAACTTATATAGCATCTCCAATCGTTCTTTCTGACTGTTACAAACTTTGTGGCCTTAATAGGGTATAAAAACGGTTCTTCTTCTTCTTCCTAGCATGTAAATAATTATTTCCTACATATATATATATCTAAAAATCATTTAATGTCTCAAAATGATAATCAAATTCAATAATTCAATTTCGACTTCGTGAAAATACCTGCTAGTACTTCATCGTGCATTTTTGGCCTGAAATGCTTTGGCATTAAGCAAATTGTCATTGCAACTCTTCGTACACGCTATTTATTGAGTTTTATTATTTTTTATTGTTCTGTGATTGCTTTATAATATTTTCACAACATTCAGCCATACCTATTTCTCTTGTTATCACTTTAAATTTCTTTATTGTGTCTTGTAGACAAAAGTCAATTATTACTTTATGGGCGACCATATAAAAGGGCTTAGGCGTTTAGCGACAAGCGGGAAAACGTAAATTGTGCTTTATACTCACAAAAAAAAAATTAACAATTTACAAATCGACACTTACATATGTATACTTAACGGTAATTTTTAAGAGATTACGATTTGTCAGTTTCACGCTTGATAATTGTCTAATTTATTTTAAATTCCTTCACCTAAACCGTTTTTACACTTTTAGTCATATAATCGCTCCCTGAGTGAAATCTAACTTTGACATTGGTGTTTTGAAAGCCTTATTCCTAATTTATCACTCTTCTTTATTTCTTGCTTTGTTTGGGTTTTATTTGTTAATTTATTTACCTGCCGACTCATAAATATTTTGAAAAAATGCCTTTTATTTCTTGCACAACAAAGTCTCGTAAATACACCTTTTAGTGGCTTTTATAGTGCAATTATGACAATTTTTAATAAAATAAAAAAACTATAGAAGATATTTTATTGAACAAAAATAACAAAAAGTATTATAGTACTAGAGCGACTTCTTCTACTCTTCAACAACTGAGCGCTTTTTCACTAGTGAAATTTATCTCTCTTTTATCGCTAGTTGTTCGTTTATTGTTTTACCACGTCGCGTAATTTGTTATCGATTTTGTTTAGCTAACTCATTTTCTAAGAATATCGTGTTCTAAGATTATCATTTTCTAAGAATATTTAGTATTTCAAAAATTTCTAGTTTATAAATTTAAGGCAATGAAAGCTAACTGCTCAAAGACGTCATTAGTTCTATTTTTCGTTTTAAATTTCATATAATTTTTGTACCCAATATTTAAATTTATTATCTATCACAACACCACCATATCGATCTTACATTTATGGTATATATAATTATATAAACACATTTCTTCATTTTATAGGTCGTCTGTTGCTTACCGTGTCTGTAAGAAAACCTGTTAAACCACTTATAGGACTTGTTAATCTAGCTCTACATATAACTGAATTAATTTAGTTTTTTACTGCGTTTTCGTCTAACTTGTTTCTCATTAAGGTTCTTCCCTTTAGACACCAACGATCACCTGTAGATCACAAGATCACTGCAATACTAACAGTACAGACAGCACTAATTGCTATGCAAATTAATGCGCTGCCAGCAAAAAAAAAAAAAAAACCTTTAATAAATTAGTATATATTTGCAGTTACAATATTTATTTAGATAATTTTAAATGTCTTGCATACAAACACGAGTACATATGCATACTCGTATAAACACTGGGTTGTTTCAAAGAAATAGCGCGTCAGCAGCGCTGAATCTGAACAGCCGGCGACGGCGCGTGCTTTTTCTCACAGTGAACCGAAAAAATCCGGTTTTCCAAAGCGGTTACTATTTACGAGCCTAGTGTACGTAGTATTTCACATTTAGATAACTAACTTGCACTCCATGCGTTTCTTTCCACGAAACGTCTGACAACGAAATATGTGGGCAAGTGTGTTCGGTAACTATAATAGATAGCAACAGCGGTGTTTAGAGTTCTGCGGAACGCCTAAAGCTCTGTGCTTACATTACTGGTTATTGGTTTTCATTTTGTTTTGATCGCCGCATTTCGTACATTTTTTCAAAGTTATCTTTGGCTGTGGCGCAGCACGCAGGCACGTTCGCTATACGTTTGGCGCACGCATGCTTTGCTTTCGTACCGGTTCGAACCGGTTGCAGTTTTCGAAATACAAACACGTTCTTTTTATCGGTTATTGCTTGGCAAGTTTATTTGCCGATTTAATTTCTGTGTTTCTTGATGCGTTTACTTTTTCATCCAGGCTGTCGTGGGGTATTCTCGTTTTCGATGACGCATACAGGCTGTTTTGTTGTTGATTTTTTTTTTGGTGTTATTATTCGACTTTGCGTACCGTAGCTATTTTTATAATCGCACATGGCTTCGTTTTGGTACAATTGTACGCGGTACGTTTGCCTTTCGGCGCTTGTTTACAAACAAACTGTATATTTTAGTCAACGAAGGTGACGAAGAGCGCAGGAAAAAAGAAATAAATGTGTTTAGGTCACACGAATATGACGTTGCCGGCTGGGCAACGCTCAAAAAACGGTTTCTGGTACGAGTACGGGTACTTTGGCAAATTTTTGCGTACACAGTTTTGTTGTACTTTATTTTTCGTCGCTTCATTGAGCTTTTGTGCGAATTTTTGTCGTGCTTATTATTATATTTTGCAGTTTCTGCTATTTTTTTTGGTTTCTCATATTTTTTGTTTCTTTGTTTATTATTATTTTTTCGTTTTCTAATTGTTTTTTTGATTTTGTATTTATTTTTTGCACATTTTGGGTATGCGTAGGCCTTGAGGTACCAAAACAACATGAAATCACGTTTTATTTTGCGACGTCACTGAAACTAGTACGCTTGTTTGTTTCGAATCTAAGCAACCAGATTTTCGGAATTCCTTCTGCTTCAGTTACACAAATCTCTTATATAAAACATGTGTTTTTATTTTTATTTATTAATCCATTTATGTACGTCACCACCTAAATTTTGTTGTTTTGTTATATTTTTGTGATATATTTTTATATTTCTGACTTTGGCGTCACATTCGTTACGTTTGTCAGCATTGATCTTCAGTCGCAAGCGTTTTCGCACCACATTCGCGTTGTTTTGCTATGGCTACTTGTATATACATACATATATACATTATAGTATATATTGTATATAATATATGAATTTGTATATGCGTCACCAACGCTTGGCTGCAAATTTATTTCAATTTCATTTCACAATGTGTAGCCATGCAGTTTTATTAGTATAAAGCGTTGAGCAATTACAAATTTATGCACAATTTAATGGACAGGTACTAAATTTGCATTGACGTTTCGCATCGAATGCACATACAGTTGAACTTACCTAACTCGAATCAGCATAATCCACAAAAAAAAACTTCGAGTTAAAGAGACCTCGCCTTGTGGAAGGAAATCTGTATGAAATTTGACTTTATTGCCAATTTGAAGAGTTCGAGTTATAGAGAACTTCGTGTTGTAGTAGTTTGAGTTATGGAAGTTCAACTGTATTTACATGCATATATTGTGCATATTCCGTGTATGTTTGTAAATAAAAACTATTTATATGAACTTGTGCAAAGCAATGAATTAAGAAAAAGGAAAATATATAAAAATATAAATAAGTTATTATTAATTAAAATAAACAATTTTTAATTACAACACGCTTAAATCATATTGAAGTTGATTGTTAGTATTTCTTTTGTCTGACTGAACTAATTGCAATACAATAAAAAATAAATAAAAATAATAAAAAGAATGAAAGTATTTGTATGTATGTATATGTACATCTTAAATATTTATAATAAAATAAAATATAAAAAGTTTTAAAAAATTAAATTACAAAAAAAATTAAAAAAAAAAATAAAATAAAAAAATATAAATTTAAACAAAATTAAATTTCTTTTTATAAAAATAGAGTTTAAAATGTAAAAAAAAATATTAAAAAAGCGATTTTTCTTTTCTTTTATAAAACTGCTTATAAATTACAAAAAATGTATTAAAAATATAAAATAAAATAAATAAATAAATATAAACAAATTTCAACAAAATTAAATTTCTTTCTATAAAAATGTTTAGAGTTTAAAGAGTAAAAAAATAAATTTACTGAAATTGAGTGAGCATTTTTCTTTTCTTTTATAAAAACTACTTATAAATTACAAAAAAAATATAAAAAATAAATAAAATGTAAAAAGTGTAAAAAAATTAACTTACAAAAAAAATGTATAAAAAGAATATAAAATAAAATAAATATAAAAAAAATATAAAAAATGTAAAAAAAATTAAATTTCTTTCTATTAAAATGTGTAGAGTTTAAAATGTAAAAACAAAATTTATTGAAATTGAATGAGCATTTTTCTTTTCTTTTCTAAAAACTACTTATAAATTACAAAAAAAAATATAAAATATGAAATACAATATAAAAAAGTTTAAACAAAACGTAATTAACAAATAACAAAATAAAAAAAAATTAATGATCATGTTTCTTCACTCATAGAGTTCTTCAATTTATCGAATTCCGTAAAATTGCACAAAAAATATATAAAATCAAAAAGCAAATTTACGGTCTAGCGCTTTCTCGAACAACCTTCGCTGGCTAAATGTTATAAGCGCTATTTCACAACTAAATAACAGATTTTAACATTAATTATTTCGCTGATATTGCTGATCAATTGGTTTTTGATAACACAAAATATCGAAACTATATTTTCTATTTGCTTGCCAGATTTCCAACATAACCTTCGTTTGATACTAATATTATCAATTTGATTTTTATTTGAATTTATGGTGGCAACACTGTTTCAAAAAATTGCCTATAAATATGTGTAATCACAATATTTCAATATTTATTTTGTTATATGAATTTTTAGACACGTTTTCTTCTCATAATATTTTCTACTATTAAGGGGCACAGCCAAAGTGACAGCCTAGAAATGGCGATTCTTAAAAAAAAATGCTTTCAAGCTTTTTAACATTTCTAGGGATTTTTAGATCTCGTTTGATGCCCATATTGTAGCTTTTTCTTATTTAAATTGCTACATCCTATTTTTGAACAAATGGCAACTCTGTAAGAATTATAACTAGTTTTGAATCCCACAAGTATTACGCCTAAGCATTGTTTAAAACAACTCTGCTGTATATGTAGTATGTAAATATATCATGACGCCTTGTTAAACTGCGATCGTGACGGAATTTCGTTGCGCAACACAATTTCGTTGCAGTTGTGCCCAAAGAGTTCAACTGCTAAAATAAATCAATTGATAAAGAAACCAAAAATAAAATAAAAATATTAAAATAAAAAATAAAATTAAAAATAAGAAAAAAAACCTCAAAATTGGCAATAATTTTTATGATCGCTTAGCCTTACGCTCAAGTCTCAACTTTTGAGCGTTCAGCAAAGGCTTGCATGACTCACTAGAAATATAAAAATATTGAAAAAATCGCAGCAGCGCTAGCTTAGCGATTATATAGTTTACCAAACTATCATTTTTAGCTGCTACCCTCGTAAGAGGAAGCGTACAAGTCCGTTCAAGGCTGCCTATAGCGTACTCGAACCCCTATTTTCCCACAAATCATTGAATTAACAAATTAAACACGGTGTGAGCATGTACATACATATGTATCTAAGCGCATACATGCAAATAAGTGTATTTATGCATACATAAGTATATACATATATTTGTATGTGTACGTGTGTGTATTTTGCACATGCCGAAAACGTGATTGCTGCCTACAAAAGTTGGATGCCACTGGAAAGCAAATCATTCAGCTGCTTATTCTTGTCATTATTGTTGTTGTAACCTTACTTATTGTTCTTTAGTGCCATTGTAATATGACAAAAAAAACAACGGAAAAGGGGTGCGACAGCACAATACGAAAAAGCTTTCAAAGGCAACCAATTAGTGCAACGTGATTTGAGCGCGAAATTAGCGAAATTTCTGAAACTTTATTGGCATTTGAAAATATTTGAAATATTTGTATTTTTTCCAGCAATTTGAAGCAGTTGACAGTTTACAGTGCAGTTAAATGCAAGAGCTAAGCTTTTCAAGTGAACTCTTGAATCATATAACCGCAAAAATATGACTCAAAACTATGCTTATTCATATGTTTATTTGCTGGTATAAAGGCGCCTGATGTCAGTGTGTGTGTGTTTGTGTGTTTGCTGACGTAAATTGATATTTAACTTCAATATTTTCCATAGTTTATTATTTCATACACAACACACAACGCACTAGCCAACTCCATATACATACATATGTACATACATACTTATATCCGAGTACAAGGCATCGCTTTATACAATGATTTCTATTGTCATCAAAGAAAAAATACAAATTTCTGAAATACTGATTCCTACTGTGAAGTATACATTTTTTCGCAAAATTCGTCATTTTTTGGAATAATAATTATTTTTTTTTGTTTTTGGTTTTATGACAATTTAAGCAGAAAAATCTGCCTCACCGCAGCCACCTATTTTCGGAGCTATTCTGATGGTTTTTCGCAGTATATTTAATTCTGTAAAAGCACTTTATTCAATATTCATATATTCAATAAAAACATGCATTATTTATGTCTTGCAATCGGCTATAACCGTTTAAGGGAGCACTCAGTGCGCTGAACGTGTTCTTCAGCATTTTTTTTTTCGAAAAAACGTGCTTATCGCTTCAGAAATTCGCAGTAAAATATATACTATATATAAATATTAGTATTAGTAACATATTAGCATGTTAAATACATGTGTAAACAATGTTTCGCTCACAAGTGTACATACCTGCTACTTGATGATTCTGAATTAGAAATTTTCTAAAAGCACAGATATATGCAGTTCCAACTTTGCTTAAGCATATCACCAATAAACGTGTGTGTGGCTCTATTATTGCCGCTTAGCCATTCATCAGCTCATTGTTGTTGTCCATTCTATTACGAGTATCACTAGAGCACATTTAGTGACAGTTAGCATTTTTTTCTTTATTGTTTGGTCACAAGTTAATTTAGTAGGTGCACACAAGTAATCGGCTAATTCAGCGTTGGCATTGAAGGCTAGCCTCGCGGCGTCGTTTTGATTAGTACACTTTTTTTTTAAATATTATAACAGTGAATTTTTTTTTGGTGCAGCGAAATTTGAATACATTATTCTTATATAAACTTGTATATTTCAGTGTTTTTCGAATATTTTTTGGTGTTTTTAAGTACATTTTTTTGATACTTTAAAGTGGGTGATAATTTTCGACATTTTGGGATGTGAAATTTAGAGTAAATGTACTTTTTCGCTGAAATGTTATTTTTGTGCATTTAAACCATACAAAACCTGAAATTTGGTAAAAAAAAAATATAAAACATGAAGAGAAGTGCAAAAATGGAAATCTGCAATAGACATGTTAACAATTGAAATATAAAATTTATAGAATATTTTAGAAGAGTAAAAAAATATATTGTATAATAGTTTTATTGTAATATATGTATTTATTTATAATGAAAAATCATATACATATATTATTAATAAATTTCATATATTTTATGAAAAAAGTTCATACATTTTATTAAAAAGTTTATTTAGTTTTATAATAGTATATATTTTGTTTGCTATATACTTATAATGTTTGCTGATAAATAATACAAATTCCCAGTTTAACAGCGACATTCAGAATCCCTTTATGTACCTTCTCTCTGCTTAGTCCGCTTGAGCTCTGCTCTCCTGGCAAGTTGAATTCCTCTAAGAGAGTTTGAAATTAATCCATTTTATACCACCAGCATATCAGTTGTTTCTTCGATTTGCTCTCATAATAATCATAATTATAAAAATGTAGCACACAATACTCGTACTCATAGAATTCAGAAATAGATGTCTTCCGCATAGAAGAAAGTATGTAAATATCTAATTAATCTGGTATAACTGGTGTTATCTTTATTTAATTAGGCCAATTTATTACATTTATACCAGTTGTTTGTTCGATTCGCCCTCACTTCGAGAAAAATAAAAGTGTAGCACAGAATACTCAAAAAATTCAGGAATAGATGTCTTCCGAATGGAAAAAGCATGTAAATAGCTAATTAATCTGGTATAGCTGGTGTTATCCTTACTTAGTTATGCCAGTTTATTACTTTTATACCAGTTGTTTATTCAATGCAATTTAGTAAATTGAAGAGATCTTTTGAAAACTAAAACTTCTGGAATATACTGACTTTTCAGATCAATTCAACTGCCACTATCGTTAGGACTTTCGACCAGTTTATTAAATTTAGTTATGTTTAAGATGAGTGGTTTTGAAATCTGAAGATTTCTGCTCGGTAAAGGCACAACTAGGCTGCTTAAAGGGAATAAAAAATACCAAAAAATGCCGAATAGTTAGACTACCTACATATAATAAAAACAAAGCAAAGACAATGAGAAGCCCACTTTCCCACTTCTAAACATTTGGACTGACCGCCTTTTGCTAGTTCTACCTGAATATAATATATCTATAAATTAATTAAAATCATGATGAATTAGAGAATCGCGGTATTTAAAGGTAGATCATTTCACAGTTAATAGAAAGCAACTACAGGCACGTTTTATGAGAAAAATGTATATGTAAATATTTATTGAAAATATTTAATTTATAAAACCCTTCTGTATGTAGTGCTAAGTTAGCCTAATTTAATTAAGTAAATATTAATTTTATTTATCTTTAATTTATGCATATTTCTCTCTCTCTCTCTTTCCTTAACTCTACTGCACTCATTTATATGTGGAAACGAATAAATCTTGCACTCAAAATCCGTTAATTGTTTCACTCGAATTGCAACACTGCAAGCGTAGGTGCTCTAAAATAGGCCATAAACAAAATCCAAATATTTCGTGAGGCTTGCGAGCGTTTTTTTTTATTAGCAGCAACGCTTCGACGTGCAATTACGCGTGTATTTTACACCGGCTAAGCGTTAAGCCAAAATAAAAACAACAACGAATATAGTATATTTTAGACGCAAAACATAAATAATAAAACGAAAACGCACAACAAAGCAGTCAAGACCAAACGAAATCAAGAAACCGAAACGAATTACCAACGCATTGCCAATTTTCGGTGAGGTGTTTGAACTCTTTGGTGTGACCGGTGTTTATAGCGGCAAATCAAATAAGAAATAGACGACGACGAAATACACGAAGACTAAAAATCAGCCGGCAAGCAAATAAAAAGTGCGTAAGAAGAAATGACAATTACAATGTATCTAAAAAAAATAAATAAATACTATTGAAAAAGTAAACAAAAATTGGACCAGAAAAAAGTAAAAAATAAATGTTGATAGAATGCAAAAATAATTAAAATAAATACAATAAAAAAGTAAAATTAAAAATAATAGAAATTAAAAAAATAAGTAAGCAAAAATTCTTACATATAAATCAAAATAATAATATAAAAAAAAAATAAAATAAAATAATAATAATACAAAACTATTTAAAATAAATATAAAAAAATAAAAAAAATAATAGAAATTTAAAAAAATATATGCTATGTATAGAGTATATAAGTAAAATTCTTACAAATATGTAAATCAAAAAAATTATAAAATTTAAAAAAAAAATAAAAATATTATAATATAATAATAAACAAATATTAAAAATACAAGAAAAATAAAAATAATAAAATATAAGAAAATAAAATCAAATAAAACAAAAAATAAAAAGTATAAAAAAATTATAAAAATAAAAATAAAAATGAGAAACGAAATAAAAACAGAAATAATTCTCGCCAATATTTCACAGCATTTTCATATGGGTTGTGATTGACAAATATATTGCACTTCCATTTAGCGGCGCATATTATGTATTTCATGCCATAAATTATGGCTAAATTATAGGAAAACAAAAATTTTGAATGACAACGCAACAGTTGCAATAAAATACGAAAATTTTTCGAAGATGCCAAATGTGAATGCCAAACTAACGGTGTTTTTGCTTTTAAGCAAAAGTCGCATGCGCTGATCTGCCAGGTTGAGCACTTTATAGATGTAGTGTAGTAAAACGAATATTAATAAAATACCCGCTAAATCATCTACACATAAAATAATTCTTAGAAAATATAATTTTTTACGAAATCCTTTCGAACCAGTATCTTTTCTGCCGAAAAACAACAACAAATTTGAATATTCTCTCAATTCTCTCGTTGATCAATATTTTTGAAAATAAAAAAGTATTCTAATTGAGAGGATGTATTTGTATATTTGTATTTTCGCTCTATTTTTAAATTTCAAAATTGTTTTTTTGTATTTTGTGTGATTTTGTTTTGAAAATTACAAAATGCAAAACAACAATAAAGCAAAGCAAAATAGTGAAAATACAAGAGTTTGCCAAGTTTTGGTTTACACCTGCTCATTTCATATGTTTATACGTATATTTGTATGTATACACATAAATATGTATGTCGTTAATTTATTTAACGAAGCATCGTCAGAGTGCTATAATTTCCGAATTTTTAAGATCTTCTAATAAACATATTGAAATAATTAATCGTTGAAAATCTAATCGAAATTCGAAGTTTCGAAAATACAGGGATTCCTCGATCTCTATATTTGATGGTGGATCATTTCACAATTAATAGAAAACAGCTATAGGCTATTTTATGAGAAAAATATATAATTATTAATTGAAAATATTTAATTTATATAATTATTCTGCATTTTCGAATAATTTTCGTACGTTTCTAACTCATATAAATTACTAATTAATTGATCACGTGAGCAATTTTATTAGAATTCGGTTAAAGGAAGCTTCAAAAGTTCGATATCGCAGCGATTTTGTGGCTGCTTATGATAATAATAAGTTTTGGGAAAAAAAATTTAAAATTATTAACGTTATTGTTGTTGTTGTTATATATTTTTTTTCTTGCCTGCATTTCTGAATCACTGCTTTAGCATTTTTAGTTGTTGTTTTTCTATCTTATATCATTTGTTACAGTAGCTTAAACCTGTTTCCATTAATTGTTATTGTTTTGTTGTAAATTATTTACATTTATCTTTCTTGTAATTGGCTTTTAATTATTTAATCATAACTTTAAATAAATATATTCTTTTTTTGCTGACTTTCGCAATTTATTAAAAATTATTCAGCATAGTTATCGAATGTAAAAAAAAGTTAACTCAACTTTGTGAAAAATGTTAATGCATTTGTCCAATACTCCCTAAGCAATTCCGTCAATATATCAAGTTATTAAATGCAAATAAGATTAATTTAATTTAAATAATTTATTAGCCTAATAAACGATGCATTTGGAGCTCAGCTTTCAGTTTTGCTGAAAACAATCGTTTTATGAGTCGCTGCTTATCAATTTCCTATAATGTGAAATTATAAATAATAAATTGTAGTCTACATTTGAGCGCATAGATATTGCAGCATTACTATTTATATGTAGGAACTGCATCAATTGGCATAAATTCTTTTCTAAATTAAACTATTGCTTTTTATCTTGAATTTCATTTATTTATTCGCCGCGCAGAAATGTAGGCAACGCTTATTGTGTATGCGCAAAAATCGACAAAAGTAATTTACAAAATGAAAATCACTCTAATAAAATTCCATTCATTATCGTCTATGTGGTATATACAAAGCTTATATCGCTTCAGTGATTCATCTGTTTATATTATAGAGAAATTTATGTGCCATATTGATTCTTGAAAGAAAACCAAGTCAGATTCGAATAGAATATTAATCTCATTTCGCGATCAACATTTGCGAGTAAACGATAATCGATGAAAATAAGAAAAAATGTACATACATATGTATATCTTCAGAACTATTCTGGCAGCCAGCGCCGTCGTCAAGTGCGTGTAACTTTGCAATTTCAAATCCGTTTTTTTTTTAATAATGTGGCTATAAATAAGCCTACAATAACAACAACACGCTAGCATACTATATAGGCATTAGTCAGACAAATGTTGGCCTAAATTGCTTAGTAACAGACACGCGATTGTAAAGAAAGCTCAGTATCTTTGGCCAAAAACCGTTCCAGTGGCACAATTCCAGTGTAAATAGACGATATATTCATGATAAATACATACACACACTTGATAGACATTTTCCAGTGTTATTGATTGTGGACTTTAGAAGTACTGAAAAGTTCTACTGAATTAGAGCTGGTAATGGTATTTAGTATGTATACGTAATGCTAGTGCGGTGTGCTTTTAGGCGCATACTTAGTAACAAGCTAAACGAGCAAGGGCTAAAACTGGGTTGACCTAGTTAATTGGTAAATATGTATATTTAAGCAATAGTATAGGCGTATGCCATGAGTAGCGTGTTGCGTAAGAAAAAAGTAATATTGTTTTTATTGATTTTTGTGGCATACATTTAGGCGCATACATTATTTTATAATTTTTAAGGCATTTACATACGTTAATACATTTTCGTACTTATTTATATACACACATACATATATTTCAAATTAGATTTTTATAACTTATATAACTACTATTTAGCATAAAATTGCATGCTATCTTATTTACTTAGACCGACTTTATAGATATTCATATACATACATATTATATATATTTATTTTATTACACATCATAAGCGTTATAAACAGTTTTCATCGCATTTTTTACAATTTTATAATTTTTCTCTTATTTTCCCCTGCCATCATCTCGTATCATGCCTGCCTTACGTACCATTGTGTTGCATTGCGTTCCGTTACGTTGCGTTCTATTGCGTATTTGTACGTTGTTCCGTTATTGTGCTCGTTCAAAATCCAACGCTAAATGTGTTCCCGTTATTGTCTATAATAATTGTATTTGTTATACGCTCAATTGTTGATCCGATTCTATAGCATGGGAGAGCGGACTCTTATCGTATCGCCACGGTTATACCAACCGATGACGACAATCGTACAGCCGATGGCCACTTAAAGGTAAATATATACACCACAAAACTGTACACTTGTCATATTTATTATTACAAAAACGTCATACACACATACACACACACAAACTCATATATGTTTCCGCTAATAAATATACCACATGCAGTCTTATATACCATATTATCTACTTACCTACTATATACACATGTAGGTACATACATACATACATATCTACAATTTATCATAAATTTTCAAGTTCATGCGCTCTTCGTTATCTTTGCTTGTTGGTTTGTTGGCTATTGTCGCATTTTAAAAATCAATTTCTTTACTCAAACTAACATAATTAGACATAAAAATATATGGCTCACTTGGTAGTATATAGGAAGCGTATTTATAAATAGCTGTCAAGCGGTACAGTCAATAAATAGAAAGTTATTGAAATTATATAGAAATATGCCTCAAAAAATAGAAAATGTTGAAACTGTTCAAATATATAATAAAATTGTGTCAAAAATATTAAAAAAAATTAAACATAAATAAATTTGTATAATTAATAGTAAATATTTTATATGAAATTTTAAAAGGTCTTGAATTAAATTCTTTATAAAAAGTATAAAAAATAATTGCAACAAAAGCTTAATTAAATCTACAATATTTTCTTTATAAAAATAGACACTTCTGCCACATTTTAGGTTTTTATTTTATTATCTATGTGGTTGCCAGCTCGGCTCATTTCGAATACATTATATGTACTTACATGCTCTCGTATCCACTTAAAATTGTTTATTATATTTTTGAGCGTTTTATTTTTAAATATTATTAATTCTTTCAGACAGCTTTTGCTTGCGATTTCATTGACACGTTTTCGTTTTCTTTCTTGGCTTTTATTCTGTCTCGTAATTACATAGTATATGGTTCAAAATTGTCTATTAATAATTTATTATTCGACGCTTTCCGTTTACTTGTTCAGTATTTGCCCATTTTTTTCCAAGTTTTGTATGAAAGACCACATATTAGAAATAAATACTAAAAAAATTACTGTTTAAAAAACGACAACTCTAAAACTAACTAAAAAATCTGTGTTTTAAGTAAGTTAGAGTGGTCAAAGCTCCACTCCAAACATATTATGGGCGCTAAAATGTAGGCAACGTTTCTTTGACATATTATGGTCCCTGAAATGTAGGCAACGTTTCTTTGACTGCTCTTCAGTTACAAAAACTGTGTTGGAAAAGTAACAACTAACTATTTCAGCCTTTAATGAGTTTTTTGCTTTACAACTGCGCTGACTTACCAACAAAATATAGCGCCTAAAATATATCAAAATTTCCTCTGTATGCACAGTTATATAAAAAAATAATAATTGTCGCTGAAAATCTCATTGCTTTTACTGCAGTATTTTCATATTTTAATTTCTTTATTTTTACTGCACTAAGTTTAAAAATACTTATTGTATTGCGTCTCGTCTCGTCTGTGGGATTATATTAGACTTTCATATGCAAAGTTTCATGTCAGTCTGCGACACAGTCAAAGGCAGCGAGCGTACGTGTGGGCGTTGAGCATCATTATTGCTATATTGAGCGACCGGCTGGCTGGCTGGCTGGCTGCTACCGATTGACTGACGTGTGCACTTCCGAGGTCATAAGTAATGAAAACAGCAGCCAAAAATTGTTTGTACTGCGGGGTGGAAAGGAAGCTAAGCATAAAAAGATAAAGAAGAAGCAGAATTTTGGGAAGATAATTATAAAAATTAGAAAAAGAAATTGGGGAAATAATTAGTATTGGAATAAATATTAGTGTTTTGTATTATTTTTAGCTCCGCGTCTAGAACCCAATTTTTGAGAAATAATTATTGCTCATGTTTAATATTGCAGAAATTTGGTTTTCTTTAAAATGCTTGTAATTTCAAGCCACATTCGAGAGACCGATTAATTAAAAAAAAAAGCCTCGCAAGTCATTGTTAGTAATATATTTAGTAAATCTTATTTATAATTGCGCCGAAAAGTTGCTATGAAATTATAAATTTTAATTAATTAATCATAAAGATTAAAAGTATGAGCTACATTTTATATAAAATTGAAGACTAAAATTTATATATAATATTTTCAAAATTTAATTGGGTTAAAAATGTAGATATTTGGGTATGGAAATTAATAACATTTTCCTAACATTTTTTTTGTTTAGTTTTAATTTTATTTTAATAAATATGCCATTTTTCCCAGTTAATAATTTTTAATCAAAATTGCTTTTTCTTATATATACATATATTCTTAATTTTTTTAATATACATATATTCTTAATTTTATTGCTAATATTTCTTTTATTTTATTATTAATATTTATTTATAATACTTTCTTTGCAATATATAATTCAAATAATTATAAATAATTCTATATATTTTACGTATAAATGAAAAAAAAAATCGTAGTATGTTTATTGCTATTTTTGTGTTTGATCTTTATTTATTTTTAATTTTTTTTATATATTTTTGATTATTTTTTTTTGTATTTTTTCTTTTAATAAAGTTAAATTTCATTAAATTTAATGTTTACTATTTTCTTTATTTTAGTTAATTTAATTTAATTTTAATTATATTATTTATTTAGAAAATTTTTTTGCAATATATAAAACAAATAATTATATAATATTAAATAATTCTATATACATATGAATAAAAAAAAATTTTGTAATTTTATTGCTATTTTTGTGTTTTATTTTTTTAATTATTTTATAGTTTTTTTTATAAAATTTAATTTTAATGTATTTTTTCTTGAAAAAAGTTTGCGATTTTTACTATTTACTTTCCACTATTCATACATAAATATTTCTAAATGTATATTCTATTTTTAATAATAATTTTGTATTTTATTTTTTTATTATTTTTTTATTAATTATTATTTTGTTATTATAAAATACAATTGTTAATAAAATATATTCTTTAATTAAATAATAATTTAATTTAATTTTGTTTTGAATTTTTTTATATATTATGTTTTTATTTTGATATACATACATACATATGTACATATGTATGTATATACATATGTATATATTTTTTTAATAAAATATAATGGTAATGTCTCTTTTCTTGAAAAATTTTGCGATTTTCACTATTACTTTCCACTATTCATACATAAATATTTCTAAATTTTTAATTATAATTTTTATATATTATTTTTATTTTAATTTTTTAAATAATTTATTTATTTATCATTTATTAATTTTTTTTATAAATAAAAATAATTTTAATAATATGTTCTGTTCTTGAAAAATTTTGATAGTTTTACTATTAGTTGAAATCGATGTGCTATCCCACCATTCATGCATAAATGTTTCATATTAATACACCTAACCTCACTTTACCAATGTTCCAAAACCGTTTGAGTATTTGTACTTTGTTATTTAAATGTTGCTTGTACTGATGCATGTGCGTGTGCGGTAAGTAAGGTAGCGTGATTTTGTGGAATATTTAAATATTTGTTTTCCACGCTTATACTAGATCTATAATTAAATAATAGTGTAGTAATCTGCCTTATCTCGACATCTACTCAACAGTAGCTAATATTGCCCCCAGGTAATGATTTACTAATGACAATAACGAAAATTCATTAATCAGTCAGTAAAAACACTAAGTATTATTAACAAAAATAGCGGTTATCAGCGGCGACATTAAAAGTCTGTTTGAGAAACCCTAATTACTAATCCAATTTGGTATGATATACTCGGTGTGCGGTGCCTATAAAGTGCTCGACGAAGGACAAATATACAAATACACACACAAATTTGGTGCTAAGAAGTAATTAACAATGAAAGTGGCATTAAGTGAGAAAGAAAGACTTATATTTTCTCTTGGGCATTTTCTACATTGCAATCTAACGGTGTTGGCGTATAAAAAGCGTTTTTTTTAGACGCTATATGTATTTAAAAAAAACGCTTTCTTAAGTCAAACGTTTTCATACATTTATTAATATATAAATTATTTTATTTCTCTTACCCATATGCAGTCTAAACGCAGGATGCCACCAAAACCGGCTAAAAAGGAGAATCTTGAGGATCTCAAACAGGAGTTAGATATCGATTTTCATAAAGTCACTCCTGAAGAACTGTATCAGCGCTTTCAGACGCATCCAGAGAATGTAAGTAACGATTTATACACACGCTAGCTGCAGTTATACATAAATCGATATTAATTGTACCAATGACAGGGTCTGAGTCACGCCAAAGCCAAGGAGAATCTTGAACGAGATGGCCCTAATGCGCTTACACCACCCAAACAAACACCCGAATGGGTGAAATTCTGTAAGAATTTATTCGGCGGTTTCGCCATGTTGCTGTGGATCGGTGCTATACTTTGCTTCGTGGCCTACTCCATTCTGGCCAGTACCAGCGAAGAGCCCTCAGACGATAACTTGTATCTGGGTATCGTACTTTCGGCTGTAGTCATAGTTACCGGTATTTTCTCATACTATCAGGTGCGTAAACACTGGCTAATTCATAAACATAATTTGTTCAAATATGTGACTAAATATTTTTACGTTCCGTACAGGAATCGAAAAGTTCAAAGATCATGGAATCGTTCAAAAACATGGTGCCCCAATTCGCTACTGTCATTCGTGAAGGTGAGAAGCTCACCTTACGCGCTGAAGACTTGGTGTTGGGTGATGTGGTTGAAGTGAAGTTCGGTGATCGTATCCCAGCTGATATACGTATCATTGAGGCGCGCAACTTCAAAGTGGACAACTCATCGTTGACTGGCGAATCTGAGCCACAGTCACGTGGACCTGAATTCACACATGAAAATCCATTGGAAACTAAGAATTTGGCTTTCTTCTCTACCAACGCCGTCGAGGGCACCGCCAAGGGTGTTGTCATCAGCTGTGGTGATCACACTGTAATGGGTCGTATTGCTGGTTTGGCTTCGGGTTTGGATACTGGCGAGACACCAATCGCCAAGGAAATTCATCATTTCATTCACTTGATTACCGGTGTCGCCGTATTCTTGGGCGTGACATTCTTCGTTATCGCTTTCATCTTAGGTTACCATTGGTTGGATGCTGTTATCTTCTTGATCGGTATTATTGTAGCGAACGTGCCCGAAGGTCTGTTGGCCACCGTGACTGTATGTCTGACATTGACTGCCAAGCGTATGGCATCGAAGAATTGTTTGGTAAAGAATTTGGAAGCTGTGGAAACATTGGGATCCACCTCGACCATTTGCTCCGATAAGACCGGCACCCTCACCCAAAATCGTATGACCGTTGCTCACATGTGGTTTGATAATCAAATCATCGAGGCCGATACAACTGAAGATCAGTCGGGTGTGCAATACGATAGAACCAGCCCTGGCTTCAAGGCGCTCTCTCGCATTGCTACCCTCTGTAATCGTGCCGAATTCAAAGGCGGTCAAGAAGGTGTACCAATTTTGAAGAAGGAAGTTAGCGGTGATGCCTCCGAAGCGGCGCTGCTTAAATGCATGGAATTGGCGCTGGGCGATGTTATGAATATACGCAAACGTAACCGCAAAATCGCTGAAATTCCATTCAATTCGACCAACAAATACCAAGTGTCCATTCATGAAACTGAAGATCCCAGTGATCCACGCTATTTGCTTGTCATGAAGGGTGCACCCGAACGTATCTTGGAGCGTTGCTCAACCATTTTCATTAACGGCAAAGAAAAGGTATTGGACGAAGAGATGAAGGAGGCCTTCAATAATGCTTATATGGAGCTTGGTGGTTTGGGTGAGCGTGTGCTCGGTTTCTGCGACTTCATGCTGCCCTCCGATAAATACCCAACTGGCTTCAAATTCAACACAGACGATGTTAACTTCCCCATTGATAATTTGCGTTTCGTCGGCTTAATGTCCATGATTGATCCACCACGTGCAGCTGTACCCGATGCCGTCGCCAAGTGCCGTTCAGCCGGTATTAAGGTTATTATGGTTACTGGTGATCATCCAATCACAGCTAAGGCTATTGCCAAATCGGTGGGTATCATTTCGGAGGGTAATGAAACTGTTGAGGATATCGCACAGCGCTTGAACATCCCTGTCTCGGAAGTTAACCCACGTGAGGCCAAGGCAGCTGTTGTGCATGGTGCTGAATTACGTGATGTTACACCCGAACAGTTGGATGATATTCTGCGCTATCACACTGAGATCGTGTTCGCACGTACCTCGCCTCAACAGAAACTGATCATTGTGGAGGGTTGCCAACGTATGGGCGCTATTGTGGCTGTGACCGGTGATGGTGTTAATGATTCACCAGCGTTAAAGAAAGCCGATATCGGTGTTGCTATGGGTATTGCCGGCTCTGATGTATCCAAGCAGGTGAGTGATGTGCACAAGGCTAGGCGCAATGGTGTAGTGTTAATGGAAAATCAAAATCAATTTATTTTTATTAATGGCAAACTCGAGTGTGATTTAATATATTTGTGTAATTCGTTTTTGTGCAGGCTGCTGACATGATTTTGCTCGATGACAACTTCGCTTCGATTGTGACAGGTGTTGAAGAGGGTCGCTTGATTTTCGATAACTTGAAGAAATCCATTGCCTACACACTCACCTCCAACATTCCCGAAATCTCACCATTCTTGGCATTCATCCTCTGCGACATACCACTGCCACTGGGTACCGTCACCATTTTGTGCATCGATTTGGGAACCGACATGGTAAGTGTGACACTGTTCGATTAACAAACTTATATAGTACTTTTTGTGGTTGTGCGAAAAAAACTGTATTGTTTTCCAATTGAGTTAATTTAGTTACGATTTTTTTTAAATAATTTAAACAATTTCTTTTGGGACAATGATTTTAAATTTATTTTGTATAAAATTAATGGACATAAATATTAAATGAAGGGGTATAAATCGTAAAAAATACACATACAAATAAGTAAAAGTTTAGCAAGTTAGCGCTAGGTAGGTTAAATTTAGCATAATTACAACAAAACATGTGATAATATTATAAATATAAACCTCATGAATATATATATGTACACACGAAAACGCAAATGGCGCACATAAACGAATGCATAGGTGCCTGCGATATCACTCGCTTACGAAGAAGCCGAATCGGACATAATGAAACGACGCCCACGCAGTCCGCTCTTCGATAAACTGGTCAACGAAAGGTAAACGAAGGCTTCATTTGTCAAATAATAATAGAAAAACGCTTCATACGCGTGTGTATGTAACTGCATAAACGTGCTACAACAACTCAGGCTTGAATCATGGTGAAAACTGGTCTATTTCCGTTATTGCTAAAAAAAATATACAAACATATACATATATGTATTGCTACGATCTCGAAATGTGTTGCTACATGACAGCTATTACTTCCAACTTCTACATACATATCTACATGTGTACGCTAAATGCCGCTTAAATGCAGGCAACAAAACTATTGCTAGAAAAACGATGCTCTCTTTTCTTAGTGTTACATTACTGCTTTAAATATAAGCTGAAGCGGTGCTATAATACCATAAAATCAGCTTGACTCCATACTTTACGTTAGCTTTAATATGTACGCTTCAAATTTATATATATTTTGTAAAATATATTTAGAATAAATATGAATCTGTTAAATGTGAATCAAACTTTATGGAATTTTCGACGAAAAAATTTCACACGCAACTTAAATGTTAACTAAACGAACAGCAATGTCGGTAATGGATGCAAAGTGGGGAAACGCTGCTGCTGAACGTGTAAAATAATGTATGAGACACTACATAATTTCCTTAGCTTAGCCACTAAATATCGGAACGGTGCTATCTATGAACTCGCTAAACTCTTTAAATGTGCTCTTATACAAAAATATTACTTATTCATAAATGTAAAAAAAATCGTATAGGTTACGTGGCTTTAAGCGTAATAGTATACCGTTAGCTCTTAAGTGTTACTAATCCGAATATTGACAAAAAAAACTCATCTGTTACTAATTAAAAAAAATGTGTAAAAAATAGTTTTAAGCGTATTTCAATGTATTTAGGTTAAGAAACGTTTAGGCGCAACAGTTTAGTTATAAGTTGATTTATATCTATACACTTAGCTCTCTCTCTATTCGCGCTACGAATTTCGTTTATCAGTAATACTCGCTACATATACTCGTATAATTTTTAAGTTCTAACCATTTATAAATGTTGTGCTAATGTTCAATGAAATTATGTTTCGGTTGGTTGAATTTTTAGCAAAATTTGTAATAATTCATATTAAATTGTAGTTTGGAAGTAAAAAATGTGCACTTTCTTAAAACACATTTACGAAGCAATATTGTTACCTAAAAGTTTCTTCTTTGGCATTTCAAATATGCAGAAAGGGATTCTTATTAGAGATTTTCTGCAATTAATTGTAGTTATGTCTATTTCTTTAACAGAAAGAATAGAAGAAATAGTTTGTTTAATTTTTCGGAAACGTTTTCGAAACGTACTAATTACTTTAAAGTATTGTTAAAGTGTTTCCGAAATGTCTAAAGTCAAACAATTACTTTTTTATAATTTCGGAGTTTACTCCGAAACTGTAATTGACTAGTTTTTTCGCTAAAACACTTAAACCACTATCACATACTCCAAAAATGCCTTTCAAGCCATGTTGTTACGTTTCGGAGTTTACTCCGAAACTGTATTTGACCAGTTTTTTCGCTAACATTAAAGTGAATACTATGGAAATCATACCTCGAACCCGAAAATTTTATATTGTGTATAGTTAAAACTATTTTTTAAATAAAAAATAAAAATTTTTATGAAAAATCTTCCACTCCGTTTTCACCGCTTTTATTTCATTGAACGTTAGTGTCTTGCGTCGGCTGCCGCCGATGGTTCAACCAAATACATAAGTTTTTAACATTACTTTCGTTTATATCAATATCATACAAGTACTCATACAAATGTGTAAAATCTTTTATTTACATTCCTTATTGTCAGCGTTACATACTCGTACTATTACCTTCAAACATACATGTATTTAAAAAACTTTTTTGTTCATATATTATTGAAATATAATAACTAGGTGCCTGCCATTTCCTTGGCTTATGAAGCTGCTGAGGCCGATATTATGAAGCGTCCACCACGTGATCCATTCAACGATAAATTAGTCAATTCAAGGTGCCAAACTTATGCAAAAACCACAAGTGTTTTGCAATTTCTATACAATATTAATAATGTATAAGACAGCGGTTTTCAATCTAAAAAAATTGGTTTAAATATGATTTTTTTGTAATGCAAATAATTACTAGAATTTTAGTTCCTCGTCGTGTATACATTACTATAATGCAACGACTTTTCGCATAAATCTCTTAAAAAATAACTTAAATGCTGAAATTCTTCTGTTATGCTCCCAAATTTACAGATTGAAAACCGCTATTTCCTTTGCTGTGCAAGCAAATCCTAAAATTAATAATGAAAGTGGTTCCCCCAACAATTACTAACGTGCTCGATTAATAGTGCCTGTTGTTCTAATTAATTTTTTTGTTTATTAATTTTTTGGGTTAAACTATAACTCCACCATAAAAAATATGGCTGGTTTGAAAATGAAAATGAAAAAAATAACATTTAACTTTTCATTTTGAATATTTTAATTTAGCAGTTGTTTAGTTTCTCCTTTAATATAATCCATATTTATAAATGTTTTCTTCATATTGTTCAAACTCACCCTCACCATATGGTGTAAAGCGTAAATGAAACTAACATTCAACAATTGTTGTTGTAACTAATTGTAAGCAATTTTTTGTTGTAATTATATGAGTCCAATCGAACAAAATCATCATTATGCGGCAGCATATCATCAACATCATCATCATCGTTCAACGCAGTTAATCAACATCATCACTGACAACAATAACATTTACTAAATGTCTACATGTTGTTTTTTGTATTATTGTAATTTGTCGCAATTCTTAATTTTAACCTCAGTAAACACATACTCAAATGTACAAGTTCACAATGGTGTATTTACTTAATCCATTAATATATGTTTCTCATTGTTCGAACATTAAAATATTATATACATATTTATATATACTATGATTTGTATTTGTTTATGGTATAATTATTTTATTTTAATTTTTTTCGATTTAATGATTTGTGTTACATTTTATTGACTCATATTAATTTCTTTTTATATTTCATTTTTTAAATTAATTTAACTGTTTGAACGCGCTTCATATATTCAATGTAACAATATATGCATATGTATACATACACAGTGTACTGTTATGTAATTATTAATGTTTTAAACAACGGTATTATGTGTAAATATGAGTTTCTTGTCAAAAAGCCAATTTCGAAAATCTAAAAAAATGCATTCATTCTGCGAATAACCGTTATCACTATCGCATATTAATTCGGCAAATTGTAACGGCGGCAATAAAAGCGGTAGTAAAGTTGTATTTTCAGTTTTAACTGAGAGGATTACCCAAATTCATAAAAAAATCGGTAGTTCTCTTACAATACACACCTCAAAAAATATTTTCTGTCTCTACAACAACATACAAAACTTAACAAGAAAAACAGAATTTTTGGAAAATTGACACAAATATCATAAAAATCAATAGTTCAAACATGCTTGGAGATTTTAGAAGACGCGCAATTGTTTTCAGAAACGTTCAAAACACGTTCAATCGTTGTAATATTAAACAGAAAATCGATAACTCGATTATTGTGCATTCCAAAAATCTTTTATACGAAAAATTTTCAACATCATATATTTTTAAAATTATTCAAAATTATTTAGCTGACAAACCCTTATACAATTTTATATTGTAAATAATTTTAACAATAATTGAGCGCATAAAGTCGAAAATATTATAAATAATAATGTCAAAATGTCATAAAAACGAACAGTTCAAAAATGTTTGTAGATTTTAGAAGACCTGCAACTGTTTTGATAACTCGATTATTCTACATTTCATAATCATTAGGTTGATGTAAGATTCGGTTTATTTAAGCGCTCTTAAGATTTTATTTTGAAAACTAAAAAAAAAATTAAAATTAAATTTTAAGGATTTTCAAATCTTTCGCAAATTCTCAATTTTATTAAAAACAAGTGTGAACACAGCATTCTAGTTTTTGAAGACTGCAAACATGCTTTCTGGTTTTTGTACATATTTTTTCATAATACCGTTGTCTAAAACAATAAAAAAACTCCAATTTACTCACCAATATCTCTATAAATCTCAATGTGTCGCAGCAGAAATATGTCAGTCTGGCATCTATGACAAACCTGCTAAGCATTCAATACATGTCATGTGTTTTTTAATTAATCACAAACACACACTATTGTTTTTGTGTCATATACAAGCATAAATGTTTGAGCAAATCTAAGTAACACTCTGTAAACTCATTGTATAAACATTTGTTAACATCAAGCGCCAATTTACTGCAAAATTTAACCGCAAATTATAATTTGAAAATATACTAAAAAAATATAATAAAATTTTTAAACAATAAGCATTGAACTTTTCAATGTGTTTAAGCGCAAATTTTTAATTTTTTATTTATTTTATTTTTTTCAATTTTAAGTTTTTTTAATTTATTGTTTTTTATATATTTTTTTCTTTTTTTTTTTCTAATTAAAATTTTTCTTCCTCCACATTTCATCTTATATAAAACATTCTCGCTCTCCTCTCTCTCTCTCTCTGTCTACCTATTGGCTACACATTTTATAGATATATTTTATTCTGTTCGTTGTTTGGTACCAGAAGTAAATTGTGTGTTGATGTGCGCATTCCAAATATACATATTTTTAAGTACAAATTCCACAAAATTCTGAAATTGTTTGTGTTTTCTTTTTCAAAAATTGCAACTGTTTCATATATAATTTAGTTACTATTTTTACTGTAAACTGTGAAATTGGCAGCTGCAAAGACAATTAAAATATTTATGTTTTTGTTTTTGTAGTGCACAATTGTTTGTGGGAAAATGTGTAAATACTCTTTCAAAACAGCAAATTATATATGATTTGAAATTTTTTTTAATATAAAAGTGAATTAAAGAAAAGTTTTATGAAAGTATTTGCTAGGGAAAATCAATAAAATATTTGGTACATACATACATATATGATAAGAAACGCGTATGTATATATATTTCTGAAATAGGCACGTTATGACATGATTTTAGAAAATTTTTTTGCCAAAGTTTTGTTTTTTTTTATATGTAACTCAAAATATATTTTTTCCTTCATTTTTTTTTTAATTTTTCTGTTAATTTAAAATTTTTTAAATTATTATTTTTTTTATTTAAATGTAATTTTTTGTTAATTTTAATTTTTTTATTTAAATTTTTTAATTAAAATTTTTTTAAATTAAATTTGTTTTTTCATTTTTTTGTTTAAAATGTATTTTTTTGTTAAATTTAATTTTTTTATTTTAAAATTATTTTTATTTTATTACAATTTTTTTTTTATTTTTTTTAACATTAAATTTAAAAATTTTTTTTTTTTTTAATTTTGTTACTTTTCCGCTAAGCTGAGTTGGCATTACATTGCATTAACAACATTCTACGCAACTTTCAGCATACAAGTGTCTCTCTTATACATACATACATATATACCCAGTCATATACAACATACAACTTTATAAAACTATACTATACTACTTAATATTAATTTCTTCAAAAATTTGTTTATTTTTAAATATGACATTAATATTTTTTGTTGTCTATATATACATTTTTGTATGCATCTATTAAACACCATAAAATCTGTCTGTATGTATGTGTAATCACAAATATAGGTACCAGCTATTTCCTTAGCCTATGAAGAAGCTGAATCTGATATTATGAAACGTCAGCCCAGGAATCCATTTTGTGATAAACTGGTTAACGAAAGGTAAAGCTATTTTAACGCGCTCTTGGTGCTACTTTCGACCATAAACAAAAAAGAAAATGAAGTAAAATAAAAAGAAAAAAAAAACTAAAGTTCTATAAGTTATGAAACCAAAAGTATATACAGCAAAGAATTTATTATATTTTAAAGGTATTACATTTAAACTATGCTACCTGAATGCCTGAATGTCCAAACTGACCCATGGCCTGTCCGCTACCCGCAACAAAACCCAATAATATCCCAAACTTCAAGCGTTCCCAGTTACTCGACGAGTATTATTTCCACCTCCACCTCAAATTGAAATCTCACTCATCACTACTTTACTACTTACTTATTTTAGTATTTAATGCCCAATTCTATGCCACGTCCACTTTGCCAAAACACTACCTTTCTTCTACTACTTTTTTTTATATACAGTATAAAGTTGCCTACTAAATTGCCTTTAATATTCAAGTGTATTATGCATACTTATTATAAAAAAAAAGTATTTTGAAAAATGCAAATATGAACTGCCACCTTTTAAAGTATCAATTACTCTCTTGTATTTAACTGAAATGCAATTTTTAATAACTTATTTGAAAATAAAAAAAAAACATCGAAATAATTAGTTTACAATTTTCACTTAAACACTGAGTACGTGAGAAAATATCAAATAAAATCCGCAATGCAATTAAATTATGTTTATTTGAGCGCATACTTTTACGAAATTGCAAAAGAAAAACTATACCAGGGGTGCTCAAACATTTGCAATGTGCCCCCACTTTCGGCAAAATCAAAACCAAAGCGCGTTGTATTGCAGAAAATGTATTAATTTGCATAAAAGATTTTTATCGAAACAAACAAAAAGAAAGCAAAGTACGTCAATCACGTTACGCAACACTACAGTACCGTTAACTCTAATTACTTTTAGTTCTTTAGTACAACAAATTATGTACTTATAAAAGTCTTAGTTAGTTGCATACAAATATATACATACGTACATATATATGTTCATTATATAGCGCCGTTACCTTCGTATATTTTGTTGTGTTTGCCTATCATTTCGTTCTGTTTTATAACAAAAACGCAGCGGAATTTTGAAAAAAAATTAAAAAATTAGTTTGTTTTGTTAGAGGTTTTGTGTTGCCAGTTCGGCCTAAAAATTGAAATACCAACATCCGGCTTTAGCGCTTAGTTATTGGGCGAGAAATCTGTAATATTTTTTTAAGCAGGCATTTCGTTTAAATTATAAAATATTAAATTATAAAAAAATCTCTTGGTTTTTACGCTTAGAATTCTTTGAAATTATTATATTTCCATTATTTTTTCTTCACCGTAATTTATCTTATTATATTGAAATTAATATTTGCGTTAGTATTGCGCATGTTCGTCTACTATATTCAAGTATATAATAACTTTATCGTAAATATCTTGAAAATCTCTATATCGAATATCTAATTGAGACTCTTTTGAATGCCTTCAAGCAGTATTTTCACTCCTGACTCTATTATTGTAGTTCTTTTTCCTTGCTAAATACTTTAAAACTAAATATTACGCTCAAATGAAACCTCTTTTTCTACGTGCTATAACTCGGTAAAGTTCTACAACAATAAATAGTAAATATATTTTCAAATATAAATATATTTTCGAATATAATATATTTTCAAATGTGTGCATTTTATAATATACCTACATACATACATTAATTTCAAAAATATTTTATATGAAAAATATTAAGCAGATCTGTAAGAAAATGCACTTCTAAAATCGCTTACGATTATTTTCGATAATTTTTATATTACTATTCCAATACGTAACACTGAACTATTAATTAAAAAAAAATCGTATGCCATTGAAAATATTCTCAAAACAGTTCTTTATTTTATTTGAAATATATTTTCGAATTAGTGCCAAAAATAGTATTTTCGAAATGTTTTCGTATTCTAATTCAAAACAATATGCCATAACTGCAAAAAAATAGTCTATTCAAGGCGCTATACAAAAAATATTACCAACCTTTAAGCTCAAATATTTACTTACTTTATTGAATATGTTTTACAAACCTGATTTTAAATAAAAATCAAAATGTTATATTTTATTTTTTTTTCTCTTGCCTTTTATACTTTTTTTTACAAACTTATTTCTCTCTGTATATTTTTTTCTGACTTTTCGTCTGCCTAATTTTTCTTGAAATAAAAATTCAACTCACTGCCTTCAGCTTAGCTTATTTTCTTCAGAACTTTTAGTCTAAAGTTAAATAAGCCTTTGCTATCTTCATCAAGAAACTTTTCAAACATCGCTAATTAATTTATTATAGCCTACTATTAGGCGCATATTACAATTCAATATCAACGCTTTCTGTCTACTGTCAAATTTTTATTTTTACTCTATTTAAAGACGTTCAAAATCTACTTATCTGCATTTAATTACTACTTCTAACATATTATGCCGTATTCCACTTAATTTTGAAAACCTCAGCGCTCAATTTTTAACGTTTTGTAAACTATTTTTTACAAGTAAAAAAGTTACGCAAGCTTAGTCCCATATAGAACTCAAAATCTTCTCTAAAAGTTCTAAAAGTGAAACTCAATTCATATATTAGAATATAAATTTCTAAAAAAAAAAAACATTTTTAAGAGACAATGAAGCATACATTTAGGCGCTTTTTAAAATTGTAAACGTTATAAATGTGAAACTCAATGCATATATTATAACATAAAATTCTTAAAAAATCTTCTTCAAAAATAATGAAGCATACATTTAAGCGCTTTTTAAAATTTACTTCTTGCCGCCGTGCATTATATTTTAGGTTATTTTCGTTGGCTAATCAAGTGCGTCTGCATAATACTTAGTTCTCTATTCAAAATCTAAACTGTGCATTCAAGATTTCTGCAATTTCAATTCAATATTTTTACTATTTCAACTATTTTGTTATTTTTGTATTTATATAAACTCTATATATCTATGTCTGATAACTATAAAATATTTATACATTAAAGTTCGCATATTTTATTGAAATTTAAAAATATTTCACAACTTTTTTTCAACTCAAAATATATTATATAACGAACTAAGTTCTGAAATGGCTCAAATGTCTTCGCCTATTATCTTGTAGCTCTGTCTTTAGCATAAATACATACTTGGCATCTTCATAATTTTACAAGCATATTTTGTAGGTTTATTTTGCGGTTAAATCGAACCGAACCGTATCCATCTTATTAGCGTTCGTTTATAACTATTTCATCGCATATTAAAGTTCAAAAGTTTCTACTTGCATCAGCCGTCTCATATTCATTCATACTTTCTTCATTCATTGCCACCACGTAATTAAGCATATATATACAATGTAGCTTAGCTAAACTTTAACACGAAAATTGAGGTTAGAATAATTAAGTGTTTACTATGGAAATTTGAAAATATCCTTAAACAGTTTACAAGTCGTTAGCTGAGTTCATTGTGTTTACTTATTGCAAATATATTAACTCTATCTCTCTCTCTCTCTATTTTTTAGACACTCTATCTCCCATAGAGAACATGTTAGTAAACAAAAAATAAGAAAAGTAGCGAACAATATTCCAAAAAATACTTGTAAATCAAACGAAAACACAAAATATTCGAGTTGTTAGTGAAAATTTGAATAAAAAATTAGTGTTAGTAATAAGCTTTGGTACATAAAAAGCCTACAAGAAAAACAATGCAAACAAAAACTATTAAAAAACAACAAAAATGTGATTTAGCAACTACATAACGTGCCACTTAATTGCTGTCTATTCTATTAGCGTTTTACTTAATTACTTTACATAACTGAAATGAGTATTTAACTAGTCTACATACATACATATATAGTTTGAACTATCTTAGCTAGTCTAAAACTGAGTTTTGAAACCTCTTAAAAGTCATTGCAAAGTTGCCAACCTAAAACTTATATTTACTTATACATACATTTTATCGTGTTAATTTTGAAAAGATACCGTTCCGTTTATGTATCGACACTATTTTTGAACTTATCGTTTATCTTTAACTTTGCTAACTACAGTTTTCTTATAATAAATAGCGTTAAGCGTCTTACTTTTCACACCTTTTTAGTAATGATTAACTTAATTTTGACTTTTTTGAAAGTATTTTCTTTGAAAATATCTACTTCTAATCGCAACTTTTTTTATTTCTTCCTCTTTAATTTTTCGTATTGAAACTCTATGTGCGTGTGTGCGTGCTAATGCGTGTGTGCGTATGTGTGTTGCGTGCGTAAACTTTTTCTATGCCCAATTAACATACAAATTTTTAATAATCATCGCACAACTCGTTGAACAACAACAACAAATTTCAAAAATATCACTAAAAAATGAAAACAAACTCTGAAACCAACAAAAAATTGAAATGAAATGCACACTTCTGACGATCAGGTGCCAGCGATCTCACTCGCTTACGAGCAAGCCGAGAGCGACATTATGAAACGTCAACCCAGGGATCCCTATCGTGACAACTTGGTCAATCGCAGGTCAGGAAAAATATGCAAAAATTATTAAAAAGGGAAAACCAAATATTGTAAAACATAAAATTTCAACAAAAAATCAAAAAAAAAAAAAACAACAAAACAAAAAAATTTAACGTTTTACTTTTCGTTGATTGTATGTTGTTTCTTTTCCAACAATAATTAGTATGAAAAACTATTAAAGCAACAAAACAAAAATTTAGTTGTTAATGATGTGCTAATTAGTGCTTTAATAGAACGACATATATATATTTTTTTAATATTTGTTGTAGTTATCAATTCAATGTATGTACACAAAACCTACCCCCCAAACTACCATGGACCCAGTCAAAATACCAAAAATACACTACTCGTGTCATAAATATAGCCATTTCAATAAACATACATACATACTATACAACTACAATGCATTGGCATACAAGGTTTCATTTTTCATTGAGTCTGAAGTAGCGATTGGCGAACTGGAATTAGACTTTTAGGTTCATTAACCAATTTAGTTGTTTTTTAGTACCAAAAAAAACAAAATGGATGTCAACGATTTTTCCAGTCTTCGAAACACTTTTCTTAAGTACTTTTTTGTATGGCCTTCAGCTCCTTCAGCGAATTTTATTTTATCTCTTCGATCGACTGAAAATGGGTTCCACGGAGCGACAATTTCAGCTTGGGACAAGAAAAAATCACATGGAGCTAAAGCTCGTGAACACGGTGGTTGATCGATTGATCGATGGTATTCATTGCGATTTTGTCTTTAAATTCGGTCACAATCGTGGCTATTCCACAATTCAGGCCGTTTTCGCCGGATGTTCTCACGCAAATGCCTCAATGCGGCCAAATAGAAAACAAATTATTGATGCACCAAACCACGAATATCGAAAAAACAATGAGCATTACCTTGATTTTTGAGCGGCTTTGGCGTGGTTTCTTTTGATTTCGGCTCGTTTTTCATCGTCAATTATAATGCTCTCCATAAATGTGGAATCGGAATTCGTAAAAAATCAATTGTTAATCGTATATATCAGCGTATTTGCATGTGGAAATCATAGTTCCAACTCTCGACGATTTTTGAATTTTTTCGAATTTTTTCAAATTCAAATACTTTGTATGTTACTAATGTATACAGAGGGATATTAGCCATTTAAATGAGGTTAGGTTATACTGGCCGCCTGTCACGCCATACATACATATGTACATCTAATGGTTCTTAGTCATGCTTTTTAAAAAAAGTAGCTTTTTCCACAAACTTAAGAAAAAAAGAAATTCCAAAAATGTTAACAACAACAAAACGCATATTCACCACGCCTAATGGTCTCTTAGTTATTTAAAAAACTAGCTTCTTCCACAAACTTTTTTCCAAAAAAACCTTTATTTCAAAAAAATTGTACTTCAAAAAAACTTTCCAAAACTACTAACAACAATAAAACGCATATTCACCACACAAATGACGCATAACACATGCATTTCATTTATATTTACACTTTTGTTCCAAATTTAATAAATTCTAAAAAGAAATTTTCAAATTTTTGTAACTGTTTTCTTAAAATTCTTAGTGTATTTTTTCTAATCGTGCGTTAAATACATTTTTCAAAGTTTTGAATGCGAAATCAAAATAAAAAAAAAAAATTATATGTTCTACGTTTTTCTTCACCATATTCTTAATTGTGTAAATTGGTTGGAATTGATTGAGTCTCTTTTGGGATCGAATTCATAAACTTATACAACATACTTTTACACAGACCTTTTCACATCCTCATACAATAAATTTCGCAAAATTTGTATAAATATATTTTCACATATCCGTCGTTACATACTTTCATATAAATATGTACGTACAATAAAGGTATTGACTCAAAATCTGTGGCTGCAGGGATGCCAGTGTGGGGGAAAAAATATATGTATCATTTTAAAAACTCAAATATCAAATAAGTAATTTAAAAATTTTGAAAAGTTCAAAAAATGTTAAAAATTAATTTATCAAATAAAAAAGGTTAAAAAAAATAAAAAAAATTTAAAATTCAAAAAAATTGAAAATTTAAAAAAATGTATTATTTTTTAGTTTGACCTCAAAAATTATTATACATATCAACAATTAGTCTCCACAAATTAAATAAAAAAATATAATTATTTATTCATAGCATTTTTTCAAAAATATCTGGTAAACTTCAGCTAAATTTTTCTGTCTAAAATATGCTTGATGTCAAGCAAATTGCTGGTATTCTTTAAAATCTTCCTAACCACACTTGCGTTCTAGCAGACTACTGCAGCAAACGTTTGTGATCACAACAAAGTTAACGCCGTTTCCGTTTTTGATTTAATTAGTGAATTCCACGCGCATTAGTGCTTACTTAGTTGGCAAAATATAACAGTAATTGAATACATAAACAGACATGCTACATAGAGCCCAAAGATTTTACGAAAATATTCTGCGAACATAACGTATAAACCTGTGTAGTCAAGCACATGTATTACCGTTAGAAATACATATGTAATTAGTGTTTGGTTCGCCTTAGAAATTTTGCTACAAAGCTGCATTTAAACCTAGAAAGTCTGGCTTAAATTAGTTAAAAGCATAGCATAAGCAAGAGGCTGTCATCTTGTCTACGTCAACGCCTACTTGTGTACAAGGTGTGTTGTGTTTTGTACTTCTGTTTGCTGTTTAACAATGCGTATATATTTTGAAGTTATTTATTGATTGATTTTATTATGCAAAAAATAAAGCGGGAAAATTAAATAATAACTTGGAAAAAGACTAAAATGTGTGATCGTATAATTCTTGAACAACTCCTGTTTACAGTACTGTCCGAAAGCTCACCCGATTTGCTGTTACGCTTGTAAATGATGCGCCCAATATTCTTATCAGATTTTGAAAAATTAAAAAAAAAAAGCTTTAGAAAACTCAAAATGCCGTTTAAATATTCAAGCTGTATTTTAAAAAATATTTGCTTATTGGGAATTCGCCAATATTTGTTAAAGCTTTGGAAACTCTAAAAATATTTTAAGTATTAAAGCTTACTTTCGAAACAGAAAATAAAAAAATAATATTTTCTTTTGCGGAATTCGGTAATTACTTGCCAATATGCCTTATAGCTTTTGAAAGCTCTAAAAAAACTTTCAAATATGCAAGCTGTGCTTAAATTAAATTCAAAACAAAAATAAGAATTATTTTTTCTTATTGTGAATTCGTCAATTATCTATCAATATACTTCAGAGCTTTTGAAAGCTCAAAAATAGCTTTTAAATATTTAAGCTGTGCTTACATTAAATTCAAAACAGCAAATAAATCAAATATTTTCTTACTGCGAATTCATTAATTACTTGTCAATATGCTTTAGAGCTTTTGAAAGCTCAAAAAAAGCCTTTCAATATTCCAATTGTAACATTTATTATATACAAAACATGAAAAAAATTATGTTGTAAATTCAATAAATTTTGACTTTGAACATTTTTTTTTTCAATAAATTCTGTCTTCAACTCAAAAATGTGTATCTTCTTGTGTGAAAACGTTGATTCTCATTGAATTTATTGCTCTCGTATTGTCGATAAATACTCTCTTCATGGGTTTCACTCGTATTTGAACGAATTTAGTCCTATCGACGATCATTTAACTGTACTCTGTATACTATCTACTACATTTTCCTGTCGCTGAAGCTTTTATCTTTTCATTTTACGTTCAAACATCTGTCAAATGTTTCAATTTCACAATTTACTACAATGCTGTATACCTCTTACTCGCTTATAATCACAAACATGTATGTATGTGCGCTATTGCATGCCTTTTAATTATCATTTCTGTAAATATTCATTTTTTTTTATTGCCTGTGCACTTGTAAATATATAAGTATATAAATAAATGTAAAAATTATAAAAATCAAATAACTATATGTCTGTAATATATCAATGTTCATATAATACTACAAATACTTGTATTTCAATTTTAACTGTCTGTTTCATTTCACTTGTTGTTGGTTTTCTGCTATGCTTAGTTTAGTTGAATTAGTTTAGTTTGATTGACTTTGGTTACACAAAACAACAAAAAAGTGCTTTGCTTTTCTCACAACAGAAACGAACAAAAAAAATATTTCACTTTAAATTGCCATTCGCACGCACTTTTATATACTGACTCACACTCACACACATGCACTTTGCTTGTGCGAGCCCAGTTCGCTTTTACCCATCACGCCTAAAATCTACTAAAGCGAATTTTCAATATCCTGCCGCCGTCACTTATTGCTTATTGTAGTGTTGAAATGCTGTAAAATATATTTTGAACAAAAAATCCGAATGTTTTACTACTAATTCGCTAAATTATTGATTTTCATTTTTTGTTTTCAAAATTTTCTTTATTTTTCTCAACAAAAAAAAAAAAACAAACTATGCAGTATAAATGAATAAAGAAAATTGCATTATTAACACAACGTTACTAACCTTGCACACCTTAACGTATTGTTTATGCAAAGTTAACCCGCTCGGCCATGCCTGTAATTAACTAAGTAAAGTAAACACACGCAAATCCAGCTCAATTGTTTTTTGTTTTTTTTAAACTAATTGAAACTTAATTTATGTACAAACATATATATGTATATATTTATATATGTACATATATAGCTTTAGTATTTTGTACATAAATTTTGTAGTAAAGTATTGCTAACATTTATATGGAAAAGTAAGCCAACTGCTGTTTGAGGTTAGGTTGAAAGCAAAAAAAATTTCAAATTAAAAACAAAATTTTAAACTTGCTATAATTTTTAATATAGAGTTTAGAAAATTTTCAAAAAAAAAATTTACAAAATTATTTTGTTTTGAATTAAATTCAGTTATTATAGTTCAAATATAATAAGTTTTTTAATAAAAAAATAATTTTTTTAATAAACTTATTAATATTTTTAAAATATTTTTAAATTTAAAGCAATAATTATAAAAATTTGAAAATTAAAAAAATTAATTAAAAACAATAATTCAAATAGTTTTAAAATTAAAACATAATATAATTGTTTTAAATACTTATGAGAAATTTAGAAAATTATTTAATTTAGAATACTAAAAAAATTTAATAAAAATATTTCATTCACTGTTAGTCTGTGTCAAGAAAACCTAATTTTAATTTTTTTTATTACAGCCATTAACAAATATCTTTTAAGCTTATTTTTATTGTTTCGCTCGCATCTTAGTATCTTCAATAATTATATATATTTTATTATTGAAACCAGGTTTCAAAACAAATTTATTTCAATATATTCAATTAATTAAATTTTCCTATTAAAAAATAAAACAAAATTATTTTACATGAAAAGTTTTTTTATCAAGAATATATAAATTTTTACCTAAAGTACTTTTATTTCAATAGTACTCAATTTAAAAAATAAATACTGTAAAAACTTTTTTTTATAAATCAATTGTTTTTTATTAAATACAAAATTTCAATACAATTTTATTCCAATATGACTTTTTACCGAAATTATTGGTTGAATAAAAGCTTATTACCAAAAAATATTTTTACCTAAATTCCTTAATCTAAAATAAAAATAGTTATTTTTAATACCGAAAATACAAATTTTTACCCAAAATACTTTTAATTCATTAGTGAAACTTAAAAAAAAAAAACTTTTTTTTAGTAAAAACTGAATTTCTGAATTAAACTTTTTTTTTTTTAGTAAAAACTGAATTTCTGAATTAAACTATTTTTTTTTGCTAAAAATTAAATTTCTGAATACAATTTTTTAGTAAAACTATAAAAAACATTTTTTAAGTAAAAACTGAATTTCCGAATAAAACTTTTAGGTAACTTTAAAAAACATTTTTATTTTAGTAAAAACTGAATTTCGGAATAAAACGTTTGAGTAAAACTACAAAAAACATTTTTTTTTAGTAAAAAGTGAGTTTCTAAACAAATATTTTAAGTAAAATTAATAAAAACATTTTTTTTAAGTAAAAACTAAATTTTTGAATAAAACTTTTGAGTAAAACTACAAAAACACATTTTTTTTTAGCAAAAAACTGAATTTCCGAACTTCTTTAAAGTAGTTTTTATAATTAAGAAATTGTTTTTTTAACTTTTATTATTAAAATAAAGCAATATTCATAACTAAATTAAAAATAAACTAAAGAAAAATATTTTTAGTTTTTACTTTTGAGAAGTTGAATGATATAAAAATTAATAAAATTGCATTTGAAATTAAAATAATATTCAATAACCATTGAATTATTTATTATTTTTTAAGTTTTTAGTTAAAACAATATATTTTACTACATATTGAAATATTTTTATTTGCTTTAAATTTGCTTTCAAATAACAAAAAACCTGAAACCCCAGCAGCTGGCTTTCTTTTTCAGAAACAAAAATTAATCCGTAGCTAGTTCTAACCAACAAAAAAATCCCACTTTCCCCCAAAACAAAAATAAATTAAATATTTAAAATTAAAAAAAATATATTTTATATACTTTATTGAAACTAATCTATTATTTTTTCGCAATCGCATTTAAAATCTCAAATAAATTAGATTGATTTCAATGGCCTATGGTCAAATTGGTATGATCCAAGCTGCTGCCGGTTTCTTCGTGTACTTCGTTATAATGGCTGAAAACGGTTTCTTGCCGATGAAACTGTTCGGCATACGTAAGATGTGGGACTCAAAGGCTGTCAACGATTTAACCGATTCGTATGGACAAGAATGGGTGAGTGGCAATTCTAAGCTATTGAGTTTTTAATAAAAAATATTGATTTTCTTTTATAAAAAGTCTTATTTGGTTATGATAAATCTGTCATTACTAATAAATTTTTTTTTTTGTTTAATAATAAATATTTCCTTTTTTAATAATACACATTTTTGCTGAATTTTATTAACGAAAATCTCTGCATTTGCGCCACTTTAGACCTACCGCGATCGCAAGACACTCGAGTACACTTGCCACACCGCTTTCTTCGTATCAATTGTTGTTGTACAATGGGCGGATTTGATCATCTGTAAGACACGACGAAACTCCGTCTTCCAGCAGGGCATGCGAAATTGGGCATTGAACTTCGGTTTGGTGTTCGAGACAGTGTTGGCGGCCTTCCTGTCGTACTGCCCCGGCATGGACAAGGGTCTGCGCATGTATCCACTGAAGTGAGTACACAACAACAACAGCAATAAAGTATATTATATGTGAAATATTTCTTAACAATTTGTCTTCCACACTTGCAGATTCGTTTGGTGGTTACCAGCCATTCCATTTATGTTGGCCATTTTCATCTATGATGAAATTCGTCGATTCTACTTGCGCCGCAATCCCGGCGGTTGGTTGGAACAGGAGACGTACTATTAAGCAGCAAATTATGTTCAAATACGCAACAACAACAACAGCAACATAATAGCAAACGCATTTGTAAACATAGCATGTACTACGACAACAACAGCAACAATAGCAACAATAATAAGAGCAAATGCGAAATCATCATATTTGAATTTTACGAAACGAGTGCGAAGAGTAACGAGCGCGCAGTGGTCGCGATGGCAGCATAAAAAGCAGCAACATCTATAACAACAACAACAACGACGACGATGACAGCAGCAACAAGCAGAGTAACAGTTGTGTGCTTTTCACAAAAATTGCTGCCGCAATTGTGCAAAAATAGCAACAATTGCAACAACAACAAATACAATATAGAAATGCATGCCAGCAGCGAATATTTAAAGCGACCATCATCACCACCACCACAACAACAACAACAAGCAGAATTATTTTTTTAATTTTAATTATTTAATAATGAAAAAGATAATTATTTAAACGATTAAGTAAAGTTAAATTATAAATTAAATAATGCTAATAATATGAAACAAAAAAAAAATAAAAAAAAAATATTTAAATAAAAAAACAAACAAAAAAAGTAAAACGAAAACCCAGCCACACATTACACAATAAATAGTAGTTGTTTTTTGTAAGAAACTCTTGACGAGCAGCCGCTTAGCGAGGAAACCAAAGCAAAAGCAACAAAAAAGTGTGCAAATGCGCTACAACAAATCGTTGCGTAGTCATGTGACTAGCAGTGAGTGCTAGACGAGAGTGACCGTACATCTTGTTGTGTCTGTTGTTAGCTAGCCGACGATTAGTAGGCGCAAAGCATTTGGAGATTTGTTGCGCGCACTTTCAGTTTCGGTCATATATTTCTAGAGGCGCTTAACGAGCGCAAAACCGTTAGCTAAGCGAACTCTACAACACTTTGATAAGCAAGAAAAACTTAGTTGAATTTTTTCAGAATTTAAAAATGTAGGAAGTATAGGAAAAGGGATAAATAGATAATTATATAACTACAGAAACATATGACAAAAACACTAAACGATAGCTAAAAGAAAATAAATAAGCATTGATACAAAATTATAAAAAAACAAAACAAAGATTAATAAAGATGTGGCATGCAAGTAAGTGTTTATATATATCTACATATATATACATACATACATAGTATATCCTTGATAATAATGCAAGCAAAAGCAGTACGACATCTTTATTAACGCAATTCACTACCACTAGCAAAATAAATTGAAATCAAATACACCACCTTAGAAGCTACAAAGCAAACAAAAACAAAAATTATGCCCCCAAAAAACCCAACGCTGGTGTAAGAACTTAGTAAACAAAAAATGCATTGAGAAGACCCATATTTTTTTTCTTTTGACAGGCAGTTTATTAATGTATTAATGTGTGGAAGCAGCTAAACAATATTTATAATATTTATGTAAAGAAATACATATTTTACATGTATATGTATGTTGCATATGGAGGAGCACATACACAGCACACAAGCATACATACACACAATTGGTTGAAAAGTTGACCTGAAACCGCATTGACGTGGGATTGAAACTAACCGGAACTGTTATTAAGCCGGAGCTGCGGTGAAAACTAGTTTGTGTTTCGACACAAAGTATATAAAATGGAAGTCCTACTCTTAAAAAACATGTAAACTGCCACTGCTCTCGTGTGCATACAAACACACATACATACACCATTTAAAAGCCAGCATTTTTGGTCAAATTGTTGTGCATACGATCTAACAAACACACACACACACGAACAGACAAAAGCATACATAGACAAACTAAAAAAACGCTGGCATTTCTTACCAACGCTCTTTTCCACATTTGTTAAACTATTTGCGTAACGCGCCGAAACACACCCGCACATCCCCTCCGCCACCTGTATTGGCCGTTTCACTTGCTCTGGCGGCAAGTTGTGGACAGCAACGCGTTTATTGTTGATTGTTGTTTTTGTAAAGTCCCCCACATTCTCCCCCCCTACACCCCCTCCGTTGTTCGTCCCGCTGTAGTTGTCCTAATTTTTAAGAAACTAATAAATAAATAATTAAGAAAATGAAAAATGAAATGAAATGAAAAAATGAAAATTGCAAAAACTAAAACGTGAAGTTGCAAGGTAAAGGTGCAAACTTTAAAGAGACGTAAAATAATTAATTTGTTAATCTATTTGCCTTTTTATTGAGAAATTAGAATTTATAATTAAAGTATAAAAAAAATGTGTGTGAAAAAAACAAAAGCAACAAATACAAAATGTGAACGATTAAGCAGTTAGTATGCGTTAGCGAAAATGTAAGGACGAAAGAGAGGAAGCAGAAAAAACTGAAAGTACAGTAAATTGCAGCGTAAAGATAACAACAACAACTTTGTAGTGAATAATACTATATATAAAATAAATTAAATGAAATTGTAGTGCATGTCTTTTAACGCTTTAAAACGCTTCACAACAGCTGCACGTACATACATACACCCCCCACACACACACACGCAAGCACACGCTGACTAGCGCGTGTCTTGAACGCGGCTGAGCTGACTGGCTTGCGGGCCACGTGTGGTGACGAGCCAGCTGTAAATGGATGTACGACATGCGTGCATATGATTTCTTACTAATGCAAATGTGTATGAAATGAAGCAGAGAAAATGAAAATTGAAAGAATTGAGATTGAGAAAATATAATATTTATGCATAAAAAAATATCAAATGCATGAAAATATATATATAATTGAGGCATAATTCACACGACATAACGGCAAGCAGTAAGAGAATATTTCGTAAAAGTGTTCATATAAAAGAAACAAAAAATATAAGAGAAAAACAAAACATTTAAGTATTAAAAAAATAAAAATAAATTACAAAACAAATAAATTACAAAAAAAAAATATACAATATAAAAAAGTAAATATAAAAATTTATATTTTTTTGTTTTTGCTAAATTATAATTGCATTGAACACACTGTTAGCCGTACTTTGAGTAATGATTAGCAAATCTTCTTTGATAACCTTCGTTATGCATTGATACATAAATTCGTAATAGCAATTTAATTGTAGCTGAGTTTAACATAAAACTAAAAGTAAATTTATGGATAATGTTTAAATTTAATTCACAACAACATTACTAAATTTTGAACTTGTAGCATGGCTGTGCGCGCATTTTTAGCCACAACATCGCGCGCTGTAGCATACTTTTAGGCTGAGCTAGGGCTACACATAGGAACAGCGCATACATTTCGCTCTGTGTGTGTGTGTTTGCTTTTGTATGTGTGTATGCGCATGCGTAGCTGTTGTCATGCTTGGCATCGTTTGTCGCGCACTTCTCCGTGTGATGGTGTAGTATTTTTAAATCGTATCGAATTGAATTGAATTGCAAATATGGCAAATGGCAAATGGCAATTTGTAATTTATCACTACATACAAGCGAATTCTGTTTTTTAAAGCAAATAATTATGGTTAAATAGTTTGGTATAAGCTTTCGTTTTTAGTTTTTCATTTCGTTCAATTGTATTATCGCCCTCCGCTGTAAATGTATTTGTAGATTTAATTAAAATTTAAAATTAATACAACAAGAAAAACAATAAATAAACATAAATAAATAATAAAACACACAACAAAAAACAAATTTGTGTTTTATTTGGCATACAGATGTGTTTCGGAGGGTGTCGTTAGAGTGGTCTGTAAGGTTGTTGCTTATCAAAACTTAAAATGTATATACAAGGTCTGTCGCAAAAGAAACAGGACTGTTAAAAAAAAAACAACAAAAAATTAATATTTTTCAAAAGTTATATTTTTTTATTCAAAGTAGTTTCCTTGTGCTTCTATACAGCGTTTAGCCCGGTCAATTAGCATTTCAAATGAGTGTTTAAGGTCATTTTTCGGAATGCCCCTGAGAATATCGGTCGTCGCCTTTTGGATAGCTGAAATGTCCGGAAACCAGTGTCCTTTCATTGGCAAATGAAGTTTTCCAAATCGGTAAAAATCACAGGGTGCCAGATCAGGTGAGTAGGGTGAGTGATTAATGGTTAATATGGAGTTTTTTGTCAAAAAATCAGTGACAAGCGTCGACCGATGACACGGCGCATTATCGCGCAACAGGCGCCAGGACCCTGCCTCACGGTATTGTGGTCGAGCATGACGAATGCGTGACAAAAGACGCCTCATAACACCAAGGTAAAACACAGCATTAATCGTTTAGCCAGGTGGGACGAACTCTCGGTGTACAATATCCTCGGAATCGGAAAAAGAAATTAGCATTGTCTTTATTTTTGACTTCTGAAGACGACCGATTTCTGATCGTCACAGAGGTTCTCACGACCTTCTTGGAATCGCTTAAACCACTCAGGCACATTACTACGGGATAGGCACTGATCACCATTAACTTTTTTCATCATTTGAAATGTTTCAGTGAACGTTTTCCCAAGTTTAAAACAAAATTTAATATTTGCTCTTTGCATTTTACGACCGTTGACCAAAAGCTGCTGTCACTTTTTGATCGATAACATCGATTGTAGTTATCCAATTGTCTTCAAATTTTTATGAAATGTCAACAAGAGATCAAACTTTTTATTTCATATACCCATCAATAGGTGGCGCCACCTATTACAGGTGAAACAGTTATATTTCTGTTCTGTTTCTTTTGCGACAGACCTTGTATATATATACTATATATGTATATATTATGAAGGGTGATACATTTCGAAGTTCCCTACTTTTTGAAGGAAAAAACACAGAAGCTTTAAATTAATTGGGGAATGTTTATTATCATTCTTTGGCATTTATTTTTTTATGGTTATCTCTTTCAAATATTGGTCAGGGCTATGTCTCAGATGGTCCATCCGTTGAGTTCAATTTTTTTGTAGACGTTACATATCCACTCAGGAAAATATCTAACGGTGTGAAAACCCGCGATTTTAGTGACCAATCGAAAGGCCCAAAACGTGAAATTATCTGGTCACCGAAGTGCTCTCTCAATAAATCCATTGATTGATGCGATGTGTGGGAAGTGGCGACCTCTTGTTGAAACCAAATGTCGCCGAGATCACAAACTTCAATTTCAGGAATCAAATAGTCGCTTCTTATTTCTTGATAACGGTCGCTATTGACGGTTACGTTCTCAACGGTATCATTATTGAAGAAACCACACCAAACCGTTGGTTTTCCTAGATGAAATGATAGCTCTTGAATGTCTTCAGGTCCCAAATGCGGCAATTTTGCTTTTTTATATACCCATTGAGCCAGAAATGGGCTCATCACTGAAGAAAATTTGTTTTGAAAACGTCGGATCTTCTTGGAACTTTTCAAGAGCCCATTGAACGAAGCGATGTAGCTAGGGAAGGTCGAGCGGCTTCAGTTCTTCCACAAGCTGTATTTTTTACGCTTTCAATATAAGATCTCGACGTAAAATGCGGCAAGTCGTTCTATACATCAGTCCGAGTTGCTGCGAATGGCGCCGAATCGACAATGCGCTGCTATATTTTTTTCATTGCGCGCTGGACGTGGTCTATTCGGTCGAATATTATTCAATAGCGAATAATGAGTCTCAAGATGAGCGATGGTGTGGCGAATAGTACACTCAGTAGGCCGATTATGTTGACCATAAGTTGAGCTAAGCGCATTCTATATAGAACGTAAGTTTTCATAATAAAGTTGAACGATTTGTAGACGTTATGATGATATGCCTAGCTAGACTGAATAACATGACAGCTTGACACTACTCAAGCGTGTTATAAAAGGACTATTGAAAGAAGTAACTCTACTTGGATCACCCGCTAGTTACCAATGATTTCAACTTGATAACCGATGCGGACGATTAGATTAGATTAGGTATAGAAACTGGTTTCTCGTGAGGCCTCGAAAAATTCTACATGGACAGCTAGAATGGCCTGTTCACTGTGTTGCCCCGAACTCCGATGTACTGAACAGAAAGACCACCATATATACAGCCAATTCAACCTTAGTCTGGTTAAAGTTGGACAGTGAAAGGGAAAGTGTCTAGACGTTTCTGCCGCATTGTGAGTGACAATGGGACCATGTCCAGTTGGGACACTTGTCATTGCGGTCATGTGAACGTTGCTAAGAGATAGTAGTTCCATGTACCTTTTACTTTCCATTCTGAATTAGAAGGCTTACACACGCGCGAAGCCCACAAATCAGCGCCGGTGTGCACGAAGACAAAGAAAGACTTGCTCATTCCTTTCCCGATAGGATTTGGGTAAAGATACTCTTTCTTGCGAACTCATCGGCTTTACAGTTACCGACGATTCCGCTGTGACCAGGCACCCAAGCTAAAAAGCATACTGACTAAAAAGCAAACCCAAAAAGCTCACTGCGCCTCTTCCTCTGAAGTACATGTGGTTCGCGGCATAGTAGTCCAAGCTATCAGGAATATAATCGAAGTTAGAGAGGAGTTCGGAATATCCCTCTGGGACCTTTGATGTGTTCGATATGTACGCAACTGTCGCAGGAATGCATTTGCCGGCTGAAGAATGGTATTAAGTACCATCGCACGTAGTGCACCAAAGATGGCAATGGGATGCAAATGAGAACACGCTCTAGCTATTTAGAAAGTGTGGCTATACAAAACAAGTGCATGCAACATAGAACAGTTGAGCTATATATCAATAGACCATATATAATGATAAACGTAATAAGATGTCTATAATATCCTTTCATTGCTTCTAAACTACGCATTGGTAAAGCCAAAGCAAAACATTTGGTGAGAGTCCCTACCGCTCCATTAGCTCCATTACAACAATATAAGGTAAGGATGAGGCCCAAGTACTTCAACTTTTTAAATGAAATCCATTAAATTTTAAAGCAACCAACCCATTATTATTTTTAATTCCTAAAAAAACACATTTTAGGTTGTCACACAAAGATTGTTCCTTAACTTTCTTTGACGTCGATAAGTCATTTGACTAAAGAGTAAGGGAAATTAGTTTTGAGACCAACGGCAAACATTTTTGCCAAAGAATACTTGCTTCGCTCAACGAGCAATGGAAGAAGCCCTTATAAAAAGTACATTACTAATACAATTGGACATGTAGAACTCCAGCACTCTTTGAGTTAAGCGAAAGTTATGTAACCTGGAATAAAGGATTTGACGTAATAATCTAACAAAATGTTGAACAAGTACAACTTAAGACCTGAAATAAATTATATCCACCGATGTCGGGTGCTAACTACTTCAACGGTAGAAGGAGATTTTGAGTATCATCACCAAACTTTTAACTACAAATAAACAGTTATATGATAGTTTTAATATTTTATTTTACTAGTGCAACCTCTAAATGCCACTTTTAATTAGTTTATGTTTATGACTTGTGTAACAACAAATAATTACCGCGAGGCGGGCTTCTAAAGTGTCTACCCACACATACATACACATACATATATGTATACATAGATATAGGCATGCATGTGCATGTCATAACGAAATTTAAAGCGTAAATAGCACAATGTCACTTAAGAAATAATTATTACCTGCTAAATATTTTGTTTGATATTAATCTGCAAGTGTGCACTTCAAAAATGAAATCAAAAGCGGACGGAAAGAAACTGTAGTAAAGAAATACCCCAGTAAACAACTGTCTTATCAGCCTTTACAACTACTGAAGTGCTATTTTACAACAACTATATCATAAAGCTGGCATTGAAGTGTGAAAACTATTGACGTTGTGATTTTTATCTGCTTTCATAAATAAATATCAGATATATCAGATTCTAGTGAATGCAGTAACTCATATACTATATACTAATACATACATATATAATACAAACATACTAATAGAACCTCTGTCTGTATCAAACACTTATTTATTTTAGTTAAAACTATTTTTAATTAATAAATAACGACAAGATAAGATGTTTTGATTAATAATAGCGTAACAATAGACATATTTGAAAAGAATTTATTACCTCATATTATATTTTACAAAATATATCTGTATGTATGTTTATATATTTACATGACCTCATTCTTAGTTATTAATTGAAAATATCATTCATTGATAATAACCATAAAAAAGTAAAGTTTTCAGCAGATACCCGTGAAGTTTCTTTAAAACGTCTACCAGCCTGAAATAGTTAGCATTGTATGTATGTATTGGTATTATAAGTAAAAACTAAATGAACGCGGAATTTGTAAGAAAAATCTGTTAAAGAGACGTCTTTCAGCGAAACGAAGATACAGATACATTTCTAAAATCAATGATATGTTTAGGTTAATATAAAAACTTTATCAATGAACTTTTTGCATTTCTTCTAGATAGAAATAGTAAGTATAGTAATTATTAATTTTAATTTTAATTTAATTTATTTAATATTTTATTCTCTAAAATGTATGTCGTCACTCTCAAACTAATCCCTCTCAGCCCCAATATACATGTGTCAAGGCTTTTGCCAATCCTAGAAACAGTTGTTAAAGTCAATTTCTGGAATAGTCTACAATGCGCGTAGCGATACACCTTTAATGTCTTCAATTGACTCAAAACGATTACCCCTAAGCAGTCGTTTGAATTTGCTGAATAGCCAAAAGTCACATGGTGCCAAATCGGCCGAGTACGGTGGTTGCGGCAAGATACTGGTTATAAATTTGGTGGAAAACTCACGAAGAATCAATGCAGTATGCGATGGGGCATTATCATGGTGCAAAAACTAAGAGTTGTCGACCCATAATGCCGACTTCTTTTTACGCATAGCTTCACGCAAACGACACATAATACTCAAATAGTATTCCTTGTTGACAGTTTGGTCTTTCGGAAGGAAACCGGAGTACACCACATTTCAATAATCTAAGAAAACTGTCAACACAACCCTGACTTTTGAGCTGCTCTGATGCGTTATTTCGGCTTCGGCTCACCTTTGCTACGATGTACGGCCAATTGATCGTCCGTTTCCGGGGCATAAGCATAAATCCAAGACTAAATATGCTTCATGACATCATGGTAATTGGAAAGCATTGTTTAACAGACGTTAAAGCGACGCTGTTTTGCGGCCTCATTATCGATACCTCCTCCAGTGTACCGTACCGTAGGGACCCCAGTTGCTTACAGCGTAATCTTGCCTATTATATCCCTGGTGCCCTGCTTGAGACATTTCTTATAGTCTTCTCGTTTTATCAGCCCCAACCTGCGAGCGTGTGTCGCCACCATGCAGTGACCAGTTAGTATTCCGATTATGCTCCTACAGTCTTTCTATCGAGTGGAGAAATTTTGTATACTTCCGATCTACTGTTTTGCACATGACTTTTAACAGATCACGCGTGAGTCATGTCAAGCTGTCATGTTATTTTTGTTCAGAATTGTTTGGCATTGCATCAAGAGAAGAGACTTATGCCTGAACAATGTTTACAAATCGTTCAACTTCATTACGAAAATCCATGTTTTGTAAAAACTGTGACTCACGTGCTTCGCTCAACTTATGGTCAACATAATCGGCCATACACGAAGGCCGTGAAGAGTCCATTCGGCGCCGTTCGCAGTAAGAGATCTTAAATTGAAAGCGTACAAAATACAGCTTGTGCAAGAATGGAAGCCGTTAGACCGTCCCAAGCGACACCGCTTCGCTCAATGGGCACTTGGAAAGTTCCAAGAAGATCCGACGTTTTCGACCCAAATGTTGTACAGCGATGAGGTTCATTTCTGGCTCAATGGGTATGTAAACAAGCGAAATTGCTACATTTGGGACGAAGGTAAAGATTGAAAATCTACCATTTCATCCCGAAAAAAAACCACAGTTTGGTTTGATTTGTGAGTCGGTGGAATCATCGAACTATTTTATGACTGAAATTGAAGCTAGTGATCTCATTTAGTTTCAACAAGATGGCGCCACTTCTCACACATCGTATCAATCAATGGATTTATGGAGAGAACATTTCGGTAAGCGGTTATTTTTTACGTTTCGGGCCGTTCGGTTGGCGACCAAGGTCGATATCACACCGTTAGACTTTTTCCTGTGGGAATATGTAAAGTCTAAAGTCTACGCGGAAAATCCCGCTTCGATTTAGGCTTGGAAGCAAAACAACACCAGTGCCATTCGCTGGTTACCAGTCGAAATGCTGGAACGAGTAATCAAAAATTGGAATCAACGGATGGACCATCTGAAACGTAGTCGCGGCCAAGATTTGAAAGAGATTATCTTCCAAAAATAAATGCCAATGAATGTTCTTTCGAATGATAATAAGCATTTCCTATTACATTTGAACTTCTGTGTTTCTACCTAGACAATCTAAAAATGGATCACTCTATAGTTTTGGCAAATTCAAAATTAAATATTCAAGCTTATTACGCTGCGAACAGTAATAGTAAATTTGAGAAAATATGCCGTAGTGACTATTCTTAACTGTTCAAAACTGTGGGCATTCAGTATGTATTTCTTGCAGTTTAGCTATGTTAATGCCTCTAAAAGTTGTTTAATGATATTTTTAAAAGGATTGGAGTGCAAAAATCTATGAAACAGATATGCGAAAACAAAACTTATGGAAAGGTAAGAAAGCTCGGAAAACTTTCAAATTAAAGTCTCAATGAGTTCGTCATAAATTTGGTTAACAAACATTCACTGATTTTATAATTTTCTTTTTTTGTTTCAATACTTTAATTAATTTTTTAGCAATATATCTTTTAATAACCAAATATTTTTTAAATATCATTTGGTAACCCTGCTCAACTTGCATATCCTGCAGTAGAGAAGCACTGACCTAATTGAGAGCGTAACGTATAACAACCAACGGAGCGAAAGTGTGCCGAAAGAGCGAAAATTGAGCGAGAGATAATGTGGAGTAAATTGTATGAGAGTTGACACACTTCAAATGACAATTAGTAAACGGTATTTTGAAAAGCATTTTTATAGTGCTAGAGCAAGTTGCCATTCTAATATAGTTTAAGTGCGATTTTTTATAAAATTCTTTAGCTTCATTTGAGATTTATATATTCATAACATACGCACTTTCTTTCGTTCACAGAAACAACAAAAACTTTTCCGCAATATTGTTTATACGAATCGGCGAACTACAGCCGGTATTTTTTGTTGTTATGAGTTGGCATGCGAGCGACACAAACTTCAGCGCCTTTCGGGAGAGTTCGTGCAACACAAACGTACAACTCGCCGTATCCTGCTTTCAGCTATTGGTCTCGCCTGCTAGCACTCCCCATTGTGTCAGTGGCGGCAGTCGTGCAAAGCAATTCGTACGCACAAGTTCGGTTGGGATTTTGGAAAGCGGCGTGAACTCATTTCCAAATCTGTGCTGTGCTCTGTGCCAGTGGACACAAGCAGTTACTATTACAAATATTATTAGTGCTTGCCACATTGTTGGCTAGTGGTGGAACGGCAGCTGTTACAAGCGTGAACTATTTCGAAAACGGTTGACATAAATGCGGAAATTACTATTTGATATGCAGAGTGACGACTAATTTACTACTACAACTAAAGTTATTGATATTTTGAATTTGCGTTACAAGAGGTGTTAAAATATTCAAAATTTTTTTCATATTTTTCTTAAAAAAAATTAAAAAAAAAAAAAAAAAAGTTTTTTGAATTTTTCAAAAAAAAAAAAGATTTTAATTCAAAAAATATTTTTTTTTTACAACAATCATTTGTATTAAGTGTAGCAATAATGAAAATAAATTGGAAAAGTGCAATTTTTTTTTATTTAAATTATATTGAAGCATATAGCCGTTAATGTTATTGCGTAAAAATAAATATTTTAATACAGTGCATTGCAAAAATGTGTGTACTAAATTTAATAATATATTCAAATTACATATTTATATCTCAAAATTGTTAACAAAAAAATAAAATTTGTGCATAATTCTCGAAATTCGTAAATAAATATATATTATTATATATACATACATATATGTACATAATAATACAGTTAACAAAAATTAATTTCCACAAAATTAATGATGTGCCACTGTCATTCCCAAGCAGCAAATATAATAACAACAAATATATGCATAAAAAATTTTAGCTGTAACGCAATCACTCCGATTTCTTACTGAAGCGCTCTACGCTTTATTTGTTGTTTCTAATCCCAACCGCTATTCGCCTGAAACGGGAAACCGAAAATGGAGCGAAGCAGTCAATGTGCTGCTGAAAAATGAAAGTACATAAATTAAACTCAAAGTAGCCGCCCAAAAACGCAACGAACGCCCCGAAGAGGCGAACAATAAACTAACAAAAACACCAAATACAACAAAAACAACAAAAAACCCAAAATCCCAACAACAAAAATAGCGCAACAACAAAGACAAGTGCTGGCAAAAACATAGCGCAGCTTAGTGCACACTCAAATATAGCAGTGAAGTGCAGATCTTATTTCAGCGTTGCATACATTTGGGCGGTAACGCGTGCCATCTTACTCGCTTAACGGAAAAAGTGCTGAAAAAAGTCGAAAAAATACGCAAAATTAAAAAAAAATCTACGAAGTGCAATCGCTGCAAATTTCGTACAAACGCGGAGTGTGCAGCAAAAACAAAAACAAAAAAGAAAACGAAAAGTGGCAGTAGAAAGAAGTGCAACGCTGCCAAAGAAGACGTGGCGTATTAGTAATGTTTGTAAGCGGGGCATGCGGCGTACTTAGCGGTGATACGCAGTGTTTGTTGTTGGCTGTTGGTGTTCGTGTATATAAGTATGTGTGTGTGCGTGTGTTTGCGAATATGCGCTCCAGTTTTGCGCTGCAGAGCCGAGCGACCAATCGACCGACCGACGCACTGGCAGCCAGACAGACAGACCGACTGACAGCCTCGCATGCGGCGGTCGACGACATTTGAACTGTATATTTCGGCTGCCGTTGCACTTCTAACACACACACAAACACACACACATATGCACACGCACACATACACACATACACTTTAGCCACGCTTTGTTGTTTGTCTTCTGTTGCTGTTCGCTATTCTTTTTTGACAACTTTTCCGAATTTTATGATGGGCATTTCGTACGCTTAGATATTCCACAACAACTGCTGCTTTTGTTGTTGCAGCGGATGCTGGTTGCATTGTTGTTTTTGTTGTTGCTGTGGCTGTCGATGTTGCCTGCTCTTCTGTTTGGCTTACTTAACTTTGCGGCAAAAAAGCAGCCGCAAACGTTGCACGCTGCACGCAGCACGTTGTACTGTTAATATGTATGTGTGTGTGTGCTGTTGGCAGTGTTTGCCATGGCTGTCCGTTGGCACAGTTCCATTGCATCCCCAGAGACCGCAGGTCAGAGACACGTACACCGGTGCACACATAAATGCAAAGTGACATATCCAACAACGTTTAAAATAGTTGCATGGAAAATGATGTTGCACAGTGTGTCATTGCGCATATTAAGTAGGTTTACCTTTGCAACCCCGTAATGTATGGTAAAAATGCTGGTTAATTCCCGACTAATATTCGAGTTCTCAATATTTAAGATAATCTCTAATTCGGTTGCTAGCTTTTTGGGAAGTACAATGGAACATTTTTTTTTTGAGAAAAGTGTACACATTTTAGGGATTTCGACTCAAGACCCTACTATTAACCCAAAAAATAATATTTTTATGAATATTAACAAGAATCTTCATTACCCTTTCAAAATGAGCTCTTAAGGCAATACAAGCATGCCAACACTTATGGACTTATGCCTCGGCCGGTATGTACTTCTATGAGCACAGCAAAAGTTGTATTTTTCTGTTTCTGGCCACTTTTGGAGTGTCATTCACTAGATTGTTGCACAGCCTCGTCATCATATTTATAAATCCAAGTTTCGTTACCAATAATGATGCGTTTTTTGAATTTAGTGACTTCAGCTGCGTTGCTAAACGTCTATTTTTCGACCATCGAGTGGAGGTGGATCGTGTTTGCAAAAGATTTAGGTCTTTGGGTAGAATTCTAGCACGCTTCATACCCGAAACAAAGAGTTGAGTCGATCGATAAGAGACTCTGAGATACTCTTTTATCTCCCTGTTGCCAACTCAATGATTTCGAACAACTGTTTCTTCAATTTTTCTGATCTCATCGCCATTAACAGAGGTTGAGATAAACGAATTGCATGAGGCAAGTTTTCGATTACTTCGAGTTCTTCACTAATTGCGCTCGTGATAGATAACACTACCCAAATTTCTTTCCAACGTTCTAACGATTTAGTAGCCGTGGTTCCTCCAAATATGGAGTGAATATACTAAATATCAGATCGACATTATTTTTCACTTATATCTAAGTTTCACGGATATCATTTAAATTCACTTTTTACAGAGAAATTAATAGAATGACCTTTAAATGACTTTGCCAAATAATGGACCTGAATAGAAGTGGGATTGTTCGCATAGAGTTTAGACTTTGCATATCCCCACAGGAAAAAGTCTAACGGTGCGATTTCACACGTTCTTGGTGGCTAATCAAGCGGTCCATTATCCGTTCACCAAAGTGTTCTCAAAATAAATCCATCAGTTGATGCGATGTGTAGAAAGTGGCGCCGTCTTGTTGAAACCAAATGTCGTCGAGATCACGAGCTTCAATTTCAGGCATCAAATAGTCGTTTGTCATATCCCATAACAGTCGCCATTGACGGTTATGTGATCACCGGCATCATTTTTGAAGAAATAAGCAGCGATGATTCCACCAGCCCACAAACCACACAAAATCGTTGTATTTTCTAGATGAAATGAAAGCTCTTCAATCTCTTCAAATTGCTCTTCGTCCCAAATACGGCAATTTCGCTTGTTTACATAACCATTGAGCCAGATTCGGGCCACATCGCTGAACAAAATTTAGCTCGTAATCGTATATATGATTTTCTTGGAACTTTTCAAAAGCCCACAGCGCGAAGCGATGTCGCGTTCTTGCAGAAGCTGTATTTTGTACGCTTTCAATTTAAGATCTGGACATAAAATGCGACAAGCCGTTCCATACGTCAGTCTGAGTTTCTGCGAACGGCGCCGAGTCGTCTCTTCACTATCTTCGTATACACTTTCAGTCACGGCTGGTATAATTTCTTCACTGCTTGCTGGACGTGATGTATTAGGTCGAATATTATCCAGCAGTAGGCCGATTATGTTGACCATAATTTCAGCGAAGTGCGCGAAACACATTCCTTGCAGAATGTGAATTTTTATAATAAAGTTGAACGGTTTGTAAATGTCAAGCAATACTGAACTAAAATAACATGGCAGCTTAAAACGACTCACACGTGATCTGTCAAAAAAAGGCTATTGAATCACTCGTTATCTCTTCACAACGTTTTAATCTTGTAGAGGACACCACAGGACACTAACCTGTTTTATTCCACTTTCAGATACATTATAAAGTGGAATCGACAAAATGCAAAATATGTGCGCAAACCACATTACGTTTGCAAATGGTTAGCCTTCAACCGGTGGAGACAGAATATATTCCACGGTTTCCAATGCTTCAACTTAAGAAACATTGGACAACTTAAGAGACGGGGATGGGAAAAAACTAACCATTTTATCAAATGCACTGCGTTGCTGGATAAGACTTAACGGGTTACCACTCGGTAGCACAAAGGGACTAACGATTGGCTCTTTTGGTCACTTGCGATCTGACCTTCCTGCGCCCTCCCATTCGTAATCACCATAAAATATGGTTTCCATACCAGTTTCGACCAACGTCAAACATTTTTTCTGAGGACAATCTCCTGTCGACAGAAACTAATGAACATCCGAGGGCAAATATGTACTGCGAAAACCTTTTAAAAGCAACCATCAATCTCACAAAGTAGGCTCAATGGTAGAGGAAGCACGACCATGTATCGAAAGAGTATAAGAATTCTCGAGGCTATTTAGGATTATTAAACTATCGTAGAATTTCGAATACTATTTATACCAAGTGCCTAATAAAGAGGCATATTGTATACTAAAATATTAGGCAATGTATCTACAAAGGGCGATTATATTTCTACACCCTGCTGGTGAAATCTGTTTTTAGACTCTAAGAAAGAGTAAGCCCCTGTTTATTTATTATTTGGTCTTGTATTGAAGTAATATGTTCTTCATCTGCGACTGTAAACATTATCGAAACATCGACCTTTAACCGAGTTGGTCCTATATATTTTTGGTCATTCCAAATCTACATATAAAGCGGTCGAAAAAAAACCTGTCAGCTTGTCCAGAGTGCAACGCCGAAGCGCTAACGGCTCCTGTGACATTTTTATTGACGTACCACCGTGCGATGCACTCAATTGACCGAGCGCCTGACCGAGTGGGCAACCAACCTGACTTACGTTGTTTGGCGAGCGTTCAACCGAAATAGACACATAGACAGACGGACAGACAAGATGTGCTAGCGGCAAAGTAGACAGGGATGTATACCTTTTTTCGTTGCTCACAGCTATCTGGGCAGATAGGATGGAAAGACTGCAACACAATGACAACAAAAATAAAACTTTCAACTGCAACAAAAACTCACAATCCAATATAAAATAGTTAAAGCTGAAAATAAAGCCGAAAGCGAGCATTAAACACTGGCAAAAGGGTGGTTGCTGCTTGCACAACAACAAAGAAAAATATACGTAAATCCAGTAGTAATCACAACAACAAGTACTCGTATTTAAGCAATACAGCAACAAGCAACAACCCAACGATTGCATAAAGCTGATAAAAATGAAGTGAGAACGGATGCAAGCGTGCAGTTCAACAGCTACAAAAATAACAACAACAACAACAACAAAAATCCCGGTAAATGCCCTACGGCAAAAGCTGGCACGTTTGTAAGCTGCCGCAGCAGCAACCAAACCAAAACATAAACACCAACAACAACAACAACACTGCGCCACCGGAAGCCTTATCGCAGATAGCGGAGTTTGTGCAGCATTTTATGCTTCACAACCATACACACACACACATACACATGCAGAAACGCACATCTTTCGGTTTGGCTGTTTTTGCTTTTCACTTTGCCCACTTCCTTCCTGTCAGTGCTGCGGTAATTTAATAGCTAAGGTGTCAAAGGTGCCCCTTGCAGCCGTGCTGCATTGGCAACGCGCTGGCAGTGCTTTGGCGTCATTGGCACGCCCGGCGCTCCACAGCCACCATTAACCTGCTTTTAAGCGCAGCTGCCACAACAATTTGCTTTTTTGCTGCTTTTTTTCTGATTTTTTTTTTTTTTGCTTCTGCTGCAACCACAAACTGTCTTACGTTGAAGTCGTTGATATATTTTATGTGAGCTTTTGCGCAATTCGCCGTTTTACACTAATTTCTATATTTTCTATTTTTAATTTTATCTTTTTTTGTTTTTATGAATTTTTTATTATTTTCTGCTTGCAAATATTTCCTTTTCTATTTTTGCCTTGTTTGTCCATTCTCTCCACCATTTTTTGTGTGCATGTAAACGACATTTACCCAAAAGTGTGTCAGCTGCAGCAACAACAACAACAACAGTTACAACAACAAAACCTAGCGAGTACTGTCCATTCAGTGTTCCGAATCGGCTGTGTGTGCCAGAAGTAGAGCAAAGTGCACAAAAGCTTTGTCAGTGGGGAGTCTGCCAACAGACTTCATAATCAGCATCATCATAACCGGTAACAAGAACAGCAGCAACAGCAACAACAAGTACAACTAGTGCAACAAAAGCAACGGCAGTTGTGTTGAACGTGCTAGCCGGCTGGCCATTTAAGCATAGCCTCGCCACAACTTTAAATAACCGTTATTCGTCTTCAATTTTTTGCAGCTGCTTTAAACTCTCTCCGTCTCACACCGCTCCTCGCACTTCCTGCACTGGTCAACATCAACACGAGCCTGCAATACCCTCTAGCTCCAGCAAGCGGTTCGCCTTCGTTGCTGTCTGCCAGTCGGTTTGAGGGTGAGTCTCTCTATTTGCTCTATATCTTAAATGTTTTTATTGCTTGAAAGCGCACAAAATTATATTCCTCGCTAATTTAGCGTGAGGAAATGAGTTGAAATTTTATTTGGCATTACAATTAGTGTTAATGTGAGCAAATGGAAAACCCAATGTATTTATTTTTTATTACAGCAAAATTTCAGAATTTTAAAGACAAGTTCAATAAGTTCTTAAGCCTGAAATAGTATATAGGACATTATGAAAAAAATACCCGAAAATTGTAAATAAAACGCAAAATATTTAATTACTCATCAATATTTATTCTCTCGCCATCAAAGTATTCCCCACACTTATGCCAATGATTTTTCTCATAAGCATTTTTTGGGTTTGTCCTCCAGCACCTTCAGCCACTTTTGTTTTATCTCCTCGATCGACTGAAAATGGGTTTCACCGAGCGGCAATTTCAGTTTTGGAACAAGAAAAAATCCCTTGGAGCCAAGTCTGGTGAATACGGTGGTTGATCGATGGTATTCATTGCGTTTTTGGCTTTAAATTCGGTCACAATTGTGGCTCGGTGCGATGGTGCATTATCATCATGTAAAATCCATGAATTCTTCTTCCACAATTCCGGCCGTTTTCTACGGATGCTCTCACGCAAACGCATCAATGCGGCCAACTAGAACTCCTTATTGACCGTCTTTCCTTCTGGAACAAATTCATAATTCACCAAACCACGAATATCGAAAAAACAATGAACATAACTTTGATTATTAAGCGGCTTTTAGAGTATTTTCTTGGTTTCAGCTCGTTTCTTGTTGCCATTTCGATGATTGTTGACTTGTTTGTATGTAAAACGTATAAGCTCATGTTTCATCGGCAGTTATAGTGCTCTCCATAAATGTGGGATCAGAATTCAGATAAAGCATGTCCGAAGAGACCTGTTTACGGTACTCTTTCTGAAAATCAGCTTTATCGAAACGAGACGAGAAAAACGCGTTTCATACCCAAAATTACCACCAAAATCATTCGAACGTATTCGCAAGAGATGACGAGCTTTCGTGCCATCTCTCTAACACTTGCATGACGATTTTCAAGTACCATATTCTTCACTTGAAAAGGTCGAAGGTCGAGGTCGTTCAGAACGGGTCATGTCGTCAACGATCCCTCGACCGCCTTTGAAGGCTTTGTACCACTCGTAGGCTTGTGTTTTTTATGAAACGAACACCCCAAGTCTTTTCTAAATTCCCAACGAGTCCGGACATAAAATTTGGTTAGAAATATAAATTCTTTGTTCGATATTTTTATTCATTGTAAAAATTGTAGCGCACTGCTGAGGTTTACCGACTTTAGCAGCTGCTGTACACAAACTGGTTGACAAATCGTACTTGTATATTCCCAAATCTCATATTTGACATACATAGTTATGAGGAACAGTCTTACCAACTTAGCAAAATACACTTTCTGAAATATTATTTACCCGGAGAATTATTTAATTTACAATTTCCAAATACTTTTTTTTTACAATGTACAGTGCGATAAAAAATAGGCGCATCACATGTCATATAAAGGTATTTCCTTCAAAATTATGAAAATTTTTTATTGCTTTCGAGAGGTCATTTAATGTGGTTTGAATCCACAAAGTTTTAATAATCGGTCCATATTTTCCGTAATGCTCATGGCTTTATATTAATATGCCGATTTCCGTCCATCTTTTACCTTTAAGAGAAAAAATGGCTTCAGATTGTGTATATAGGATCAAAAGATTGGAATTTAACTTTAATTTATATACATTAGGCTCATGTCCATTGTAAATAAACTGGTTAGAACTTCTCAGTGGGCTTGACAAATCCAATATATACCAAATTTTCATAATACATAAAGTCCTGGAGAAGACACCTAACAAACAGACCCACAACCATCACCCTTTTGTTGATTTCAAAGCCGCTTTCGGCAGCAACGTTTCTAAGCTGCCTGTCCCACGCCAGGGTTTAGACAAGGCAATTTCTTCTAGTGAAAAAGTTATACTTGTTAATCTGGTCCATAGTGGCCCTGTGTACTTTAAAAGTGCAAGACTGCTATGATACGCAGATGATATTGATACCGTAAACCTTACCAATCAAGCCTTCAGAGCTGCCTCTTTCAAGCTAGAAAAAGAAGAGAAGGGGAAGACAATGTATTTGGCGGCCACAGACTAAAATTTTTCGCATCTTGGGTAGCTGAGAAGATTCCTCTTTCTTACTATTCAGCACAGAAACACGAACGATGATGGCCGCTGTTGAGAAAGCACTTGGATCATTCGAAAGAACTGTTCTTCCAAAAATTATTGGAGCCATCCGGGTGAGCGATGAATATCGAAGAAGCTGCAATCATGAACTGTATCAGCTCTATGGTGATATGTTTATAGTTAACCGCATAAAAATCCAACGAATGCGCTGGTTAGGTTATGTCGTTCGCTTAGAAGATGATGCTTCAGCAAAAAGCTCCTTCGACTCGATATCCACGGTAGGCGAACGAAATCAAAGGGCACACACATCCGCTGCCAATGCCTTCGGCATTGAAGGCATCATGGAATGCATTCTCCGGAATAGCCTTTAGAGCCGAGGTGCATGCTGCTTGGATCCCCTTTTACCGGCCTTTTCAGGCAGAGAAACAAAAAAGTCCGGAGGACCACATCTGGGCTGTAGGGCGTCTGCGGAAGCGTTGGGATGCCAGCCATGATTCAGAGTTCACAAGAAGGGCGGTGTGAGCCGGGGCGTTGTCGTGGTGCAACTTCCAATCGGCTGCGATATCTTGTCGGACCCGATTGACCTTTCGTTTGAGTCTCGTGAGGACTTCCACGTTAAACTTGACGTTGACGGTTTGTCCAAGAGGAACAAATTCTTAGTGGACGATACCTTTGACGTCAAAATAGGCAATGAGCATCGTTTTCACTTTGGATTTGCTCATTCTTCCAGTCTTCATCAGCGACCTCTTCCCGGCCCTCCAAAAAAGCATGGTGTCACCGAAACACAATACTTCTAGCTAAAGCAACATCTGGGTAAGCCTGCTTGATCTGCCTCCGTCGCAGATTTACCGAGTTTCACACAGAATTCAATCGCTTACCTCATCTTATTATTGATATAATTTAATAACCCGTAAAGTTCAAAGATATAAAAGAACTTACAACATTACCATCAAATGCATCATTTAGTTATATCTTAAAATCTGTGCGAATATAGTACTACACAACGTCTATATACTAATTGGAAAACTTTCATGTGCAGAGATTCACTTAAATAGCCATAAAATAGCATACATCTATATATTTACATATATATACTTAAATTAATAGCCATTGGTATGTTTTGTTACGCGGAACTTAATGACCACATTTGCTGCGTCCCGTTACAATTTCCGCCAACTAATTTTCATGATTGATTTCCAAGTCTCAAAGACTGTTGTGAATTCCGAAGTTAAGCATATTGCATTATGACAAGCTTATCTTTATGGCATATCTCACGCGCTTTTATGATAAAGACCGCCAAAGCTAATGAGCTGCATATGTGTAAGTATGTGTGCTAATAGCAGTTTATTTACTTATACGTATGAATATGTAGCGATACCCAAGAAACATTACATCGCCCCAGCATCGCCGCTTATGGATTTTATATATATTTAGTTTTGAGTCGCCAAGAAAACGGATAGAAGATATATTTAGCGTGAAGATTAGTGCCTAAGGACTATAGCAACATTCCGATTTCAATTTATATATCTTTATATCTTTATATAATATATACAAAGTACGTGTCACGTAGTTTGTCCGCGATGGACTCCTAACCTGCTGAACCGATTTTAATAAAATTTAGCGCACTGTGTCCAGTTCTAACCAACTTAGAAGATAGGATAGTAAAAACAATTCATAAATAAAAAATACAGTGAAAGCTCTATTAAATGGACGCTCTATTAAGCGGATATCTCCATTAACCAAGCACATTGTTGATGTTTATTAAGTACAATCTATTAAGCGGACACTCCATTAACTGGACAGAAAAGCTGGTAACCAGACATTGAGAAAGCAGCCTTTAAATTCGTTATTTTTTCCTTTGAAATTTATTTGTACGAAGAAAATTAAATCTCAAGTACAATCCCTTGGATTCTTATACCGACAAAAACGTTATCGCTTTTATTCGTAAATAAAAATTTCACTGTATTCAATAGTTCATTATACTTTTACGAATAATAGTATAAAATATATACCACAGCAACGCGTAGACGGATCCCCTAGTATAATATATAAATTACCTGATACATTTTGTCCGTGATAAATTTCAAAACTACTCAACCGATTTTAGTAAAATTTAGCACAACAGGTTCAGTTTGATCAAACTTAAAATATAGGATGGTTTATATCACAATTATGTGTTAAAAAATAATAATAAACAAATAAATAAAATAATTATTTTCAACGAAATTTCAACTGGGAAATTCATAATTTTTTCAACTGACAAATATTTGTATCAATCACTTTCAGAATCAAATCTGAAGTACTATCCCTTGGATCCTGATACCGACAATAACGTTTTCACCTTCATTCACAAATAATTTTTTCACTGATCAAGTCTTAATCTAAATGAAAAGGTCGAAATTGGAAAATATTCTTAGAAGAAAATTGTTTATGTATAACTAAGTAATGTATTGGTATGATGAGATTGTGAGGCCTGAGCTAAATAAATTTGGAACTAAAACAAGTCAACTTAGTCATGTCCAACTGTCTGTCTATATACATATACACGAATTAGTCCCCAGTTTTTTAGATATTGAACTGAAATTTTGCACACGTTCTTTTCTTCGCTGAAAGGTGTTAATCTCGATAGCATCGAAAAATTTGAACAGCGTTTGAAAATCATCGTGTTGGCATTGCAGATGTAGAAAAGTGTCTCCACGTCTCTTACGAATCGACTCAGAAAGTTTTGGTGAATACTTTGGGACTTTGCTAGAACGGCCAATATCAGACTTATTTATCTGATAAAGTATCTACACGAAATTTGGCGCAGATTAGTACACAACGAATTGTTAAAATCTCCGAACATAAACAAACTTCTCAAAATCGAGATAGGGATCTTTACACCCTGAACTGTGTACATTAATTGTGACACAAATTTTGTAACAGTCAAAGGGAAATGCGGAATACCATATGAAGTATACCTATACATACAGGAAAATGATTAGCGAGACGAGCTGAATCAATTTAGCCTTGTACTGGAACTAGTTTCACCAATTTCGAGATATCGATCTGAAATTTTGTTCCAAATAAGCTGCTAAATTGGCGGACTGCCGCTATCGGACTATACGTACAATACTCGTATCATTTGGCTGCCATATAACCTCAACAATAAAATTCAAGTTCTTTTATGTTCTTTTATTGTAATATATTGTAATAATATATTTGTGAGGGGTATTATAGCATTGGTGAAACTGTTTTTTTATACTCTCGCAACAATGTTGCTAAGGAGAGTATTATAGTTTTGTTCACATAACGGTTGTTTGTAAGTCCTAAAACTAAAAGAGTCAGATATAGGGTTATATATACCAAAGTAATCAGGGTGACGAGTAGAGTCGAAATCTGGGTGTATGTCTGTCCGTCTGTCCGTCCGTCCGTCCGTGCATGCTGTAACTTGAGTAAAAATTGAGATATCATGATGAAACTTGGTACACGTATTCCTTGGCTCCATAAGAAGGTTAAGTTCGAAGATGGGCAAAATCGGCCCACTGTCATGCCCACAAAATGGCGAAACCGAAAACCTATAAAGTGTCATAATCTAAGCCATAAATAAAGATATTAAAGTGAAATTTGGCACAAAGGATCGCATTAGGGAATGGCATATTTGGACGTAATTTTTTTGGAAAAGTGGCCCCGCCCCCTACTAAGTTTTTTGTACATATCACGGAAACTACTATAGCTATGTCAACCAAACTCTCTAGAGTCGTTTTCTTCAGGCATTTCCATATACAGTTAAAAAATGGAAGAAATCGGATAATAACCACGCCCACCTCCCATACAAAGGTTATGTTGAAAATCACTAAAAGTGCGTTAACCGACTAACCAAAAACGTCAGAAACACTAAATTTTACAGACAAAATTGCAGGAAGAAGCTGCACCCAGGCTTTTTTTTTTTAAATTGAAAATGGGCGTGGCCTCGCCCACTTATGGACCAAAAACCATATCTCAGGAACTACTCTACCGATTTCAATGAAATTCGGTATATAATATTTTCTTAACACCCTGATGACATGTACGAAATATAGGTGAAATCGGTTCACAACCACGCCTTCTTCCAATATAAAAGCTATTTTGAATTCCATCTGATGCCTTTCTGTATAATACGAGTATAACATTAGGAACCAATGATGATAGCGGAATAAAACTTTACAAAAATACGGTATTTGAAAAATATATAAATGACGTATAATGAAATCTCGATTATCACTTTATGCATGCGAGTAGTATAAATGTTCGGTGACACCCGAACTTAGCCCTTCCTCGC